>NW_016690300.1:1324450-1645700 GCF_001604755.1 Lepidothrix coronata | reverse complement strand
TGTAAGCACTTAAAAAAAAAAAAAAAAAGAAAAAAAAAAAAAAAAAAAAAAAGAAAAAAAAAAAAAGCAATAGAAGGAGTTCAAGAAAGACAAGAATCTGCTGGAGAAGGTCCAGTGGAGGCCACAAAGATGATTAGGGATCTGGAGCATCTCTCTTATGAGGAGAGACTGTTGGAGCTGGGCCTGTTTAGTTTAGAGAAGAGATGACTGAGAGGGGATCTCATTAATGCATAGAAATATGTCACAGGGGTGTCAAGAGGACAGTGCTGGACTCTTTCTGTGGTGCCCAGCGACAGGGCAAGGAGCAGTGGCCCTAAACTAAAATATAAGAAGTGTTCCTCATTAATATGAAAAAGAACCTCTTTATGTTGAGGGTGGCAGAGCACTGGAACAGGCTGCTCAGGGAAGCTGTGGAATCTCTCTTTCTGGAAACATTTAAAACCCCCCTGGATATGTTCCTGTGTCACTTGTTCCAGGTGACCCTGCCTTGGCAGGGAGGTTGGACTGGATGGTCTCCAGAGGTCCCTTCCAATCCCAGTGATTCTGTGAGTGGTGCTCACTTGATAGCTCTGCACAGGGGGGATTACTGGGCAGAGTTGTGTGTATTGTCACAAAAAGGTTTACAAACCTGAAACTTAAGACTGGATGAAGATTGCTCAACTCATCTGGTTCATTCCTATTTTTTTGCAGAGAGCTCTGGTCTGTGATGAGCTGCTGGCCAGCTGGGTCAAGGTCTCTGTGAGAAAAAGGCTGAGTGCAGTTTCCTCATGTGCATGTGCCAGCCACGTGTTTCCTGTAGCCATAGTCCACTCAAGCTAGCAGTTTATATTTGGTCTCATTTAGCAGTAGAAAAGTTTTCAGGGTCATCTCGTGACTTTGCAAATTAGGTGATCTGTAGCACACCAGAGTGATCTTTAGCCTTGGTGAAACTTAAAAAGCAAGGAAACTTGGTTTTCCTTTACGTTGCACTGGAGTCCCTGTGAAAACAACATGAATATCTCAGTCTGCTGTTTTTTTTTTTGTAGTGTCCAAGTTCATTCTTTAGTTCCTGCTTTCTGAAATGAAACTGTAACAGATGACATTGCTGGTTTAGTAACATAGATGGGGCCATCCTGGGGTTTCTCTGTAGCTGCCTAGGCTCTAGATTTTTTTTTTTGCATATCTTCTGTTCTTCCATCATCTAGTCACACAGCAACTGTTGTGACTGTAGACAACATGTTGGTAGTATAAACTCAGGTGCTTTTATTCCAAATGAAGAAGAAATCAGTTGAACATTCTCCATCCTTAAATTACAAAACCTTGTGATTGAAATGTAGGCTGTAGATTAACATTTTGGTTTAAATATATAAGTGACAGTTACATGCTCTTCTAGTTCACAGTGTGGCAGAATATATGCCAAGTTGGAAGGGACCCATAAGGATCATAGAGTCCAACTCCTGGCCCTGCACAGAGCTCTCCCCAAGAGTCACAGCATGTGCTGGAGAGCATTGATTCCTTAAAAAAAGAGTACTAGAAACCCTTAATGTTTTGCTATATAGGGAAGATTAATATGTTTTGGATGTACCTGCTTGCAATCATAATTGGTATAGTGAATGAAAATTCAGGTGTTGGCTATGAAAATAATATTCAGGTTTTCATGATTTTTTTACTTAATTTCCAGAAAGCTTATGATAGTAGTTTTGTATCATACAAGCTTCCATCAGAGCAGTGAACTTGCCTGAGTGTTTCCTCAGCAAAAAGAGGGACTGTTTCGTGTTTGGAGGTGTGTTCAGCTGCTTTTCTGAGTTAACAGTTGGGTAGTGTCAGGTTTGCTTCTCTTCTTCACTCCTATGTTTCCTGCAGAAAGTTGGCTGTTTTCTAGTTTAATATGTGAGAGAGTGTAGGGAGGAGTCTCTTTATTTGTCTTGATTATAGAACTGTCTCAAATTGGTCTGTCACTGAAATCACTCTGATGGAGGTGCAGAAAATGTATTTGAGATAAATCTTTGAATTCTCAGAGAGATCAGACACTCTTGAAATTATGAAGTAAAGGTGAAAGATACTTGGGGTTTTCTGATTAAAAAGATAATAATAATCTCTAGTGGGTATTGTGATAATGGGGACTTTTTTATGCCCTTTCAGAAAATAGCCACTTGAGTCATAACTGACTTGTCAAGCACTTAGCTCCTCTCTGTCCTAACAGACATTCCTAGTATGTAAACCTGGATGTCTTTCAGAATGAGTGAGAAGAAGGTTAGTACTTTCCTGTCCAAACTTGGTTATTTTTATATTCAGATATGCTTCTGTGTGGAATAAGACAGTGTTTGTTTAAAGCTTGGGCTTTGCTCCATGGAGTTATCAAATTGCCTGGAAATTGTGGTCAGTATTTGAGCCACTGAGCCACTGCTATGTTTCTCATATTTCTTTCTAGATGCAGATGCTTGGAGTGGTTTTCACTTAACACAAATGTTATTGTAAATGTTTATTTCCCCTGGCTCCTAGTAGAAGCTACACTGTTCGTTGCTGATGTTTGTTTTGGATAACAGAACACAGTGATGCTTGATCCCCTGGTGCTGTTTTTCCTGTTTTCACTTGTAGGTTTCTGTGTGGTGGCCCATTGAGGGATTTTATTTTTACACTGTTAATTAGAAATAGCGAGTTTGATTAGTATTTTTAGTTTAAGGGTGTGAGCTTATCTCACTTTTCTATTAGTAAAGAACCATAGTTGGTGAATAAGGGGCTTAAGGATTTCTGGCTGCCAGTGCTCCTAGACACTATATTAATACTGAAGATGGAAATGCTTAAAATCTGCAAGCTGAACAGTATAATAACAGGAAAACTGTGAAAATTCGGGTTTAATGAGCTACATTCTTGCTTTTTCTGAAAGCTGTACTTGTTAAAGCCCTTATGTCATCAAAAGACTGATACTGCAAACTTAATATCCAAACTTGCAACTTTGTCGATATGAAAGTTACTCTGGTCGTAAGATGGCTCCTTGAAGTTGCTGACAGATTTGGGACTGAATTTGCAGTGATGAGATAGGAAGGAGTTCTGTTTGCAAGAGGCTCGGATACCTTTTTTTTTTTTTGACAGAATGTTGAGCTCAGTTTTCTTGCTTTTCTTTTGACAGCCAGTATTTGTATGGAACTTTCATTTTCATGCAGGAAAGATAAATAGTTGGTAAAATACATGAATGAATGTATTTTATGAATGAATGACCCTGAGATAACAGGGTCAGGGGTTATCTTCAAGTCTTTGAGCCTGTGATTATGATACTGTGAAAGGTGAATCTGAGGCTGACACCATGCAGGCTTGTCTTTTATTTTTATAAAATATATAATTATTTAAAGGAATAAAAAAAGTCTTGCGCTGAAAGTTTCAGTTCTAGGTCAGCTGACATTGACACTGGGAATTTTATTGTCCTTTAGAGCATTTATAGACAGTCCACTGCCTGGATTGGAGACTCTCATCCATGCTGGAGCTCTCTGCTCTTACTTGCAGGTGTGAAAGGTAACAGTAAAAGATACTTAACTGCTCTGGACAAACACAGTGACTCCTTAGCAGATACCTTCAACTTGGAATAATATGAGAAGGCTTTCTTATGCAGCCGTCTCTGGAAACAGAACCTGGGATTTGAACACCAAGCTGGTTTAGGTTTTTGAAGCACGTGCATTTTTCTTTCCTTGCAGCATCACACAAATAATACAGATCTGTCTGGGGAAAATGGTTGTCAGAATTGTCTGTGTTCACTACCAGCAGAGCTTAAAGCCCAGTAGATTCAGGTTTGTTTCTGTTAGTCTGGTGAGGTGATGGACTTCTAAATGCACATTATGGACCAAATTAAATGTATTGTGGGTGGGATGTTTGGGGCTTTTATTTCCATGGGTGCTGTCTGGAATAAGCTATAGTTTAGGTGAGCATTGTCATCTCCCTAGGTTCTTCTGTCCAAGAGATGTCCAGTATACAACTGTTCTTAGTTTTGCTGTCTTTCTTTTAAGTTTATCATGATCCTGCAGGTTAGATAATAACTACATGTCTCATGATGTCCATGTATCTGTTTCACTGAGCACCGTGTCTCTTAAACTGTACAAGAAGGCTCAAGTTGAAGACTTAATTCTCTAACTTTACACTGTTAATAGTGGTGGGATTTTTGGTTTTGTTTTTTGTTTTTTTTTTTTACCAGTATGTTTATTTTTCTGGATTTACCCACTGATCTTTGGGTCTCTACCCTTCAGTTTACTTGGGCCCTACAGGTGGTTTCTCATACCCTTTTATGATCAGGTGTTTCTGATTAAAGGTTTGTGGGTGTTTTTATACTCACTTGGCAAAGCTGAAAAAAGCTTATAGTAAACATTGATTAGAGGCAAATGTCACATCTAGGATAGATAAGAGGAGCAAGTGGTCTTCTGAACAGCATTTGTTAGAAAGTGCTATAAAAGTCCAGACACAGAAGTGTCTCAGGTCTTGCCGTTTTTCACTTGCCATTTACACTGTCAGCAGGAATGTATTTGCTCACCTATTTACTCTACCAGGTGAAACCCATCTAATCCTGGAGAAAAATTTGCACACTAGTAAGTGTTCTTACAAGTCACAGTTGTTGGGGCCTAGTGCATGACTGGAGATACTGAAGCCCCAGAGTGGTCTTAGGTAGTAAAAATGTCTGAAGTAGTTCACAAAATCCCACCCGCGTTATGAGGAGAAGAAATCTAATCATTTTCTAACTCCTAAAAAAATGTTTTTCCCAACTATGCTAGCCCATAATTTGTGTTAAACCACAAACTAAAAAAACTCCTCTTAATTTGAGCTGGTGAGGAGGGTAGCAGTGAAGGTGGCAGCAATCTGCTGGCAATTTATAGAACACTTGGAAGCTGGAGCTGCTGGCTGGCTGCTAATGGCCTGCCAGGACCTGGAGCACAAAAACGTAGCTGTCTCTTTGACAATATTTCCAGTAGTGTGTTAAATAAGCAAGGCCAGAAATATGTTTCTAAGTAAAACACACTGTCATTGCTGCTGGTGACAGCAGCTGGTATTGCTTCTTAGAAGTTGCTTATTTGTACAGAGTGCATAGTTCTTGAATTGTCTCTCTTCTTTATTTGCCCACAAGCTCTGTTTACTGACAGTTCCTCATAAACAGGTTTTTGTCAAGCCTTGCAGTGTTTATCTTAAAGGTCAAGTGAACTAGACAAGTCAGAGTAGTTACTGCATTATGCCTTCATTTAGTGGTTGTTCAAACTCAGTGGATCTTGTGACCGTTGAGAAGGTCTGATTCCTCAACATACCAAGGCCTTTTCTTTCACTCCTTCAGTTCCAGATGTTATCTCTATTATATGGGACTTTTTGAGGGCTGGGAAAGTGGAGTATTAGACTTTGACAGAAGTAGAAATTGGGGATTTTTCCAAGACTTGAGTGATATGGAACCATGTAGCACTATAAACCTTTTTGCTTTCTTCAACTTTAAGTAGCAGTTTGAGATCTTGAAGATGGGGACAGAGAAGAAGCTTAATTCAAACTGTCAGTAGTTAGTGGAAAACATTGAAAATAGTGTTGGGTTCAATTGAATCATCTTGAATCATCAACCAAACCAAAGAAACTACCCAACAACACAACAGCAAGAAGCTGCCAAGGGTGCTGATTATTTGAAATTACTTGAATGGCAAAATGTAATGCAGGTAAAGGCCCTTAAAGGGAGGCAGGTGATCTGCTGCTTCCTTATGATTGCAGGTAAACATCCACTGGCTGCCACTGACAAGTGCTTGCTGTAGGCAGACTTTAAAAGAGCAAACCTTGAGTAGCTGTGTATCTGCCCTCTTCCCAATAATTTCATAATTCATTGTGGAGTGAGGTGTCTGACCCATCCACAGTGAATGTCTGGCAGAAGTGCTGCTGCAGTCAGGCATCCCCTGTGATTTGGGTGTGGTGCAGGGGAGCATGCAGGACACAAGCTCCAGGGCAGCATTAATCTTCAGCTTTGGAAGATTTTTCTGGTGAGATGTATTCTGGTGTGAGGTAGCTGGGGAACATTGAGGGCTTCAAATTCCAAGCCCTGTTCAAGAATGTAGGCCATGGGGTTTTCTTGTCCTACTTTCTTCCCCACTTGGATGGTATTTATCTCATTAATATAAATAATACTATGTGCTTTCTCTTGTGATTACTGTTGCTCAAAATCAAATTCTCATGTAACCTGCCCAAAATCAAATGCAGAAAGATTTTCAGGAAAGTAAGCTCAAGGGAGTTGGAAATGGAGAGATTGCAAGAAAGGAAATAAACTCTAAAGCCAGCTTCCTACATTGCCTGCTGAGGCACATTACCATAGAGTGGTATCTGCTTTGAACTGCAGGAAATACAGTAACTTGCTCTCTGCTCAGAGCTTTAGAGCTTGAGCCTCTTCATGTCAAGTTGTTTTGAGGTCTGGTCTACCTGTGGTTCTCATGTGGTGTTCACATTGTGAACCTTCACATGTTACAAGCTCCTGCTGCGTCCAGCACTGGCTAAAATAGATCTTAGCACATCTATCCTGTCTTTCTGCAACTCTAATTTTAAAATACAATTAGAAGCAAGTGAATCGCTTACTCCAAGCACGCTACTCCAAGATGTGTGTCAGTCTGTAACTGTGTGAGTGCAACACACACTGAAAGACTGGGTCATCCTCCTGCCATAATACTTTTTTCCAGACTGGCAAAGAAACTTGATATCTTTCTTCAATTAAACCTTGAAAGAGTAGACTTCAGACTAATGCTGGAGTTGGAGGTGGGCAAGATGCCTTTAGGCTTAGTAATAGGACACCTCTAGGTCGCTACGTTTAAATGGAGCATTAAGTGAACATCATGAAATGCTATCCTACTTTGCAGCTGTACTGTCAGTTCAATCCATACAAAAAGATTACTTTTTTAGAATGCAGTGCTGTATTTTTGTATTCTCTGCAGTAGAAGAGTCATCAGTCTACCCACCTATAAAAATTTATAGGAAATCTTGAGTCTTAGCTGTTACTCCTAATTTGGACTGAACTCTCCTTTGCATTTTGGAAAACATTATTTTAAAAAGATTGTTCAACAGGCTTACAGCTTTTTAAAGGTTTTGGGGGTGTTTGAGCTTCTTGTGTTAGAAAAGAAATAGCTGATAATTATGTTGTCAGAATCAAACACCTCCTCTAGTTATTGCATTGGGGAAGCAAATGCTGGGCCCTTTGAATGTAGTACTAATTGTGTTTGTGTGTTAGTGGATTTCAAACTGAGTTGTTAGCATTAATACCTGAATTGAAATCTATGCTTATGTGTTGGGATGGATTTTTTGATTGCTTTTTAAAGGATATAGTGTCCTGGTCATAGTTTTAAGAAGGGTGTTTAGCAATGTTAAGAATACTGATCTCTGAAAAGGTTCAAGGAAAATGTCGAGGGCTTTTCTGTAATGGTAATGTAAATGCATTTGGGGCTGTCTTGGAAATCAGAATTTGTGAATTTGGTATTTTTCCCTCAGAGGGTGTATTTAAACAGATAAGAATGCAGATCTTAATAAGCAAGTAATGAATCAGCACTAGAAGAATGCTCTGAGCAGGGCTGTGCAAAGGCAGTGTGTTCTTGGCTGTGTTCCGCTCCAGCAGCACGGCAGGAACTGCACTGTCAGCACAAGTTGTGCACGGCTTGCCTGGACATGCTCACAGGAACAGACTGAGGCAAAACCTACGAGTCTTTACCTGCTCATCCCCTTGAGCTCTTTTGTCTTCCCAGATTCTACTCTGTAGTATCTTATTCTGCCTTGCTGTACTGGCAGAACGTGGGAAACACTCAGGAAATCTCTGCTTTCATGGTACGATGCCCAAAATACAAATGGGGTTTTGAAGATGTTATTTAATTGCCATGGCACAGATTTTACCAGGTTTTATATGTAGCCCTGTGTGCATAGTGCATAAATCTCTTCTACCCTTAAGGATTTTTGGCACCTTGTTTGTGGTCAGGAGTGCACTAAACATTAAAAAAACCAGTTAAAATTTACCATAAGAAGTTAAACATTTCAGCTACTGAGCTGCTTTCCAGAGCTGATTTGAACAGTGTGTACTGAAGACTGTGCTCCTTCACCACTTTTTGTCCATTTAATTTTTCACTCCAACTTGTGGGGTTAACAAACTGACTTAACAGTTGGCTTGCCTTCAAGGGCAAATAGCTGCAGCACTGTCATACATGTTCTAGTTGGTTCTCTACCTTTTGCAGTTTGACTGTATTATAATGCTAATTCTATGTGAATGTATCCCTCAGTTTCTTTGCAGTTACAAATGTGATGAGCCTGTTTATTTTTGCAGATGTGGAGGTACTGTTGGTGCAATTCTGACATGTCCACTGGAAGTTGTGAAGACACGATTGCAGTCCTCCTCTGTGACTCTCTACATCTCTGAAGTTCATCTCAACACTGTGAGTGGTGCTGGTGTCAACAGAGTGACCAGAGTTTCTCCTGGACCTCTCCATTGTTTGAAGTGAGTGTACATGTCACTAGGTTTTGGGTTCATCTTGGGGAAGAGAGAAGTGTTATGGACAAATCTGTATGAAAGACTCGAAATATTGTCTCATGATGTTACCATGAGATGACTTTCCATATTTTACCTTTTAACTGTTTCACATTCCAATTTTCTCAATGTCCTTCATGCTTGAGTTTGTATTGTGAATTAGCCAGAGCACATATACCTTGTACAACACACAGCTCCGAACTGCATCCCCAAAGTTCACTGGGAGCACTGTGACACAGCCAGACTCTCACTCTCATCCTGAAAGTGTTATCCAAATCCTGGAAGTTACTGAATATGGAGGCAATGAAAATTAACTCAGTTTCTTAGTTTCTTTTGACTTTCACCACTCCATACACTTTTCAGCTTTTGAATATCTTCTGGTGGATGTGTACCTAGTAACATTTTTTTAGAACTAATAAGAAATAAGTACACCCAGCTTCTGCAAAGGTCTGGGATGTCTTGTTTGCATGATGCCTCACTGAAAGGTGACTGACTGCCTTTCTTCTCCTTGCCAGCAGTGCTTGTGTAATTCAGGAGCCAGCAGAAAAGTTATGAGGCCATAGTTAAACTGCTTGTACAGACCACAGGCAGGGTTCCCCTCACTCAAGGGGACTCAAGCTAGCCAGTTAAGGGCAGGAGAGGTACCTTCAATATCTGGGAATGAGGGGAGACTTCCTCCAGGAAGGACTTGCTGCTGTTTCTTGCATTAGAAAAAATTTGCCAAGACTCAATCATCTATCCTCTCTTCCCCATTAATTAGTGAGAAGTAGTTTGTAGAGAGCCCCTTCTGGCAGTTAGTGTAGGATTTAGGCCTTACCTGGTTAGTGTATAGGATTTGCTTATATGGGGGTTGTATCCAAATAGCTTCTTGAATGGAAGATCATCCTTAGCATGAAAGGTTTGATTCAGAGCCTTTTTATGTGTGAGCTTGGTAGGTGAGCAGATATGTGGGAAGGAAAGGCTTGGATTGTGACAAGCAAGAAGAGTTCCATCTGACACGCTTGCCTTATTGGCTTCTCTTGATGGAAGCTAAGCCCTTCAACTTTTTTCTGAATGCTTGGTTATGAATTTATCTTCTGTCTAGAAGTGTATCTGAATGAATAACAGGTGGAATAGATGTTTTGTTTCTTACATTCCTCTGCTGGAAGCCTGCTATGCTTTAAAAGGATCCCTAAAGCCAAAAATAACTTGAGTATTCCCAGGAAGTGAATTCAGACTGAGGCAGAGGTAATACATGATGACCTTCATTGGTAGGGCTTGTTTGTTGTGTTAGTTTGTTTTTAACAGTTGTCTTCTTACATGTGCTGTTTATCTGTCATACAAGAATGTCTCTTCTGCTGCTTTTGTTCTTTGCTTAGATGTGTTTTCTTTCAGGTCATTATCAAACAACTGAGATGCAAAGTCTGGGTTTCAAGTTCTTTAAATACACTAAATATGACAAAAAATCCCAAATAACGTGACAATGGACTGTGGCAATAAAAATACATAGGTGCAGGACAGAATTACTCCTGTTTAAGGTGCTGGAGATGTGTAGTGGGGAAATAAAACTGGATTCCTCTGTCACTCTCATGCCCTTACTGTCACTTGATTTTATTTTTTTTGACTCACAGTTGTCAGAGTTTGGTTGTCTCAGCAAATTCGGTGCAGCACTCCAAGGCTCTCAATACTCAGTCTAAAAGCAGGGAGAATCAGGCAAATTATGTCAGAATTTCAGTGAACTGACTGCTGTAGAATCACTTCTGCATCTTAAGCATCAGCAGAGGTGAGTTCAAAGGCATCTCTGTAAAGAAACAGACTTGGAATAACTGGTACAGGTGACTCCATTCTCTGGCAACAAAAACAAATTCCCTTATTCTTAAATATCTGTGTTACATGTCACATTGCAGATTCTCGTAATTAACCTTGCACAATTTAAACCTGAGGTCTTGATAATGGAAGTCTCACTGGCCTCCCAGCGCAGGCTTCTCCATGTGACATAAGTAGGTCAACTGAGGTCATATGGAGCACTTGTCCTGCTCTTCCAACCATGGATTTGCCCTTTGCTGCACTCATTCAATAAACAAGTGCAGGCTCTGGGATCTGCTTATTAATGCAAAAAGTCTGTGTCTTATTTTCAGCACAGACTCTGGAACTCCTCCAACTGTGTGAATGCAGAAGAGCATCAGTAACTACCTCCATGATAATCCTGCCTGTTACAATCTCTCTAAAACTTTGCTACTCTGTCAGATTTTGGGACTTCAGATCCAGAAGAAACAAATGGACCTGGTACACTTCACTCCTAAGTGAAGATTCCTTCTACTTTGAATACATGTGCTATATGTGCATATATACATGTGTACCACAGGATATGGTGGTAGTGATTTTTCAGTAGTGTTTTAAGTGGACACAGATCATGTTAGTTGGATTCAGCACTGCAGTTGTTAACAATGCTTTCAGGATACCAGGCAGGTCTAAGTAGTTTGTATTTCTGAAGTGTCTTTGAGTTTGTGTTCAATATTCCAGTTATTGCTGTGGAGCAATACTACCCACACAGTGAAATGATGTCTGTTATGGACACAAAGGTAAGATATTGCTGGACACATTATATCCTAAATAATGCTGGTAACTTCAGAAGCAGTGTTTCATTTTTGCTTATTGAAAGCAAATGTAAACTTTCAGTTGGATTTAGCAGCAGAACAGTAGTGAATCAGCTCCTGGAAATCAGAATGGGCTTAGAATCTCCTTCAGTGCTATAGGTGGCTTTCAGTCATTTGTTTTGATAGCATATTCCAAATAAAATGGCCATTTATGCAATGGTAATGTGCTTTATTGAGTAATTGACTTGTCATTAACCTGCATCTGTCTTTGGAGAAGAAATATATAGTAGAACTATTCGTGTGTGTTGGTCAATGTTCGTAAATCAACAAGCACAGGCTTCTGTTTTGCAGGACTTGGGAAGTAGTTAATTCTTAACTTGAAATATGGTTCTAAAGTAATTGCTAGAGCAATTTGCAGTGATGGGATGCACGTAGTCCATGTTTCTCCTCTCGTGTCCTACCAGACTTTGTAAAATACCAATGTGATTAACATCTGGATTGTTGGACAGATTGACTTCCCTAAAACTGAATACTAGTGAATATTCTCTTACCATGCCAGCATTCCTTCCTGCATAATGGTTTTCAATGCTTTCTGAAATCCACAACTCTGTGGGATAAGTATTGCAAACACTAAAGTACTAGTAATGCCTCACTTGAGGTCTCAACTCGCTGCTTGAACCCCTATTTCTCTGTAAACTCCACAAAGATGGAAGGTCACACCCTGCTGCCACCCAAGCAGTCTTTCCCAAGCTGTGTTTACGGTGGACACGGTACATGAGATGTTAGGACTGTACTGAGACTGTGACTCTTTGCATTGGTTACACTCCTGTCTCAGTTAATATCAGTGAATTACCTTGCATGGAGAGGTAAGGATTGTCTTTTCTGGAACGAAAGACAGTCAAAAGGCAAAAAGCCCCTGGCTCCACAGCTCAGGAGCAGCGCTTGGTGGGAGCACACAGGCAGCAGTTCAGAACTGAACAGGGAATCCCTGCCAGCCTCAAGGAATGGCCACTTCTTATGGTCGAGTTTTCAATTTCCTTTTACTGTAGCCAAACTAGTTACCATATGTCAAAGAATAAAGCTAAGGCTCCTAATTGAATACCTAGTGGATTTAAATAATGTATGGGTATGAGAAAGGCAGGATATAGAGGAAAACAGCCTTCCAGATACCAAGTTCTGACGTGTAACTTAGTGTACTGTTGGGAATCTTGTAGAATCAAACCTGGGTAGCATGTGCAAAGCCATGCTGAGGTTTGTCTCTTTTTGAGAAGAGGAGATAATAGGGACACTGCCAAAGTGTCCCTGGCTGGACATCATAAGCAGTAGAGCTTATGAGAGCTTACATCTTCCTGAGGAGCTCTCAGATGGAGTATGACTCAGTGAAACCAAGCCTTCTCCTCTCCTCCTCTCTTGCCCTTTGCCCTCTGATCCTTCCACTCCATACGGTTAACAAACAACATAAAGGGTGGTGAAAGGAATGTAGCATAGAATAAGGAATTTTTGCCTCCTGAACAATCTAAAACCTACAGGAACGTGGACATTTCCATTCTTAGTATTTTCTCCCTTTAGCTTCCTGATGACAGACAACTCCATGCATCTATGTGTTCCTGTATTTGAGGTAAGTCTGTATTGACATCATAGGTCTTACTTGTGCACTTAGTTTCTGGATTTCTATGGCATGTCAAGCAGTAATGGAATTTTTTATTCTGATTCTAGGAAATAACTAATTTTTTGTGGTCAGCACTATTGTCAGTTATTATGGAATTTTTTCAGAGTAAAGGTTAAAGACTATTGTCAGTTATTATGGAATTTTTTCAGAGT
This sequence comes from Lepidothrix coronata, assembly GCF_001604755.1. Taxonomy (NCBI): domain Eukaryota; kingdom Metazoa; phylum Chordata; class Aves; order Passeriformes; family Pipridae; genus Lepidothrix; species Lepidothrix coronata. Next base: position 1,632,830 of record NW_016690300.1, on the reverse strand, counting down.
AAAGGTTAAAGTGATGTGTTTGTTTGCCAGTGCATTCCTTAATTTTGATCTGAATGTTACAGTATTGTCTCTTTTGTTTTGTAGGATGATCTTGCAAAATGAAGGCCCTCGTTCTTTGTTCAGAGGGCTGGGTCCTAATTTAGTAGGCGTTGCTCCTTCCAGGTAAGTACAAACGTGTACATGAAATAAATTCAGGGATTCATTTGAACTGAATTTTGCATCTGCAGCTGTAAATACTTAATAGCAAATAACTCTTTTGTTCTTGGGATGATTGTGTTGTCTGAGAAATTGAGCTACTTGTACTTCAGAGCTCCAACTGTCTCAGCACTCACTATCCCTTGTGCTACTATAATGGCATTTACTGTTGTGGACTATCCCTTATGCAGAGTTTTGTCCAATTAAAAAGAAAAATGCTTAAGGAGTTGCACATAGAAACTAGAAGTTTGTACCTTGGAAAACACAAAGGTAGATCGAGCTTTCAGTTAATCAGTTAATGCAGTTATGTGACTGCAGCCTCAAAACACTGGGTCTTTCTTCCTGAGTTCTGGTGAAGCACAGGCTGGTGCTCCCCACCTTTAGAGAGCCTGTTCTGAAGCTTCAAAAGGGGCAAGGCTGAGTAGGATGACACACTTAACAGCTGGCCCAGAGCAAGTGGATCCAGCAGTGGGCTGGGCTCCAAAGGATACTGGGGCAGTGTCAGAGAGTGCAGAAGGGGAGGATGTAAATCTCATCTCATGGGCAGTGGTATTGGTGTTCTCTGTTGCTCTGCATCAGCACAAATGCTCCAGCTTCAGGCTGGTGCTGGCAGTCAGAGCAAGGAGCAGGTGATGCCAGAGTTTGAATTTCTCCTTACATATAAGTGTTAGCCAAAGTTTAGTCCAAAAATAAGAGAATACGTAAGGAAGAGTACAGAAACAAAGCTGTGTAAAAGTAATATAACTACTTAATCCTGGATGAGGCCATAGTTGGTTTCTTGCTCATTTTTATTCTCTTCTGTTTAAGAGAAGATTCTTTATGCAGAGGGAATATATTCCACAAAGGCTTTATTATTCCCTTGACTTAATGCTCTGCTTTTGTTTGTTTACTTACTTTGCCTGAAGAGAAAACATTACTGTCTCCTACACACTCAGCTAGAGAGTATCTTAACTTTTCTGGTTTAAGGTGCTTGAATGTTCCTGGACAACATTATTAAACTGAACTTTAGCTCTGACAGATGAGGCAATGTTCTGTAGATCCTCTGCATAACAGAAAAACATAATGCAGGAAGTGGAGTGTCTTTATTAGATTTTTTTTTTTTTAAGGATTTAGGAATAGCTGAGGTATTTTTTGATCACTAACTTAGTATTGCTGTTTGGAGAAACTGAAGTAAATCCAGTATCTTTTTTTGTTCTTAACACCTGCAGGGTATCAGCACTTCCTAATCTTAAGAGCCTGTACTTTTGCTGGTAGACCAGTTTGTTCTATCAAATGTTCAACATTGATATCACTTTAATAGCAATTTTTATCCAGGAATAGGTTCCATTTTATAAGTTACTATCCTCAATGGAAAAATATCCTCACTTGCAAAAAAAAAAAATCTTATTTCTTTTCAACAAATTTTGTGTTAAATCTTCTAATTCCCTTTTCTTCCCCCAAGTGAAATGCTTAGCTTGTTTCCTCCCCCCCACCATACCAAAAATGTCAACTTGATGTATTGTGTGAAGTCTTATTTATAAGCACATCCCTATTTCCCTTTGGCTGCCTTGGTCTTCCTCTAGTACTTCATTTCAATTAAGCACTAGCTAAGTAGATTTAACATCAGCTCTTTGTTTAAATAAGCTGTAGAGAAGCATGTTTCATAACACATCCATGGTCAGGCTCCATTTGAGAAATGGCACTCATGAAGCAAGCACTTTATCTTTCTTGTAATAAAGAAAAACATGTTTGCACAGCTAATGAGGTTAATGTTCTGTTCATGAAAAGTTGCACGTTCACTTTTTCTCTTGTAGAAGGGTGTTTAAAGAAACTGAGTAAGAACCTGAAATGTTGTTTTAGATGTATTTAAAATAATCTTTTTAGCTTTAATGAGTGAAAACAAGTTTTCATATTTTCAATTATTTCATTATTATTTCAAATTTTCATATTTTTCCTAATATATTGAATTGACATGCTGACTTTGTCTAACTTTGTTTTGCTTCCAGGTCACAGGCTTAAGTGTAATACAAATTTACAGAATTTTTTTGGGACTGTATTCAGAGAAAAAAAGTGTCCATTCTAAATACAGAACTAAAGAAACAAAATGTAGATCCAGCTTCACAGCTGTTCTAACATTCGACATATAAATATTTATAACCATAACTTAGCAATATTTACATCTTAAGTGCTATAATATTAAGAATGCTGTTTGGGTTTTTTTTAAAAGCTGCATACTTGTTCATTCTCTTGAAATTGTCATGCTATTGAAATGAGTTTAGGTTCATTAGTACAAAGTTTTTCTCGTATTAAAGTGTTGCAGAATACTGAAGCCTGAGTTTTCAGTCCAGCGGTGTTTTACTTCCCAGTGTCACAAAAAGCACTGCCATATTTCTACTTATCTGTCCTTCCCCTCACTGGTTGGTAACTGGAGCTGTTGAAGAAGAAAAAGTTAAAATGCATGATCTTTGTTTTTATTTTCTACTCCTAGAGTAGTCCCACTATGTTATGGGAGTTAATCCTTGAGCAGTTTGTTACTGAGGAAGTAAATTTTAACCCAAGATCATTTAGATTGGTGAAGTTAATGGCACTGCTTATTAAAAATATTGACACATAAAACATAACAACTTGGGTTTTGTTCTGATTTTAGAGCCATATATTTTGCTGCTTACTCAAACTGCAAGGAAAAGCTGAACAGTATTTTCAATCCAGATTCTACCCAGGTACACATGATTTCAGCTGGTGTGGCAGGTAAGGATCTGTAACTTTTTAGCTTCGTTCTACAGTCATATCTGCAAATGAGAAGTGACAAATGTGGAAAAAAAACCCTCAACAAAACAAACCAGAACATGTTTAGTAATTGAATAATGTTTTCTTTTAGTGGTTACCTGCCTTGGCCTCTCATTAAACAAGCTATCTGGAGAATATATGCATGAAACTGCACTGAGTGATAAATAACAGTGTGTGTGAATAGTCTTTTCTAGAAAACCTGCATGCCTGCTTTTTCAATTGTTAATTTGTGAAATGAAAAAAGAAAACTTTGAAAACAGTCACTTGTTGTTCTGTAAGATATAAACATTGTTTATACTGACTTCAGGTTTAAATCTTCTTAATCTGCTTTTTTTGACCACCCCTTTCTGTTACAGCTTTGTGTATCTGACTTATTTTTGTCCTTCTGAAATATGCCTGCAGGTATTTGTGTAAATTATATGTAACACTCCTTCTCCCTTTGTTCATATACCGCTCTATATGAAGTTTGCTCTACCACTGAGGAGATGTAGAAGAGCAGATTTTTCGTAGTTTTCATATATTTTCATCTCCAAAGATAAATTTCTATTTTATACCTGCAGTGTAACTTTGGTATCTTTGAGCAGCTACCAATATTTGTTGCTTGATTTGTGTGTTCTGTGCTTTGGGATCATTAAGGGGAGTTAAAGGCAACTGAGTTGAGTTATGGGCATGGACTTGTGCTTTGAAAATCAAAACTTGGGCTGGCAACACTTTACCTGTTGTTGCCCATGTTTTTGCTGCACAGAACCAATTTTTCAAAAGTTGTTTGGGGTTTTTTTTATGTGTAGGCCATAGGCACTTCATAGATGAATTCTGACAGGTTTATTGTTGAAGTTTCTAGTTCCTGTCAAACTTACAACCAGTCTATAGAATGTGAGTACTGGCAATCTGGGATGGACTGACGAAGGTCGTGTCACAATAATGAATAGGATTAGTTTTTCATTTAATGCTGATGATCCAATACAGAGAAATTCTATAAAGCATATAAAATATGTGACATTAGCTTTATATTTAAATGACACTGTCCATCTCTAGCACATGAAATGTGATAGAGGTTTTTAATCTTTAAGATGTGAAGAGATCTGTTATGTTTTGCCCAAATAAGACAAGGATGATGAAAGGATTTCTTTTTTTATCATCTACAAGTGCGTGTTTTGTTTTTAGGTGAACAACACAGGGAATGAATTGGAAGGCATTTAGTATAGAGTTCATCCTAATCAACTAATTGTGCCAAGAAAAATTGAACTGTCTTCAGCTCCTTGTCAAGAGGATAATACATGTCTTTAGATTTGGGGGGCAGGGGAAGTGTGAGTGATACAAACAAGTCTGTCCTCAGTTGAAGACAACTTGTATAACTCATGCAGTGCTGCAGACAAAGGAAGGTTCAGAGTGTTTCTCATCTTTGGAAGTTACTGCCCTCATTCTGTAGTGAAAAGAACACTTCTGGAGTTGTGCTGTAGTGCCTTTTCAAGAGTGTTTGCAGACTTGGGCTGTAGTTTGTCATGGAGTTGTGTATCTGTTAAGTAACTTGCTTTCTTTCCAGAAGGTTGATGTTATGCATTTGTACATAAAGCTGCAGGAAACTTGGGTAAATGTCTTTAAGCCTTAATTGCTCTTCACCTTTTTTACTCTTTTATACAAGTTTTAATATTGAATTTAATTTACTTAAGAGTTCTCACACTTCCCAAGTTCTGCAGTTGTATTTCTAAACTATATAGTCAACAAAACAGGAATGCTCAGTGCAGGCTCACACTATAGGTCTTGGCACTGTACACTACAGAAATTCTCTGGAAGACCTTTAAAAAAAGGTTCTTTGACACAACTTCTCAATACTCTGGTGTTATTCTGATATATGAAAAGGACTCAGTAGTTGAAATTTAACAGTGCTGTCTTGGGAACGTGCTAACCTTGTTTTTGTAATTCTAATATATTTCAGAAAATGCACTTATACCAGCTATTAACAGTTTTACCTGCAAGGTTTGTATTGCTGTATGATGCAAATCAGCTTAAAGAAATGGCAAAATAACAGGGACAAGATTGAATGTGAGCTCTTAATTGGTTGACAGGTTAACGCAGAAGATCATTGCAATATTTGCTTTGAACCTAAGACTTCAAAATTGGCAAGGTGAATAAAGACTTCTAATAATTAGCAAAAAATAATCAGTATTGGTTTTTTTTCTTTTTCAGCTGCCATTGGTTTCAGTAAGAAATTGAGTAAATCAATCTTAAATGAGGGTTGTTGTTTTGGTTTGATGGTTTTTGGGGGGTTATTTTTGGATGTGAACTTTGTTTCATAAAGGCTTTTCTCATGCCAAATGAGCATGAAGGAGGATTTGCACTTACAGAGCTTTTCTTGTAGGTTGCAAAATATGGTAATGATGCAGAAATACAATTTAAAAAAAACCTGTAACTTACCGTTTTATGAAAGTACTGCAAATAGTGAACTTTAGTCAACTTTAAATTCTGTTTACTTGTATCGTATGCTAATAAGTATCTCAGGCTAGATTGATGTCCTTGTTAAATAAGGATTGTCTTATGCACATGGTGTTTTGGGGACTGAAAAGCTGAGATGTGGTATTTTAAGCATTTTTGTTTGGTTTTAGACCTGATTCTTCCTTCTCAAGATAAAAATGGTATATTTATGCTTTTAAGATTTTTCTGCTAAGTTTGTTTGATCCGCAGGAGAATGAATTATCTACATATTAGTAACTGATGCCTTATGCAATTAGAAATGTTTCCTTGCTATGTGCCAGCTCCCAGCATATAGTTCACATCGCTCTCATACCTAAAATATCTGTGTAGTGACATGAAATCTCAACAATCATTTTTGCCGACTCCTCAGCATATCATGTGGTTCTCTTTTTGCAAACTAGGGCAGTGAATATATCTGAGCTTACTACAGGAATGAGTGTTTGCTTGTGTGAAGATAGTTGATCTCTGTACACTTCCAAGTTAGGCTAAATTCTCAGATTCACTATAAACTCTGCTGCCTTGTTGTACGTGGCCTCTTTTGCCACAGAGAAGAAAAACTGTGGAGAACTGAATGAGATACTTGATTCCTGTATGGCTTTCTTATTTGCTTTTTTTTAAATGAATCGTAGCCTCAATCAGACAACATGGTTGCAAATCTGCTGCAAAACTGCTTTGCCTTGTATTGCTGTTGCTGTTCTTTCTAGAACTTCACTGACAAACCAAGCCAAATGCAGATTTTTTTTTTTATTTATTAAAAATAATTGGGACCACTTTATTATTTACAGAGATACAATACTTTTGTGAGTTTTCAGTACTATGTACGCAGTTAATTCATACCAAATAAAATGCATATTTAGTTCATTGGTTTTAGAAAGTTTGATTTCATAAGGCATCTATCTTGTTTTTTCAGTCCTAAGACTAGGCTAGATTTTGTGAATAATATTTTCAAGGGAGTGGGGAAGGAGGAGGGTCCACTTGTAAGTTTGCTATATAGGTAAGTATTTGGAGATGTAAAATTGAACTGCTGCAAATGAGCAGAAATTTCAGTACTCAGTGCATTTTAAACAACTACTTTAATATCTGTGGCCTGTTTTGATTATTTTTCTTTCTTTTTTTTCCTAAACTTTTACCTGCAAAACCAGTTAGATCTCACAATAACTAATTCACAAATCCTTCCGATGGGATTCGATTTGTACACTTGTGTCTGATGAGGTCACTGCTTGTTGTTATGATACAGAAAAGCCTGTGTCTATTTTAGGCATTTACTGTACATTTCTCCCGTGAAAAGAGTGAGATCGTGTCATCTCATGCTCCCCACCCGCAGGTCACTTCCTGCAGAAATATGGACTAACTAAAACCTCGTGAGTACTGAACTGAGCGTCTCTTGCAGCCTCTAGTGTAAGAACCACACAGTGGGTTTGTAATATCTATTGAATAAACAAAATGGGGAATTCATTTGCATTATCTTGAACTCAGATGATGTGCATTGTGCAAAGACATCACTTTTTCTTAACTCTGTTAAGAGTGATTTTTTTTTTTTTTTTTTTTTTTTCCCCCCCCTCGGCAGATCAGGGAAAGGTAGAAAATACCTTTCACTGGTAGCTGCTACTGTACTTAGCTCTGGCTAATTGGAAGCCCCTAATGGGTTAAACAAGGCATTTTGGTTTGGGGGTTTTTTCTTCAGTGTCCCAGAGCTGCCTTTTAAATGCTGCAGCTGATATTCTATGTTGTCATATTATTTCAAAGATCTCTTTTCTTTTTCTTTTTTAATATGTATATAATCTCCTTTCTGTCTCTTTCTGTTTACTCTTTTGATTTGTTTTCATTTGACTTCTTTGGATTTTTAATTTAGCATTCCATGTTCACATGTGTCTTATCAATTACATTGGCTTATAGAGAAAAAAGCAAAACCCCTGTCCTTGGAAATATGATGCATAATAGGAATACCTGGGATCTTACCTGTCAGTAGCTGTAATAGCTGAAAAAGTAGATGGAGAATTTTTTTGTCTGAAAGTGGGATAAAATTTCATAGAAGAAAAGTACAGGAGTCTGTAGTATTGCCAAATTTATCTATACTTGTATTGAATCTGGAATCTTTCTTGAGGGTACAACACATTGATAAGCATTGTAAAGCATTATAAATTTCATTGAGACTTCTGAAAAGAAAAATTAAACAATTGGTGGAGCTTCATGGTAGCTGTTGAAAGTCTCCAACCTTTATTTTTTAACAAATATTGTGCTAGAGACTTTATTTAAAAATGAAAGGTTATCAAAGATCCCAAATGGTGTTTTTCATGTTTTGGAGGGTTTTCCTTGGTGTCAGCATCACTCAACTCTTAATTCATTTTTTTTCCACTGACTATATTTACTACATTACCTGTAAGAATTGACCTGTAGTCATTTCATCCTGAAACCTGAATTACTGAGGGACCTTTGATTTGAAAGCTTTGGTTTGAACTGTCAGTTTAGGCTTTTGACAGCCCTAAGAGAAAAAAATTGGCCATGTTGCTTAGTGTCTGATCCTACTTTTGGGGGTGCTGCACTTAGACAATGCCCAGGGAGTGCAGTTTGGGACAGAGTAGGGGCTGCATCCTGTGCCAACCACCCTTCACTGGAAATTTCCAGTGTACTCTTCCCAGCCTGCTTAGAAGTGTCAGGCTGCTGCTGTGGGTGACTACAGTCACTGCTGTCACCCAGACACTGCCACTGATCTCACTTTGCATTTCCTGTCCCAGATTTAGGATCTGCAGAGACCCTTTTTTTGGGTTGAATAGGAAGGAGGAAGGGCTGAGTAGATAAGGCTGTAATGTACAGTCTAACAGTAACAAAATTCCAAAGCTTGCATGAATAGGAATGCAAAAGATTTTATTTTGTTCACTTGAAATCAAGAACTAGGAGAGACTTAAGAACTAATTTTGGTTTTGAGAGAAGTCTTTCCTGGAAAATATGTTGATAGGCAAAGTTAGTAATTTTTCCTCACCTTATTTCAAAGCCTTTATTGCAGTCCTGGGCATTCCTAGTACCCTTTACTCCACTCTAGATATGGAAAGATTCTGATTTGAAGTCAAAGAAAATTAAAACTTTATAAGTGATAGTGTAAAGAAATAAAAACAATGTTGGAATCAGTGGAGTTTCTAAGACATTGAATGACCAGTCAGACTCTGACTAGTTGGGCTACAGAGCTGATTTTGCAGATGTGATGTGTTCTAAAAACATCCTGTGCCTTGTTATGGCAGAGTAGTTCCTCAGTGCTTTAAGTGTTTACATAATTACTTACCTACCTAAAGTAGAGATGTAAAACACTTGTCTCCTTAGAATTTCACTCCATCATATGAAGCATATACATGTACCAAGACATAGACAAAAAGAGTAGTGTATTTAAAAAAAAAAGGCAATTCCAAACCCTTTTATCTACCACAGAAAGTTACTTGATTAAGAAGTTTGAGTCAGTTTAAAAATCTAATCAGAAGATTAAACAGAAGCCTCCAATGTGTTTTTGTGCTCTTGGTGTAGATAACCAGCTAAATCTTAGCTGCCAAACCTGTCTTTAGACAACTGTCTTTAGAGCTGTAGCTGAAAATCCTGATGGGATATTTAAGATTTGGGGGTGGCAACAGAACAAACTTTAGAACAGTTAAGATCCCCTGGCATTTCTGAGTATTGCAGACCTTTGTGTGCAATGTCAAGTAGATTGTGATTGCCCAGGAGTAACATGTATGCAAACAGTTCTGCTAAATACATTTCTGTAAGCTGCTAATGATCTCCCTAAACAAGCTTATCAATAGCCTGTTCCTTGGATAAGTATGGTGCACCATATGTGCACTGAGTCAGGTAACTCTCTTGCTTTCCCACAACCCCAGTCCATCCCCCTGCAGGAGGGCAGCATGTCTCTGTAGTGATATACCAGCCATGTGTGTCACTTAAAAAGCAAGTGTCTAAATTTATCATCTCTTGCTTGGCCATGTTCCAGCTTTTCCCTTTTCCTATTCTCTCCTGCAGACATGACACCTCATTAATGGTGCATGTGTGGTATTACGACTCAATGGTTTGTTTTATTTTACTTTTTTCAGAGCTACCTTTCACTCTGCTCTCTATCTCTCTCCACAGTTGTGCAGAAGTAAGAGTGATTCTTACTTCTTTTTTTTTCTTTATTTTGTTTCTGTTTCTCTTTTTCTTCCTTTTTCTTTTTCTTTAGTGGACTGAAAATCAAAGCTTTAACCCTTGGCCCTTATGCAAGCCTGAATAGTTGCTGTCTGAATAGTTAGAATTCATAGTGTTAACTTTAACAATTTAAACACTCATATGCTTGTAAAAGTATTCCTAGGCCAGCCAACAATCTCTGCTTTGAATACTAAATACCACTCAAATTTAACTGCTCTTTATAGTTCAGTATTAGAAGGTCTCTTAATTTACAGTAATATATGCCTTTTGACTGCACCAAAAGTAGTATTTATTCAGTCTGCATGCTTTCAAACTCGGATTGTATTTCAGGTAACAAAGTAAATTGACACAATGTTTTCTACCATCTCAAATTGCTATAGCTGTCTCTGCAATGCATTCTTATTGACATTTTTGCCAAATTGGCTGTGATATTAGTCTAGCTGGCATTGCTGTTCTGTGGTGTCAAAACAGAGTTGGTATTAGATAGGAAGAGAAATGTACTTAATTTGGCTTACTATATATGGGGCATTTCTTGCTAAGATTTAAACATACTCAATATTAATGTAAAATTTAAAAGTAACCTAAGTGTTTATTGGCTGTATGGATTCATAAAATGTCAGTAAAGGGCTACAAGAGGTACTTCTGCAAAGTCAGTATAGTCCGAGTTTTTGCATCCACTGTACCTTACTGTGTGTGTTTTAAACTTTAATGCAGTTGTTGTTCTTGGGGTATTATCACATCTAACGTTGTTCTTTTTACATTTTTTAGGTTTTACTGCGATCACAACAACTAATCCCATTTGGTTGGTGAAGACACGATTACAGCTTGATGCCAGGTATGGTGACAATGGGAAATACCACTGCTGGGATCAAGTTACACCGAAGTGTTGGGATGTTCTGCATCCCAAAATAGAATTAATTTTTAAACATTCAACATTTCAGATTTGGAAAGTTGATGCTGATCTACCTATAAGTTATACTCTCATATTTACTATTTTAATCTCCATTCTGAGGTGTGCTTGAAGCACTATAGTAGACTGGCCAGAAAACTTGGAATTAATTACAAGGTTAACAGTCTCGTTAAAATAAGTAGATTTTGGTGCTATGTGCAACCTGATGTCATCTTGTGCCTCTGCTTGTTTTTTACTGAATAGTCAGTTAAACTTCTTAAACTACAGGGCTTTAAAGAAATTAGGGAAATTATCGATTTCTTGTGCACAGTATTTCTCTGCATTATATCAAGCACATTGTTCATGTTGAGACCTGAAGAAGGATCTTCTTTGTATAATACTGCAGTTACCTGGGCTAGTCAAGCATGTACTGCATTCTCAGCTCTTCTAATTCGGTTGTTAATAGAGGCATAAAAACACTTGGTCTGTGGGATTATCCTGGCCTGATCTTGTTTCTATTGAAGTTCTCAAAAATGATCCCAGTAAGAGCTGGAGAAGGCTTATGTTCTGTTCTCAAAGTGACATTGCTTTGGCCTTCAAGACAATGTTGTGCATTTGGACATCAGAAGAGCAAACACTTGCAGCAGTCTGTCAGTGCACCAGTCCAGGTGTACAGGCATATGTGGGGACTGGGAGTGTCCCTGAAGCTGCAGCTCCAGCTGCTCTTCTCACCAGCTCCTTCTCAGTTTTCTGCAGTGCCCTCTACCCAGCTTACTCAGTCTCCAACTTGTAGCTCTATGTGCTCAGTCTTTCTCTTAAACCTCGTAATGTTCATTGCATTTAACATTGCAGGTTCAAACCATCAAGACTTAAATTCTGCCATCTGGTGATGCCTCTTACTGCTTATATAATAGTTGCTGCCAGGGTCTGTCTTGTTCTGACAGTGTCCATGAGTTACCATAACTTCTTACAAGGTTATTTGCTGTTTTATTCTGTGACTGTCTCACTCGGACCCCTACTGGCACAATCCATATATTCCAAGTGCCTGCACTCACGACCGTAGGGGAAGCACATCTTGTGCAGTGTTGTAATGGTTTTGTGTATCTGTGTACAGTGTGTGGCAGCTTGAACCTGGCTGGATGCCAGACACCCACCAAAGCTGCTGTGTCACTCTGCAAGTGGACAGGGGAGAAAAAATATAACCAAAGGCTCATGAGTTGAGATAAGGACTGGGAGAGATCACTCACGGAGTACTGTCACAGGCAAAACAGACTTGACTTGGGGGATATTAATTGAATTTATTATGAACAAAATGAGAGCAGCAGGATCATGAGAAGTCAAATAAATCTTAAAAACACCTTCACCCCACTGTTCCCTCCTTCCTGAGCTCTGTGTCTTCCCCCTCAGCAGCACAGAGGGATGGGGAATGGGGATTGTGGTCAGTTCATCGCACGTTGTTCTTGCTGCTGCTCAGGGAGAAGTCTCCCCATGCTCCAGTTTGGGGTCCCTCCCACAGGAGACAGTCCTCCAGGAACTTCTCCACCATGAGTCTGTCCCACAGGCAACAGTTCTCCATGAACTGCTATAGCAACCTGCACTCTTCTGTAGAGTGCAATCCTTCAGGCACAACCTGCTCCAGCGTGGGTCCTCCACAGGGTCACAAGTCCTGTTAGGACCCTGCTCCAGCATGGGTTTCCCACCTCCTCCCCATCCTTCTTCACTGACCTTGGTGTCTGGATAGTTGTTCCTCTCACATATTCTCACTCTGCTCTTCTCTGGCCACAATTACATCTGCACAATAACTTTTTTCCTTCTTGAATGTGTTATCCCAGAGGCATTACTATCATTCCTGATTTGCTGGCCTTGGCCAGTGATGGGTCCAGCTGGAGCCAGCTGGCCTTGGCTCTGCTGGACATCGGGGAAGTTTCTGGCAGCTTCCCACAGAAGCAACCCCTGTATCCCCCCTGCTGCCAAAACCTGGCAACATAAACCCAGTACACATGCTAAGTATTTCAATATGCACAATTTAATTCAATAAGCAAGCTCAAAACGGGAATAAAATTTTATTTGCCAAATACTGCTTGATACAGTCACGTCTAATGAGCATTTTCCTTGACATCAGCAGTGGCTTAGTTGAGTCAAATAACAGCTACCAGTGTTGCATTGGTTGATGTGCTAGTTGTTTGCTGAGAGCTGTAATGCTGTAGGGCCTGCTGTTCAAACTCTGTAATTACTATGCTATGGAGCGCTTTATTTCAGGCAACACTTAGGGGAAATCCATTATGCAAAAGAAAATGGTGATTTTTCTCAGGAGTCACTGACATTGACAGCCCATTTGGGAGTCTGTTTTCAAGCAGTTTAATCCTTTATTGCAGAGTTGGGGGGGGCTTAGAGCTGTTGAACCCGTCTACATGATACTTTTTTCTTTAGTCAGCATATGAAGTTTGGCTTGGATTCCATGTAATGCTTTACCTGTGTTTAGTGCTAAAGGTCTTTGAGACTTTCAAGTTTTGTGTGTTCTTAACGGTATCTGACTTGGAGCTTCTCAACATCAATGTTGGATATTTCCTAAGTCTCCTCATCACTCAAAGAAAAACTGTTTAACTGTTGTCCAGTCCCAAGTTGCACCAGTTGATATATGACTTGTTTTCTCCTTTTAGGAATCGTGGAGAAAAGCGAATGAGTGCTCTTGAGTGTGTCCGAAAAGTTTATCGATCAGATGGTGTTAAAGGCTTTTACAGAGGAATGTCAGCATCCTATGCAGGCATATCTGAGACTGTTATTCATTTTGTTATTTATGAGAGTATTAAGAAAAAACTGCTGGAGTATAAGACTGCTTCTCCCATGGACAGTGAGGATGACTCAGCAAAAGAAGCATCGGACTTTGTGGGAATGATGATGGCTGCTGCCACTTCCAAAACTTGTGCAACATCAATAGCATATCCCCATGGTAAGTGGGGCATGTAGAGTTGAGAACCTGAGTCAGATCCACCAGAGGGAGTCTTTTCAGTGATATTTGTAGCTGGCTTTGGTTCACTTGCTCAAGAAATATTTCTTTGTCTAAAGCTTTTCACATCAGATTTGGCAGGTCAACGTGAGAGTGGTATTCAGAAATGGAAGTGCTTTAAAGTGGGTGTCTAGCATGGCCTTCTCTTAGGAAATCTTTATTTTGCCAAAGGTTTACCAGGGTATGGCCCGAAGTACTTAAGGAGATCCTCTTTCAATTGGAATCTATCTCCTCAGCAATTTTCCGTAATTTTCCAGCAAGTTCTTGTCTCCCTTCTAGAAAAACAGGCTGTCTAGTTTGTGTTTCAGTCACACTTGATTCTCCTGCAAAATAATTGTGTATCCATAAGGTTTGTTAATGAACTGAACACTAAACCAGTGTCAACTTCTGAGCTAAAATGTAAACCCAAACAACAGTCCTTTTCTGGGCTGTAACTAAGCAAAACAATTAACCTTGTTCAGTCAGGTATCTATTGCTGCTGAAAACATAACTTGTTTTCTTCTCTACACATACTTGGTTTGCTACTCCCTTTTTGGTTGTTTTTTTTTTAAAGAGGGGTTCTGAGATTGAGAACTTGAGGAGGGGGATTTTCATGTAACAAATCACTGATTGGTTTCTGGGGAAAATAATGCAAAGTGGTGAACGTAACCACATGTGGTTTTCTTTGTACAGAGGTTGTACGAACAAGACTAAGAGAAGAGGGAACAAAATACAGATCTTTCTTCCAGACACTGTCTTTGCTTGTGCGAGAGGAAGGGTACGGATCCCTGTACCGAGGCTTAACCACGCACCTGATCAGACAGATCCCAAACACAGCTATCATGATGTCAACCTATGAAGTTGTAGTCTACTTGCTTGATGGATAGCAGTGTGACAAGGCTTCCTGGAAGAAGGTGGAAGATGGAAAGACTGGAGTGGACCACTGAATGTCAATGCTATTGTGGTGGGCAAAAGGAACGCTATGTCAAGAACAAGCAGCTGTAGACAAAACAGAAGGTTGATTGTGGGCAACTATGAATAATTTTGCTGCCTTATTGTGTGGTCTCTTGGCAGTGTGACAAATAGGAACTGCCGCTTAGGGAATGCCTTCATACATTTCTTAATTCAAAATTATTACTTCCTTTTCATCTGTTAAGCTAGACAAAGCCATGGAATTACCTTCAGAGACCTGATGGGTGAGGGAGGGAAGATAAGATATGTTCTTGGGCAGCCTTATTCACTTTTCTTAGTGATTGTTCTGTTTTACTTCACAGTAACCTGTTGGAAGAATGGACAAGACAGTACTTTTGTAGATTTCTGTACCTGAAGGTTCATAAAGAGACTTGAGGTAGTAGTCAGTGTGTAAAGTTTTCCATGTTGCTACCTCAAGACAAAATATGGTGCAGGGACCCAGAACAGAGTTATTTCTTCACTACAAAAGGTGATACTTTTTGTAGTTTTTAGTTTGCTTATGGTTGGGTTTCCCCCCCTTAAATTTTGAGCAGTGTTGTAGGTTAGCAAGAGAGGATCTGATTACTGAACTCTTCAGGTTATCAGTCTGTTAATACTGGATGTATGTGGATTTCTGGTTCTGCTGTATCGTCCTTTTTCTCTTCTGGAACTGTTGTTAAGTAGAGAGACCTATGAAACATTGTCCTGTATCATCAGTTTTCCTTGCCAACCTGTTCAGGTCACTCACACAGCTAAGGAAGAAGTTGGTGAATGCTACTTTATAGCCTTTTTAAGGATTTGTAATGTGATCCGAAATCTTAACTAGTCCAGCCTCCTGTTTGTGAAGACAGGATTGACACAGATAGTTTCATGCTGCCTAAGCACAAGCTGTATTACCCCTAAATGTCTGGATTACCTATACTTTTATGGAAGTACTGAGAGAGAGCACATATCACTGTGGCTAAGGTGACCAGAAAGCAGAAACCAGTTGAAGCTGTGATAGATCTTTTCAGTGCAGACAGGCTCTGTGCAGAAGGATGGAGAAAATTGCAGTTGAGATTTTCTTGAAAGCGTTCCCCTTGATAATTGCTGTATCACATCTGTCAGCTTGAGCCTGTGTCCTGAACTGCAGCTGACAGTGTAACCTTGTCCTCTACATTGTCTGAATATTCAGACATTGTTTTTACTCCATAAGCCAATAGCAAAACAATGCCTTGCATTCAGCAGCGAGACTTAGCTGGTTTTTTGTCATAATTTACGGAGTTTTCCAAAATCATACAACTGGAGTGATAAAAAGTTGAACGTTACAGGAACTTTTACAGCTTTCTAGATGTCTCTGCAGTCTGCATCCATTATCCTTAGGAGAAAGATGATCATTATAAATTGGGGGCAATAGCTTTCTACTCATAAATGCTGCTACACTGGCATGGACAGAACTGTGCTATCAACTCTTCCAGTGTGGTACTTCAGTACACTTGAACTGTGCATTGTGTGCAATGGCTTTATTTTATGAATGACTTCTTATGCACTTTGTGGCCTTCTTAGGGCTTATGAATTTTCTTCCTCTTACTGATTATCTGTAGCCAAACTGTGTTTGAAATATGCAGTTGGGTTTTAAGCAAAGCATGTGGTTTGATTTCTGTGTAAGCTGTGCAAGAGTTCATGCTGTAGATCCATAGCATCTCTGCAGTGGTTCTGTAGGCTCTATGTAAAAGCTCAAAGCTTGCAGAACAATCAGTCTGGGTTTTTCTCATTTTCTTTCCTTAATTTTGACCCTTGTCGTGTTCTCCACACAGTGTCGAAGTCCTTGAGTATTTAATGTAATTTTCTATATTAATTGCTCATCCTCTAAAAGCCATCCATAGTGTGTACAGTGACCTTGCAATGCAAAATTGACTTCCCTTCTTGGAAAATGTTATCTTTTTAAAGACATAGCATGGTCTGAGATGTGACCATGGTGACTTGATTGTCCCAAAGAAGTGAAAGGAGTGCTTAAATGTGTTCTAAAGTGGGCTTTTTCTAGTGATCTCTCCAGGAAAAGTCTGGAGTATTCATGACTCTGACCTAAGCCTTGCTGTTATGCCATTGTTCAGGAATAGTGACTTACTGTAACTTCTGTTGTGTGGAAAGTGGGTCACTCTCCAGGCTATCCAGATAGTTCAGTCACAGCCAAAACTTAGATTCAGCTTTGGAATTCATGAACGTGATAATCACTTGGATTTGCCGAGGCTTCATGAGAGTTACTCTCCTGTTTGGATACATTGTCCCTTGGTTCCATGTTTGTCTCCCATGAATTCCCTGGGTACTGTGTGTGTGCCTTCTCTGGGGGAAAGCAGAGCCCCTTGGGTTGATATGGACACGTTCACAAGGACAACTGAATACGGGAGGCAGCAGCTTAAAGTAGACAATCAGTTTATTATTCCACTTCTTTAATGGATGTTCCAGCTTTGTTTTAAATTTCAGGGGTGATCTTTTTGATTTGCTTTACATAACCAAACATAACCCCCAAAATTCTTGGGATTTTTTGCTATTTTTTTAAACTATCAGTACCTGCAAAGTTACCTCTGAAATGTTTCCCAAAGATCTGTAAATTATTTATATAGTTTTCTTCATATTTATTATAAAAAGTCAAAGGGAATAAAAAGATGCTACATTCAATAATATCTTTAAGTACAGAGCTGAAAGGAGTGCATTTAAACTGGTCATCTTGATTTGTATTTGAGTGTCGCGTGTTTGTGTCACGCTTGTCTGTGCTAGAGGCGAAGGTCTGGGATGTCTGAAGCTCGGTAGTTAATTGGCTTCCCGCTATTCCCCTCGCCTGGGTCAGACCGAGCTGTTGGGCCCGCGGGTTGGCTGCGGGAGGCTGCAGTTCCCCGGCGCGGCCCGCAGGTGGCAGCGGAGCACGCCCGCTCCGCTGAGCCGCGCTGGGAACGCGGCGAGGGAAAGCCGTGGAAAACTGATTCCCGTGAGCGCAGACACATTCCCGAGCCCCTCCCGTCCGTTCGGCTCCTGCAGTGCTGTGTGGAAACAGCTGAGCTGGGGTGTCTTGCGGGGGGGCTGAGCCCAGCCTTTCACCTGATGGATAGATTTTATTTTTTTTTTTTGGTCTGAGTTTCTGGTCTGCTCCTCTGTGTAGTTTGAAGTAGGTTTACAGTAGGGAGCTGTGGAGTTCTTGGTTGTTCTGATTGTAACTGAAACATCACCTGTCCACTTGTATATTAACACTGAACCGATCTCGTTCTCTGTTTACATAATGCACTCCGTATATTCCCTTGCTGATTGAGATGTTAATGACATCTGATGGTTTGTTAATGACAGTTTGTTATTCTGTTTTTCTTATGACCTCTGTAACATTCCTCAGACTGTAGCATTGTAAAAGGATGCTTCCAGAGACAAAACATTGGAGAGCCTTTATAAGTGTTGCTTCCTGTTTAAACTGTTCAAATTTGGAAACAAGCAGAATGCTGAAGTGTGCCTAGGTAAATGTACTTTTTTCAACTTTCTGTTTGTTAAAACTGAGTTATGTTTTTTCAGTTCTTCTATTTAAGAGTCTGCCTACCCTGCATATGTGAACATAACTATGCCCTCAGAGTCATAGCTAAACACTCACAGATGACAGTTTGAGAATACTGCAGTGCTCATGTGAGGTTTGCTATTATTCTTGCATACATGTAGTTGGCTGTAAACTATGTGCATTTACTCTGTATTTATATAGTTTAACTTTTTTGTTTGGATTGCTTTAAACTTCAAAGCAAATTAAAATGATGTGCTTCTCTTCAAATGTTGCCTTCTGTGCTAAACTGTACACTGTTTTTAACCTTTGAATTTTTCTATTATTGATACATACCAGTGCCTGGAGAGTTGTAATTAAAAATGAGCAATTCATTAGGAGATCCTAGTGAGTCATTTTATCTTGTGCCATTTTATAGTAGCTGGAAAGGGTTGTATCTGTATTGTACCTATAATATGGTCTTCTGGGAGGGATTTGTGGATGACTTAAACTAGTAGAGTGTGTCTGTGCAGTTGATTTGAATACTTTTACCTTTGCAGAACTAAGTGGTTCTGCCTGTCAACTGAGATTCAATAACTAGTACAAACCACTGCTTGCAAAAATAAGAACGAAGGGCAGTAATTCCTTAAAATCTTCAGAGTTAACTCCAAGTGCAGTTATAACTAAGTCCTTGAATCACTGTTAGATACTGATTTTTCTTACAGTATGTTGTGTTTAATCTGAAGTCTGTCCCCAGAACTTCCTCACAAATTGTTCTGCAGACATATACATGGGTTTGGTTTGGTGATTGTGTGCTCTTTTTCTTCCCTCTCAGTGTGTGTTCTGGAACTAAACCTTTGCAGCCTTTAATATGGGGCCTGGCTTGATGTCTGATTTGATTCTTTTAGCTGTTCAGAACTACTTCAAAACTTGCATTAAATCAGCACATCTGTGATAATTCTTTTTTTCAGTAAGTGTTAATGTGAATTGACCTGCCTTGCTCTACTTTGTAGCTCCCGGGTCAGCCAGGCTTAGGGGTGATCAGTCCTCTGGAACCAGTACAGGCAACCAATGTGTGTATCCCTGGCACATCTGAAATTGTGCCTCTGACTGGCATAACTGGAATTGTCTGTTATTGATCTTTCACTTCTACCCTCCTAGAGACGCATTGGCAGGGCTGAGCTCAGGTGAAGTCTTTGAGGATGTATTTTGTCCATCTGCTTTACTACACCTTCTGCTGGAGGGGTCCTGTTAAACTTGCCCTGGTCAACAAGAATGTGTATAAAATGAAGGTGTATTTAAAGTGCTAATTGATTATGGCTTGGCATTAATGCAGCACTGTAGTCTGACATAGATGCAACCTCAAAGCATGTAAGGCTTAACAATGACCTCTTTCACAAAAGAAAACCCTTGAATTTGATAATGCACTTACACTAAAATAAAATGTACTTGCGAAGACAAACCCTCCTCTCATCTTGTATGTGCTGTTGCCAGCCACTGTGCTTTGTGCTGACTCAGAACATCCTAATCTTCCTGCACAGCTTCTGTAAAAGGCAGGAAATGCCAGGACAGGAATCTAGTTCTCATGAGCAAATTGATGCAAACAAAATGGTACCTTGAACTGTGGGAGATGTATTGGAGCAGAGGAGCTTCTGGTTTTGTAGATGGAATGTTTCAAGGGATGTTCTTAAGACTAGGCTCACTAATGCAGAGATACTTGTCACTGATGGAATTGTGTGAAGGGAACTAGAAGCATTCAAAGACAAGCTCCACATGGTGAAAATGACTGCTAATTCTGGGTAGACCTCTACAAAGGGAATGTTTCTTCCTTTATCTGTGGCTGTTTGGAAGCTGGTAGCTTTTCCTAATCCTGCTTCTGCAGCAGACACTTGGGATGGACTGAGGATGTACGTGTTGAAATTCTCTGGAATGTAAACAAAATGCAAAGCCATCTGTTCTGAGACTTGGGCATCCATTCAGACTTTTGAAAACAGGTATACAATGTGCAAGTGTGGCAGCAAATATCTTAAGGACCAGCAAAGTAAGATTAAATAACAGTGCAAAATGTGTATTCAGTCAGTAACAAAATAATAATGAGGATTTTTGCTCTAGGCCAGGAGTGTCACTTTCTCAGTTGGACAGAAGACTCCATATATAGTTTTCAACAATGATCACTGTTGCCTATTTAAAAAAAAAATACAATTCCAGCATGCTAAATGGAAGCATAGACAGCATTTTTTTTGTATGTGTAAATCTCAGGCTGACTTAACTTGGGGTACATTAACAGCTCTGCTTTATCACACCTATAGAAGAGAGAAGGTTATAAAAAGTGATCATAGAAGGAAGTGTATGTATCCTACCAGAGCATGGTGTTTTACAGAAGAAAAAACTTAGAAGGGTAAGTACTATGGGTGAAAGCATTAAGTTGCAAGACCTGCTGCTACAAAATGAGCTATTTGCTGGCTGTTAGCTTGGATATAAGAAAGCTTTTAATGATCAGTGCAAAACAGTCTTATATAGTAGTAAGAGCAGGAAGGAAGAAGGCACTTCAGAGTGCCTGAGCAGCACATGAAAGGGATGCCATGATCTGGTGGCCTGTGATAGCTCATACCTAAATGGTCTCTTCTGTGTCTTTAGTAGGGATTAGGCTCTCTGTGGGGGAATTAATCACACTGTGTTTGGGGGCTGCATGGAGCTTGTTCCAGGAGAACTCATGGAAAAGATGAACTAAAGCTTGTCCTACCTACTTCCCCCTGCCCCAGCCTTTCGCCCTCAGAACCAACCACTCAAAGAACTTTTCTTTCTGATATCTCCCTTCATATATATGTATCTTTAATCAGTTTGTCACTTTAACTGAACAATGTAACTTATTATGTTGCTGATCTGAATTTTTCCTGGTCTTATGCCACACATTGCTTTTCTGCAAGCGTTTTATTTTTGTCCCTGTCTGAGGAATGACACTGTTGTGTGCAAAGGTGCTAGGAAACAGTATATGGTTTTTTTATAAGGATATATCCTTCTGGGCTGGTTCAGCCTACTGCATTCCCATTGCATACAGTTGTTCTCTACTTTACCAGGGAAAGGATTTTGTAGATTTAAAATCATTAGAAGAGGTGAGAAGGTAATGTGATTGGTTTTGTTTAGTATTGTTTTCAATAGATACAATACATCAATAAAGTTAGATGTATAACAGTATTTTTAAATGGAGAAAGTGGCCCCTTTCTCTGTAATTCTCACCTAAGGGAATAAAGCTCTCAAAGTATAGCTTTGCAAAACTTTTATCCAAATTTAGCTGTGCTAGATTCTTTCATTGAGAAGGTGATAGTATGAGTACTTTTCAGGGCCACATCAGACTTTGTGCTGTCTACAGCTCTTCAACGTGTCCAGAAGAATGTCCAGTAGAAACACTTCCCTGGAGTGGAGAGAGTTATGTTATCTTGTGTTGCCACTGTAAATGTTTCTGGCCTTCACAGTGACTGAAGGACTTGCAAGTTGATTTGGGGAGCTCCAGCTGGATTCATGCTGGATATGTTTAAAGACTTGAGAATATGCTTTCAATTACTTGAAACAAGAATGATCTATTATCATTTACACATTTTCCTAAGAGACTGGCTGAGGGGAAAATACTGAAAAATGACAACCATTCAGCTATGCTTGTGGGGTGGTCTGATATTATTCCCTAATTCATTCAGGCAACAGACAAAGATTTAAAGTGCTTTCTTTGTAATAGTAAAAAAAAAACCCCAAACCCACCAATATAAAGAATATTGACCTTTCCCCATTAGAGAAAAGAGTATCTGCCTTAGTCCTTAACTGTTATAAACTTAGAGGACTCTTGCCAAAACTTTATAGCTTGGATGTAAATGGAATATTACCTCTCAAGCAACAGCAGCTCAGAGCTGTTAAAACCACACACACTGAAATGCCTTGACCACACAGGGGTGAACCAGTTTGAGCTAACATTTCCCCAGAGCTCAGGTCAGCCACAACTATACTTCGTTCCCATCACCTTCTTTCCCAGGGTAAAAAATTGTTTCCTTATGGCAGTGCAGCGACACTCGTGTGGTCCTCAGATAAGATGGGATATTTCTGTGGGACAGCATTCTGGTAATGCTTGGGATCTGAGCTTTTTACTTGGGCTGTCACTTATCTCACCCTTCTCCCCCTCCACAAAAAGGTGTTCAGAATTAATTTGGGAGGGATGGGAGTTTTAGAGATGGAAGACATGGAAAGATTCTGAAAGATAAGTAAGAGAGTTCTGGCTTACTGGAAAAGACAAAAGGCATTACCACCCCCTCCTTCCCAAATAGCTCGAGAAAGATAAATCTTCATGAAACTTTGAATTTTATTCTTCCCTACTTGTGGAAAGACCTCTTATTATTCAAATGGGAGAGTTGACAACATGTAGTGGCATATCTGTTAAGCTTCCTGTTCCTGAACAGGAAATAACATTGGGATTCTGCGCTGTAAATCCCTTCCCAAAGAAGGTCTGGGGCCAAGAGACAGTGAGTCCCTGTTTCTTCCAGATGCTATGGTTTTGAGCTGCTCCTTTGACTCCCTGGGATGAATAAGGCTCTGAACTGAATCTATATTCAGAGTTACATACTACACACACCTTACCTGATTATATCCAGTTCGTCTAGTTTGCATGTTCTGGAAAACAAGTAAAGGAATTTTCTTATACCTGGTTTCTCCTCAGCCTTGTGTCCAAATGCAGCTTTGAAGGGAGATGGGGTAAAGCTGCAACAATTCCTAGGCCTCTTCATGCACTCAGTGTCACCCCTCCTTGCTCAAGCCAGTCATGAAAGTAAGATGGAGAAGGGATGAGTTTAAACTGGTAACAAGGAACAAAAACTGCTTAAGTCTCCTCCTGATTTGACTTTGCATCTATTTATGAGATGTTTATTTCCTTATGAGTGTTTATACAGTTTTTCTTTTGAGTTATAGATTTCTGATGTTAAAAGTGGTAATGGATGGAGAAAGCAGGCTTAGCTCACTAGGTACATCTGTTTTCTACAAGAAAACTGAAGTCAGCATTGAAAAAAAAAAATCTAACAGTAACATCTACAAACATCCTGAACTGACAGACTAAACAGCATTCTTGGGACTGAACAAGAAGCCTGGTAGTCTCTGCTAAAGGCAGGGTAAGAGCAGAATGTCAGCAGAATCACCCAGAAAAATAATAGATGTGCTATATAGAAGAAAATGAGAGAATTGTTTAGGTTGGAAGGGACCTTGAATTCATCTAGTTCTAACCCCCCTGCCATGGGCAGGGGCACCTTCCACTAAAATGAGTGATTTTTGTACTTAACCCAGCTAATTCATTCTCTTAGCTGAAAATAAGGCAAAGACAAAGGAAAAAAAAAATTGAGGTATTAGTCATCAGAGCTTTGCATAAGGAAAAATGAATTCTCACCCCACAGTAGGGAATAATCTCGCAGTAGTGTTCTCAAAATGGCTTATTATGCCTAAGTAGGTTTGGAGATGCTGTGTTTCTACAGAAAGGACTGATGAGGTGACCACAATGTGCGATGATTTAAAACCTCACTGTGTCAGCTGTAGTCTCTTATGGAATTGTGTTGAGGGAATTTGGATTACGGTGGATATTATCCTAACACTGGAGGGTGTTAATCATGAACAACCTGGTCTAGTGGGAGGTGTCCCTGTCCATGGCAAGGAGGTGGGAATGGGATGATCTTTAAGGTCTCTTCCAACCCAAACAGTTCTGTGTGTTCTATGCCCAGGACCTCTTTGTGTAGGCCACAGATGTGCACCTTTGGAATGTCAGTTGCCTTCTAAGCAGGCCCAAGTTAATTCAGACTATATTAGGTTACTACTAATAGATGCAAATTAATTTTCTGTAAACTAAGTCAGGAAAGTGGTGTGGTCAAACTAATTCCTGATTTAGCTTCCTCTTGGTTTAGTTTTTGGAGATTTAGGAGTGCTGGTGGGAAGAAATGCATTTCCCCTGTAATATCTGATTTTATTTAACAGAGCTGTAATTTAGCCTGTTAATTTGAAGTGTTACCAAGTGGCTCCTGGTGAAAAAGCAGTGTAACTCCAGGAGACCTAGAGGGACCTGTGAAAAGGTGCCTATTTTTGTAAAAGGTCATTCCGAACTTTTGACTCTGAGACTGAGGGCTCGTTCTTGACCTTGGGATTTCTGGTCCCTGGACTGATGGTGATCGAGAATATTGAAAACAGAGCTGTAGAAAACTACTAATTTTCCCTTAATATGAAAACTGATAGTTTTGCAACTATGTGAAAACTTGATCCAGTGTACAGCTTGCTCTTTCTGCCAGCCAACACTCCTCCTCAGGGTGTAAATGACTGTACTACTCCCTCTGGGCAAAATGGTGAATTTGTCCAGGTGCAAATATGTCTTTTCATGATGAAACTTTACCCGCTTCTATCAAAAGCAGCTTTTTTATACAGTAACATGGTTTCCCCACTGTTTTTCTAGTCATAAGAATTTCAGTGCAGGATCAGGGGTGTGGTGTTATGGGAATTGCATACCAGCTAAAGTAGTTCCAGTCATTGTTCTCTAAGCAGCATTTCCACCCCTCTGTGGACCCCCACTTAAACCTTTCCAGGTTAGTGGGAAGTCAGATGGAATTAATGAAGGTAAAATTACATGAATGCCTAAAAGATTAATTTATGCTGATTATTTCCTTGTTTACAGGCAATCAAATATCGCATAATGTGAACAGAAGGTCTGTAACATGATGAAAAGCCAAATACTGCCTAAGAAAGCACTTTGAAGGTTGAAGACAATGGTAATATCTTACAGTCAAAATTATATGCAGCAAGGTAGAGTCACCAACAGTAAACCTGGAATGTGTCAGAACACTTACAGAATAGAAGTACCACATAAATTCACAATTATAAATAACATCTTCAGTTCCATAGGACAGGAAAATAAGTGTATTTGAGCTTTGTCATATTTTTCCCTCAGTATATGAAATATTATGAGAATTATTTTTTATTTAGGGTGACTAAATGTAAAGAGACGTACATATAAATTACTAAGTTGAAGTTCTTAGGGTTGTATTGTAACAGTTAGTTGAGCTTATTATGATTGAGGGTTCGTTCTGTGTTTGTAGTTTGTGATTACTAATTAGATTGACATAATCAGAAAATCTTGACCCGCATTACTTAAGAAGTATTTGGCACTTTACAGGAAGTTTTAGAATTAACAAATCAAACTATCCACTGTACTTCCTACTGAATCAGTGTGCAGAGCTATCTGTCTGATGTGTCCCTGCCCTCTAGAGATAATGGCATAAGACACTAGAAAGAGATGAAGTTGTTTAATATACAATATTATTGTATATTGACATTGACAATACAATTGACATAGAGTCAATATACAAGCAGGATTCAGACTGGGAATTCTAACAAAAAGCAACAAAGCCAAGATCCAGGTCTTCGATAGCTTAGATAGAGTTTGAATATATCAGTGTATAAAGATGTTAGTGCCTTTTTTTTTTCTACATGACTGAGAAATATTTGGAAGTGGCTATATGAGTTGAAAGAGAGTCTCCAGTAAGAACATTGATACAAGTGAAGAAGAGAAGAATTTGCAATTTTTTTGTCACACACTTAGTGAAGTTTCATTGTTGATATTTTGTATACAGATTGATAAAAAGGAGAATTTTTTATAAACTTGGTAAATTCCAGTAAGTCAGTAAAGTTGCTTATGAGGTGAAACTGTCTGACATCTTCTTGTACTGTCTGTGGCACTGCTGTTTATATAGATCATGACATACAACTCCCAAGGATTTATAAAACTGGCAGAAATGGAACCTTAATGTGTAGATGTAGTATTACTACCAAGAAAGAGTGTGATTTGCAGACCTCTTATAGTTTGAAAGTGGCCTGGGAATGGTGACAGCGGAGTACCTTGGAAAAGCTTAAAAAAGAACGTTGGAAAGGTAAGCAATTTGTTCAGCTCAGAAATATCCTTGCCCAGCATTCCAGAAGGGGCTTGCCACTCACCTGCTGTAAACCTGTGTTATTGCTGTTCTGTGACTTCTGTGGAAGGGCTGAGTAGCAACCATGGCACCTACAGGCACATAAGAAATTAGTCCCCACATGCTTAGCAATGCAGGACCGAACGGGGATTCTTGTGTGACTAAATCCAGGTCCTTTGTTGTGGGAACTTGTGGACTATACCCTTCATAAATCTACCAGGCTTCATCTTCAAACTAATTAGGTTACTTGTTCTGCTGGGAGGTTGCCTCAAAACCTGGCTTTCTTCTGTTGAAACTGCTCTAATTTACTGTCCCAGTAAGAGTCCATATAAATTGATATAACTGGTGACTTTAAGTGCTGACAGCCCTCTAAAGAGTCACTTGTGCTGTAGGCACTTTGTATTGGAGACAAGCAGTTTCCTTGATTTCCCTTTTTCTGCTGGCTTCCTTTTGCTTTTGAGTAGCATGGGGAAATATCTTACATATGGAAAAGGGACTGGTTTGCCTTGTTCTTGGATTTGCGTAGTAGTAACGCTGTCTTTTTTAATTTTTATTTTAAAATAGTTCATCATATTTGTGCAAACAATCTGAATAATCAGTCAGCTCTTGCATCCTGTAGTTAACAAATAACACAGCTGGCTCAGCTTTTGTGCATCACAGCAATTAGCTCAGACTGGCTCTCTTGGATTGTTTTAGCTGTTTCTTCAGTCTAAATTGTTGGTTTGCAGCAGTGACACATTTTGTACAAGTTTTTCTGTTGCTATATAGACACTACATTTCCTCTTAGTTATATGCAAAATTATAACACCATTGAAACACAACCATGTAATATTTTTGCTTGCATCCTCCCGTAGGCCTGATTCTCCTACCCTAACTTGCCTAAGCAAACCTTCCTCATTTAATGCCATCATGCCAAGTCTACCCCTGCACAGTATCACCTTGGCTTTTTCAGTAGGACAGTATAAGCCTATCTTGAAAAAACACCCCAGTGGTTTTTAGCTCTCCCTTCTCATTGCTGCACACATACAAGTGCTCCTGTAACACTGGGAAAACTCTTCTTCCCATGTTATTGCATTGTGTCTGTCTGACCTTCAAGGCTACAAAGTACTTCAGGGGTTGGGTTATTTAAAAGTCACAAGAGAGGCAGCACTTCCATTCCTGGCTGTGCAGCTGTGCCACAGACACCAGCCTGCCTGGTAAATCACTTTGCCATCTCTGTAGAAATGAGCAGTGTACTGACAGGCAATGAGTATAAATAACAACGTGTGTGCAACATAAGGTGGATTCAATTGATCTGTTGGATAACAAAATAATTCAGTGGCAGCTGGTCTTTATTACAAATTTCATCACTGTTACTGAAAAAGCTAGTTTTTATCCTCCCTTTTTTTTTTTTCTTTCTGAGGAAGTTTTCCCTTTCTCATTTTTTCCTGCTGGGAACTATATAATTCATAAAACAGGTGACTGCACTGTATTGATTGAGGCTAATGCCAACAGAAAGAGTCTTAAGGGGGGAAGAAAGCTTTTCCTGTAGAGGGTTAAATTACTGGTTCTTATTTTTAAAAAAAAAACTAGATGCACAGTCTGTCTTTATTTGCCCTACTCTCAGTGCTGGAGAGAAATACATTTACAGGTATTTTAGTGAACCACAAAAATCTGTCTCTTATTTCTCCCTGACAGGAATAGATTTCTGCCAATTTGAGAAAGGCCTTCTGTGGACATTACACTTCTGTTTCTAAACTTGGACTGGTTTCCTGGACCCACCTAGATGAGTTTGTTTTGTTCCAAAGGGGTTATACACCTTGGGCTCAAAGAGCCTTTAAATTAGAGCTGCCTATGTGTAACTTAATTTATGCCAGCTTCTTCTGTCCTCAGGTTATTATCTTGTGCCCTCACATAAGGTACTTTCACCCAGCCATATATTCTAACACTGATAAGAGAAAGCCAGTGGGGAGGCTCTGCAGTTGCCTGTTCTTGAGCACTTTTTAACATTTTATTAGAGAGGACGTGCTGCCTTTGACTAAGTAGTAGTAGTAGAATAAGCATATAGGTACAAAAATCCAGTTATGATCTCTGAAATCTCCAAGTGATGCACTCAAAATAACTTTCATCTCTTCTGTCTTGCATAAGTGAAGCCATTAAACTCACAAGACCAATGGGAAAAATATTACAGATGCATAGCAGTCAAATGATAGACATAAATGAGCCAAATCATAGTTAATTTTCCTTTTTATTATTGGAATTTTGTTTGCATTATTTTGGGGACTTGGGGAATCCTGTGAAAATTAGGTAAATCATTTGTTTATCAGTTTATGAATATTTTCACCAAGACATCTAATTGCCATACTCAAAGCATGAGTTTATTCTTTTCATGATACGAAGTAAGTTTATCATTGAAAGAGTGCAAAACCCAAATAAATGGCAGGTTCTGTGGGTCTAGTGCTGGGCTGCTTTCAGCAAGGATTTTTGGTTTTCATAGTTCAGTTGTGATTTTGCAGATGAAAACCTTTTGCATTTTTTCCCCTATTTTGAAACAAAGACAGAGGGATATTTTGATGTACCCAAGAATTGCTTCATGGTCTAAGTGAGCATATTGGGAGTAATCTTTGTTTTCTCAACACAGAACACTTCAGAACAGGACTGGCTTTTGTCTGAAGCAATGCGTTGTCATCAGCTCTCAGCACGCTGATCCTTTAGGTCAGACATTGTTTTAAGGACAAGTCCTGTGCAGGAAGATGAACTGGGGTGTGCTTGAGGTGTCTGTGAGTGAGAAGTAATCCAAAATATTTAAAAGACATCATGCCTGGTCTGGAGAAGGACAAGTTGGCAGCTTCATGGGATGGACTTCCAGGGAGGGAAAGGGGGAGAAACTGAATAAGTACTTAGACTATTTATAGGCTTGCTTCCAAATCTTGGTTGGAAGGCTGGCTTTCTTCCTAAATCTCAGTGAAGCTGGGATCAGCTGTATTACTTGTAAGGGTTTTTAATAATAGAACTTTTGGAAAGATTTTTGCTTTCTTGTGTCGAAATGCGAAGAACTATCACCACAAAGCAAAATGAAAAACAGGCTTTTGTAAGTCACCACACAAAAACCAAATGGTTCTGAAATGAAGGTATAAGTAGACTCAGATAACAAGTCCAAAAAAGCATAAATTTGGTTGCACCAAGCATGATGTTGTGAAGGGGAAGTGTGAATTCAGCTCTGAACGTTGTCTTCTCATAGGGGTTGCTGTGACCTTCACAGTATTGAAGGGGACTGAACTGTAGATTGAAGGGAACAGGGACTTCTTTTTCTTGCATGAGTGTCTGAAGTTCTGCAGCTCTCCAGTTTTCAGGGTGGGAGGTTGTGTCTGACTGTTCTGCACATGGTTCTGACTGCTCTGGGACAAATGTTCCTGGAGCTGCCCATTCCCCTGGCCTGGAAGCAGCTGTGCAGAAACAAAGCTGTATTTGTGTGTGCTGCTTCTTAGGACAGGTTAAAGAGTTTATTGGTCCATCTGCTTGTTACCATTCCCTGCTGGGGACAGTTTTCCTTTGGTTGTGCTGGCATGTCCATCGAGATGAAGCTGCTTTCTAACAGAAATCACTCAGAATAATCTGAACCATGGTTTTAGTATAGTGGGCTTTTTTTAATTGAATATGTTGTCAGGAAAACATGTGGTGTCATGCTGCAGCAACAGCAAGAAGCTGAGGAGGGGTTTGGAGTAACTGTGTTTCAGTGGTCCAGCCACCTGGACACACCTGTATCTCTTAGCTGTGCTTTGAATGTTACATTTTCTTTTTCCTACATAAATAGTGGTTAAATACTTGGTTCCCATTGAAAGTCATCCTGAAAGTCAGGAGATGGATGTTTAACTTCCATTTGTGTCTTTGAAAATCTCCCCTTTTATTTTGGCAGTGTGCAGCAGTGTTAAAGTCCAGCAGGCCCAGCTAATTTTGAAATACTTAACATAAGAAAAAAATTTATTATGTGAAAACACTGTTAGATTTTACAAATCTGCTTTGCAATGCAAAACTCATTCACAGTAAAGAAGTTGAATCAAAGGCTCACCACTGCCAACCAATTATTTAATGTTCTCCAGCTAATGTTGTTCCGCTGCCAAAAATGTGTGCTTCCATCTTTTTCTTTTCTTATTAGGGGAGGATAAGCTCATAAATTATTTTTCTGCTTGAGTTATTTGATTTGGACTAAATTTTCTTTTGTGAAAATATGTCTGCTCCCTTTTATCATCAGCAAACTGGGTAAAAATGGTGTATCATCTTTGTTGCTGAATCTAAAAGTAAATACATTTTAAATTGGGTTTTATCACACTTTTCAAATAAAATATGTTTTAAAAACCTTTGTTCATATGTGAGAATCCAGAAACCAAAATTAATGTGACTACTTGGTGTTCTACAAGGCTTTGAATATAATGGTAAAAAATAAGGTGATGGTTGGTTGCCTGTCAAAGACTTGAGAGATTTGCATTCAGTTTGCTGCTGTTGTAAACCCTTACAGGTCCTATAAGATTGCTGGAAAGTAGTTTTATCTTTGACCATCATCTTAAAAAGGGCTTTTCTTAATTTAAACAAGAGGACAAACACCCTGGAAATCAGGCAGAGTTCAAAGGTGTTCAGACAGCAGGGTAAAGCAAGTGGTTTAAAATCTGAACACACCAACTCAGTATGGTTTTGCTGTACACTATTACTTAAACAAATACTGGCATTTTGTCTATTTAAGTCAGTGGGAAACTTGCTGTTGATGTGAGTGCAGCTATGATCCCCTGGGGAATTCTTCAGTTTGATCATAATGTAAATTCACACCAAATATATGTCTCCTTGTTGCAATATCCAAAAATAAGCATTTTCTAGTGCAAGTTTACTTTTAAGATACAGCAGCAGCTCATTGCTCACATCTGGAGCCACGATTTCATCAGCTCCTGCAAACAAAGCATATTTCAGTCTGGTCCAGAAGCTGAGAAAGAAAACCCAGGATGTTACTGTTGTGATTTAGTAAATAGTGTTATCCTTCTGTTTCAGTGCCAAATTGTGCTTCCCTCCAAAGGGGCAGAGTATTTGTTGGATCACAGACCATCAGAGACTTGGTTTCCTGACAGTACATCCTCCCACACAGTCACTTGTGGCGCTGAGATCTCAGTGGTGTCCCGTGAGGCACCAGCCAGCTGTTCTGTGCAAGAACTCCAGAAACCCTTGCAGACCAGATTCCCAGCTTTAACTATCGCTGCAAACTGAGTTTGTCTCCCAGTCTTGCACCCAGGCACTGACTATGCCTGTGTTAAGCTTACCAGATTCCTGGAGATCACAGGTGAGAACACACCTGCAAGGTGATGTGTTTACAGGCTTCCTGTGCAGTCTGTAAGTGGCACCAGGGCACAGCAGTGCAATGGTTGTAAACAAGGGCAGGTCACTAGGGGAAAATAGAGTTCTCATCAAAACAGGTAGTGTTCTCTTCCATATGCTTAGTGCAGGGACAGCTTGCACTTGTCATCTGAAAGTAATACCACAGTTCAGCTAAAGCAAACCTGAATTTATTGAAGTAGAGCTGTTTCTATGAATATGAAGCATTTGTATTTGTTTCATTGAGAAGTAAAGCCAACAGGAGATCCCTCTGGGCTTAGAGTCAAGGTCTAAGATCTTCAAACTGAGGTCTCATGGCAAGGCATTTCTAAAAATGTGTAAATAATCAATCTGTCATATTTTTGGCAGAGCTTTTGCTTATGTCTCCATAGTGAACCTGACAGTTTTAGTGTATATGGAACTGGTCAGACAAAGAAGTTATTGAGGCATTAAACTATTGTACCCCAAGATATCTCAAATCTGTCATAGCTGCATTCTTGTTAGCTAAATTTAGCATAAAACAGGCTACGGATATCAATGTCTTTAACATCATTCTGGAAAATGGAACTAAGAGAGGGAGAGTTGAGTTTTTTGTGATGGTGGTTGAAGAATTTGAAACAGAACCTGGCAAAGCTGTATTAGAAGCTTGGATTTAGCAGGTACATTTCAGCAAATGGATGTGTGAGACAGTCCTCTAAATGCTGAATTTCTATAGACAGATGTCTATGGTTCTCAGATGACTCCACACATCACAGTGATCCAGTGCCAGTCTGAAGCATAGCAGGGAATATCAGATTATTAGCTAAATTCCAGGCCTAATGAAGGTAAGATGGCTTCTGAACAATTTGTTTATACAATATGTTTGACCTCACACTGCACAGAACTTGTAAATCATGTTCCTTTGAATCCTTGGCCTGCAATGTGGATGCTCTGTTGGAATTTGTTGTAGTACAAAAGAGAGGACAATATTACAGACATTCAGGTGGTAGGTTAACTTTTACAGAAAATTTTCTCTCTGTATGTATGACCTTAAAGACCGTACATACCACCTGCCTCAACACTCAGGCCTCAAAACTATGGTGTGAATACAGTGGTTCAGATGGCCTGTGCCTAAGCCTGTTGAGTTCTGCCTCTTTAGGGACCTTACAAAGGAAATCACAGCACCCAGGGTAGGAACTCGGGTTGAGTAGCCTCAGTACAGTCCTAAATCACTATAAAAGACTCCTGGCAAGATGGCAGAGATTTAGAGGCTTGATCTCTTGTTCTCCATATCCATCCATCCATCTTCTCAACTGGAACTATCACAGGCTTTTTAATAGAGAATAACAATAGTAAATACTCCAAGTATTTACTTAGTAAAAATGTTACACTGCTGTGTAGCTCACAGCTGAGCTTCCATAGGCCTAGTTGCCATCTTTAGGTCCTGTAGGCATTTGAGTATGGCTGTGTAGTCAGGAGAGATTGACCAGTGCCTGCATCTAGGTTTACTTCCCCTTGGGTTCCAGGCCTCAAGAGGTTCAGTGTAAGTTCTGATCTTGATGAAGCTTGTGGACATTGAGGTGACTTGCAGGGCTAAGAAGTTGGGAAACTGGGCTCAGTAGAACTGCATCCTCATCTACACTTTTGTCAGCATGGGTGTGTAGATATACTCACTGAAAACACAGTGTAACATGAGAAGAGAGGACAGTCATCTCCTACATGCAAAGGAAGAGACAAATTCCCCTTTGGTTCTTCCAGGTCACTTGCCAGAATTCTACTGCCATCTTCTTCTTCCTCATCTCCATGGCAACCTTTCCATTGCAGTGGCCATGTGCATATCTAACAACGTGGTGAAAGAATCAAATGGTCTCTGTGCAGTGGATATTTTCCAGACTATGCACAAGGCAGTAAGTGCCCATTTAACCACTCTTCAAAAGGCTGAATAAGTCCAAAAATAATTTTTAGAGGAGCTGCAGTAAAATCATTCAAAGTCAGAGCTGCTGTGTTTGCTGTCCTGAGGTTCTCCTGCTGCAGCTGAGACACTCCTGTTGCTCTAGGAGGAAATAAGAGTGAGGAGAGTTAATGAGCCAGGGTGAAGATGCAGAAATACGCAATGAGATGGTGTCACTTCTGGGGATGCACACAGTGCCTGGTGCTGTTTTCTCACCACTGTTCCAGGTTGCTGCATATATTTCCCTGAGTTAGTGCTCTTTTGTGGATGGTGAATTAATGAAATAATATTCTGAGCAGTGCCACCAGCTCAGCAATGCTGTCTGTGTAGAACCATCACCCAGGTGAGGAACTGCGCACAAGGAGGTCTGAGTATAACCAGGCATTTCTCTCAGGGTGAGTAGTGCTCACTCACTGTGCCCTTGATGAGCTGCTGGGAACGTGCACTGCGAGTTGTGATTTGAACTGACAGAAGCAACTAAATTTGTAATGAAGAATTACTGTCTTCCATTCAATCTACTACATAACTGTGTCCTATCTGCCTGCCTCCCAACTGCAAGGCCAGCACAATCCCAAGATTGTTCCCTTGCATGCTAGTTCTTGAGGGCAAAAATTCACACTGTTAATGACAGCTAACATAACATTCAGACTGGCATAGCACAAAACAATCCTTCAGATCAAGCTCAGGCACTTGTGGCACTTGGAAATCTTTTGCTTCCTCCCAGCTGAGAATCAAGTAAGTGGATGAAAATACTGAGTTACTCTATCAATTCAATTCTTGCATTTGTTTGCTATAGCTCAGAAATAGGCTTGTGGAGTTTGTTGCTGGTCTTGCTTTTCATTTGCACATGCACTCTGCATAGAAGAACCCAGCTTTGAAATGCAGTAAATAAGACATGCTTTAAAAAGGATTTCAGAAATCATTGCAGAGATGAGTAAAATAATTTATTTTGTAAACTCTGTTTTATTCTAAACTGCTGCCAAGTATTGATTATGGTCTTAAAAAAATCTAAAGGACAGAGAACCTAAGTCAGAGACAGGATATTAATAGGTATGTTACCAGGTAAAAATAGCAACTAATGACTGGGAAGAGAGAGCATTTTCCTATTAGTTCTCAAAATGCCCTGTAAGCAATACATTAAACTCATCTCTTCCGTTCTCTTGGCTTTCTGGTTTGCCACACATCTCCCTGGCGCAGCCTTGCAAGAGAATGAAAGGCAGAAATAGCTGTAGGGTTTGCACCAAACCCCTTTGTACCCTTGACACCTTTTGTTTAAAATTTATCCTGTAGTATTTGACAGACATGACAGTGTGCCTCCGGGTAACATAATAACACGTGCTGTACTTAAAGGTAAATGTCTCTGCTGTCTGTGTCATTTACAGCAAGCAGAGGGCTGGGCTGGGCTGGGCTGGTGCAGCTTCCAGTTGTTTCATCGTGTACCTTGTGTTGTTCAAAGCTGTCCTGCTGGGACCTCCCAGTGAATCTGCCCCACTGCAGTTGCTTACCCTGGTTTCCATCTGTCCTTTGGTGTGTGCTAACAGGTAGACACTGCAGAGAGATACAGTGTCATGGGCTGTCCATCCTCTGTAGCCACCAACTGCCTTCTGATCAGACAATGGGAAACTCTGCTAAAATTGTTACAGCAACCCAACAAGGTGGTGCAGGTTCATATCCCTCCACTGTAGCCTTGTCAGGCTTGTGAAGGTGCAGAGTACAGCTCAGTTCTCTTATGCAAAGATTCTTAAGGGAGCTGAGCTCCTTTGAAAGAGCTGTGTGGGCAGTTTGGTCTCTTAATTACCCCTTTCTTCAGACAGCCTTGTTTTCTAGGAGGTGTTCACTTGTGGAAAGAAGAGAGTGAAGATCTGATACATCTTGACACACTGAAGCACAGTCACTTGAAAGGTAACCCAGGTGAGGTTTTATTTAACTGAATGCCATTTCAAGTGTAATCCAGAACTGACGTGAGCCAAGTTTAGCATGGCCTGAAGTGTCAAGGTCAAAAGCAGAGCAGGCCCATTAATGGGCTGTGAAAACTTGTAAATAGCATTTTCCCTGCTGATAACACAGATGGTGACTGTTTGACAATATTGCAGTGGATGGTGACGAAAGAGGATTTTCTTAAAACTGAGGGCATATGTTATCTAATTCACATAATATATATATTTTTTATTCTCTGGATTTCCAGTTATAAGTAAGTTTGGTGCTATTTTCAATTTCTTTTAAAGTTAAATTAACTGTGTCTATCTTACTCTTTAGAATCATGCACATTAATTTTCACTTACAAAGCTTGTGAATTGTTTTAGCCAAGAAAAATACATTTTTACAGACTGAAAAGTCTTTCTAAATTGAATGGGAGTATTATCTTTGGAATGGCTGTGCATCACACAGAATTTTTGCAGGGAAGATGTCAGAATGTTTCATTTGTGTACACTACTTCACGAAAATGTATCCTGGATAATGTCTTTGCTTAGGTTTAAAGCTGGAGCTTAGAATAGGGTTTCAGAAAAGGGCTGAAAATTTGCAGTCTGCATTGCATTCTTTTTATCTCAAACATTTAATCTGTCTGTACCAGTATACACCTATAATTTACACATAACTTTACCTCTGGTAGTAGCTGGTTTTTTATTGTTGAGGTAGCAGTTTCAGAGCATAGATACATGACACAGTGCTGGATTGATGGTGTACAGAATTCTGTGCTAGGACAGGTAGATGGTGGCATGATAGGCCCTACCTTACACTTAGAATTTTTTCTGCAAGAGCATTTTTTAAGAATTTCAGTTTTACTGGATTTTGCTCTTCCCTAAATTTTGGGGAGGGTTCCAGGTCTACATAGAATTTTGGGGAGGCACATGGGTAGTTAAGTCTACCACAAGGGCTAGGACTTAAGGGAAGAAAGGTAGAGTCTGCCAGGTTGCTGTTCAATCACTTGTGTTCCTTTAGTGTGGAATAAGGCAGGATAACAAGTCTATGCCTTACATCGTGGTTTCAATGTAGATACTGTTGACCTGGAACAGGGGTTTGGATTGGGGTCTGGCTTTTAAAAACAAAGGAACAATTAGCCCAGTCTTAGATGGGCTTAGAGACCCAGCACGAGGAGTGGTGTCAGCAGAGTTGGGCAGCATGAGAGGGGTGGCTCCGTGCTTTTGTTTCAACTAAGACTCTCTGAAAGTTGGTTTCTGAAAACAGCTGACAGCTTTTGCTGCTTTTTGCACAGTTCTGTTTGGCTCAAAGATTAAGAGCAACAGCTGGAGTCAGGGGGTTCCTGGCCTTGCTTTCCTTCAGAACTGGTGACACGGTGTGAGGGATGTGCTCAGCCTCTTCACCAAACCAGCTGCAGTTTGGTACAGGCTCCAAGGGAGGGCAAGGCCTGAGCCCAGAATGCCTCTGGTTCCAATCTGTTCCCTGAAAACCAAAAAGGAGCAGAGTGACACAGTGAGCATTGGGGGTGCACGGGAGCTTGGAATACTGATCACACAATTAACACATGAATAGCAGATGGCTTTTCCAGGACTCCCTTCTTAAGGAGGAAAGCAAGTTGTTGGAATGAGCAATCTCCTGCATACCATGTTCATTGATACAGAAGGGAAGTGTCTGTACAAAGGCAAAATGTCAGAGCACAAGGCTCACTTGAGCAGTTCCATTAAAAGAGCATTTATTTTTAAGCAGTGTCCTTATATTCAGATACATACAGAGGCACTGGTTTCAGCAACACAAATTGCAAGCTGCATAAATGTGCATAAATGTATATTTCATGGGCCTGAATAACAGTTATGTCAGGGAAGTGATGATGAAGCTAGCAGTATTCTTGTCTATATAGATGTAGACAATCTTTTAATCTGACAAATAATTAGAAAGGAGTATATATTAATAGCAATTAACATTGAGTGGTATCTTGGAAAGGATGAGACTTTGCTTTATAGAGCCACTGTCTGGGAAGTTGGGGCTCACTTTGTTTTGGAACTGATTGATGCAGTCAAACTGATGACATTTTGCTGTCCAGAGAGCAAATCCAGAGAAAATGAAACAGTGCATGTTGGATATTGTTGTCCATGACACTAAAGGAATTGTCCTGCTTTCACTGTTTTTAGCCTGGCTTCTTGGGGAAAAAGGCTAATGAATTCCCATTATGCTTGATAGTGTCTGTCTTGTATCCCTCAAATGACCTCTATGAGTCTGTTGGTTAACTTCAGTCAAATTTCTCTCAGGCTACAGTAAAAATTACGGTCAAACAAGTTTGTTCAAACTAGATGGTGTTTGGGTAAAGAATCCCAGTGAAGTGCCCTTAGGGAGGGGAACAGCACAGCATGAGTTTGCATGTTACTGGGCAGAGAAGCCACCAAGGAGTGAGATCTCTGCCAAAGCTGAGCTAAAGCTCTCCATCAGTTATGGGAAAGGAAATTTCAGCGGCTCTGCTGCTCACAATGAAAACTTGCATTGCTGTGAGTTGTAACTGGGTAATGCCGGATGTTCTGTTGTCTCTGTAGGTTACTTATGGCCTTAAGACTTACTACTCCACTAGGCCATCCCATGGAGATGAAAGTCACAGTAATTAAATGCTTAGAGTAGGATGGTGCTGTTGGCACAATAGCAACAAATGTCTTTTACCAGGAGAAAGCTTGTTTTCCAAGTTTGTAGTTTATTGGTTTTAATGGTAACTCGATTCCTTGACTGCGTTGTGGGCACTGAGTCAGAAAAGCAGTGTCTTGAGGCTGTCAATTTTGCCCACCTTCATTGCATTAGACTAGGGGAAATTCCCCTAAAGTTCCATCAGGTTTAACAGTGATTAATCTGAATAAAGCTGAAATAATGCAGAAAGCACTTGCTGTGCAAAAATCTGCAAACAAACGGCAAGTACAGTTCCTCACTTCTGTTCCCACAGTGGAAAATAAGCAAGCTTTTTGCAAAGTCATGGAAACAAAATAGCTGTGCTAATCTGAAATCAGCAGCCCTGCATAGCTTTTCAAGGAGAAAAGAAGAAACCTGAAGCCTGTGAATGGCTGAGTACCTACTTTGGACCTCTTTCCCTAATACTCACACATGAGCCCATGTTCCATCAAATATAGTCAGCCTTACTGCTATCCTTTGAGAGGATAAATTCAAATGCATTTGTTTGCATGTTTTTAAGCATTTGAAGAATATTCCAGAATCAGGCTTGCTATTAGGAAATCACGCTGCATAGAGATACAGTACCACATCAATCCTTCTTAGAGAAATACATAACTGTACTTCTTTTGGGTCTAGTTTGTTAGTTGAACTCGTTTACCTCCAAGAACCCTCCTCTCCATTGCATGAGGGAGAGACAAATTTGCTCTCTGATTTTCTCAATGGTAGCACATTATGGCTGGCTTAATAGCTACCAGGGTTTCAGCCTGGAATCATTAAAGCATTAGGCAAACTTTCAATACATATTTCCTGTTAGTCTTGTCACACCACAGAAAGGTGAGTGTGAACAGAGGTCAGTAGCACATCATGAACATGCAAATAGTGTCATAAAAACAAGTTCATCGTGCCTGTATTTCACAGAATAACAGAATATTCTGAGTTGGAAGGGACCCATAAGGATCTTCAAGTCATTTGTCATAAGAGGGGTCCTGATTTCTCTTTTCTGATTTACTATGCAATTTATGTGTAAATTCTCATCATCTCACCAGATTTGCGCTAAAATGAAAGTGAGAATATATTCCATCCATCTACAAATCGTGGTCAGTAAGTTTATATACAGCAGTCATACTAGATGTGGGCTCAGCACTCTACTTTTATGTAGAGATAATAGGGGAAAATAGTAAATTTCCCTGGTGGAAGAGGCATTTATAGCAAAATACAGTGAGATGGACTCAAACTTGGCCATAAATACTATTTTGTCTTTCTGCAACTGGTATTGCAATTTGTACTGTGGCAATGACTCAGGTCCCATTTAATTGATCACTGAAGGAATAGACAGAAAGCCTTCTGAAGAGCTCAGTCCTGCAGATTTTGTCTTCCCACTTTCTCCTTAAATGGTTTGTAAAATTTGCCAAGTGGTGAGAGAATTTCTCATAGGTGAAACATGTTTTAAATGGGAGTAGTATTAATGCTGATTAACATGATTCCTGCTTTATGATATAAAAGAAAAATTTAAATAGTGTAATGTAATATTTTTCAATTCAAAGACATCTTCATATCTTTATGGCCCTGTAAATTATCCCACTTGCATGTGAGAATCGCAAGGAGAGAAAAATCAAATGTACAATAAGGGAAGTACTTGCTCCTTAGAAAATTCCAGTGTGGATTCTTACTGAAGTGATGAATAAATTAGGACATGAAATATGGGCACTATTGCAGATATCTGAGGGGATATCTTTTTCACCCAGTGTAACATCTGTAGATTAATTAGTCTGCACTTCCTGTGTTGCGTTTTTTGACATTATGCTTTGCTCTAATGTTGTCAGACAACTTGTCCTGTCAGATGACACCATAGAAAAGTAGAACAAACAGAAAATAGTCATCACATAATGTCTCTCCTTTTTCCCTTTTCTTAGAAAGTGACTTTGCCTCTGCATCAAACTGAAGTGCTTACATCTCCTCTTCCCCTTTAAGAAATAAATAGGTCAGTTGCCTGCAACAAAGTGGAAAGAGCTAGCTATGTCCATGATATTGCCACTGGCATGTGATTAGTTAGAAAATATGTTAATTAACCAGGTACATTTGTGGGTTTTTACCATATTTTTCTGGTGGTAGTCTTGTTCAGTAGTCTGCTGAAAATGTGCCCGGTACAGCATAAAATAATGCACTGATAATTAGGTTCCCTGCCCAGTGATTCAATCCTTTCCAGTTTCTTGAAGGTCACCTTCAGCTGCCTCCCTGTTCACGCTCCACTTTCTCCCAGTTCCATTTCAGTGCTCTGTGCAATAACAGGTTGCAGAATTCAGTTTCTCAAATTGGCATCTTTAAAACACCCTGCTTTGAAAATCTAAACACTCTAATGATCATGTGCATCCACTCTGCAGGCTTTATATAATAATTTTGGTTTTCCTCTTGTTGACATTCAAGAGCTAAAGCAATGTACTGTGCTTTGAAAATCCAAAATACAGAAGCAGCAAATTCTTCCTGTTTTGAAAGCTCTTCAGCAACAGCTACGTCACTCTAGGAGCTTTCTTTTATGATACCCTCAGAGCACTGACCAATGTTTTGAAATGGCACTTAAACTTGATGATAAAATGCATTAATGTGTCCCCCATCCCTAGAGAAGTAGGATCTATGAATGGAGCCAAACCCCGCAGTGTAAGTAGTTGAGTAACTCTGACAAGTTACCTCAGAGGAAGTGTGTGTAAGTCTAGTCCAAGTTGGCTGTTTTCATGATTACATTTTCTTTTTAAATTATCTGTACCTAGTGTATATATATATAACCTATTACAGTTAATATCCGACTTTCTTTCCTAAATGTCTTGGGGGTAAATAGAGAAGTGAGAGAAGGTATAGGGAAATAACTGTGTCAAGAATTCTCATGTTCATGAAGACTGCATGTTTTGTATACATTCAACTGGGGCAGCTGCTCGATTACCCTGCTCACAACTCACCAGCCCTGTGATGATAAGCCCAAGAGAGCTTGTCTGTGCCCCAGCTTGCCTCACCTCCACATGGTTTAGGCAAAGACATATGTTGTGGCTTAGGTGTGAACTAGATATTAAATTGTGTGTTGGCCTCCCCGTTTACCCCCTGTGTGTGTGGACTGGGTAAATCACAGCGGTGTCTTCTGGAGGCATCACGCTGCTGCTGAGGTCTGCTTGGGTGGCATTGAGCCTCCTCTTGGGACAGGCGTGTTTATAGATATTGCCAGGATAAATAGTTAGCCCAGCTAGGGATTTCTAGTGAAGTGACTGCTCAGAACTTGCAATCAGGAAATACTTCTGACTACTGCTTTGTCTCTGATCTGCTTGCCAGGTGGATAGTGCAGAGATAAGTTTTTGTTTCTCTTTTACTGAATTCTATAGCTTCTGTGAAGAACTTTTTTTAAGGAGAATAGAAAATTTCTAACTCCCATAACATCAAAAAAGACACTTAACTGTTAATAGGCACTAAAGGATTCACCGAAGATGACATTTTAAAAATTCTTGGGTCAGCAATCTCATACACTTTTGGGTGCTTTATGCATAGAAACCATAATTAGAGAGACAGATTTGAACATGGCAGTGTTCCATGCACTTATTAAAATGTAAGTGCCTGAAGTCAGCCATAAGCTTTGGGATTTGTTTTATTTGTGAATATGATAGTAAATTTGGAGTTATTCTGAAGCAATAATTATTCTTTGAGATATGTATGGCAAAGCTGCCTAAATGTTTTCTGCTTGCTTACTCTGGTACTACATCTCTGTAACCTCTGCTGTTCTGGGACTATGTATTTATCCCCTCTGCACAAGGCTTTCATGTCATTAAATCTACCTCAGTGTTCTGGTTTTTTTGGTTAAAGTTCTGTAATATTTCAGATGGTTCACACCAGACTAGAGAAGCTGTAGGGGGGAAATTAAAAAAATCTAGGTAATTTGTTTAGACTGTCTTTTCCAGCATGAACTAGGCAATCAATGAGCTTGTGGGTGAAGTACTTGTGCTGGTAATGCCAGAACACAAGAGTGGCAAAGTTAGAGAAGGAGACTGTAATGAAGAGCTGTGCTTCAGCTGTGGCATCCTTTGATCTCACTACAACACTTGATGCTTTGGGGAAATGAAACATCAGGCTTTTTTGGAGACCTAGACTATATGGGACCATTTCTGTTGAAAGCTGAGAACTGGCATCATGTATTTGTCTGCTTCAGATCTCTTGATTGATTTCACTAACATTTTTCATCTGGCAGCTATTAACATTTTTTTGTAACTGATAAACCTGGAAAGAGCAGTTTGGAGAATTTGCATGGATGTTCAGGGCTTTAATTTCAAGGCATCTTACTTTCTTAAAATGCTTAAGGGGACCTATAGCTTGTTTAAAATTAGCTCAGGTTATTCTGTACTGCACTGTTACCTGCATCACAAATCTAACTGAAGGTGGGCACTGTAGCTTTGCTGTGCTTCCCGAACTCTGAGAATCTGCATTGTGATTTCTTGTCCAAGTCATGTGCTCACATGTTTTCTCTTATATGTTATAGTTCTGACCTGTCTCTGGGCAGACACTGTACAAGATGCCAGTGGGGAATGAAAGGAGAGCTGCCCATTGGGAGTGTAGGAGATGCCACGTGGCTTTGACTGGGCTGGGCTGTGACCTCCTGATCATCGTCTGTAGGACGAGCTCCTGAGCCTGACCTCCATCAGAGCTAAAACCTGCTAGAGCTGGGCAAACACCTCAGCTGGCAGCTCCGTGTAAGCAGTTCAGTGAAGTTTTTTCTGCTGCTATTGTTGTTTTTTTTTATTGTCTCTTTATTAAGGTTTGAGAAGGAGACTCAACCTGGATATGCTGCGTTTTAAGGTGAATGCGTGTTTACCTCACTGAACAGGAGCCACAGTACTGACAGAAATATTTGAAGAGTAGTAAATACTAGAGAATACTCTGATAAAATGACATCTTAGTGTATATGTTCAAATCCTAAAGCTGTTTAATAATTTACAGGAGGAGAGTGTCCAGAATGAATTGCTCATTAAAGACTTGGAGACTTTGAAGCTTCAGACTCTTCCTGTACCACAAAACCAGAGCGTTTCCCTGGCAAAAGGCAGGAACAAGACGAGGAAAGTGAACAATACAGAACATGAATAGTAGTTCTGGAAGAGAAAGAGCAGGGAATAACGCCAGAAATGTCAAAAAATAATTTGCTACAGGTCTTAAAGCACATGTAGGCTGACCTTGTTAAAGTTATCGGGAGCGTTTCCAGTGGCATTAGCAGAGTTTTGCCTGAAGAAATGAGGATGGAGTGCATGGGGGGTGGGCTGCATTCAAGTGATATTTCCTTTATTTTTCAGGTTTCTCTGAGGACTAGAAGAACCGAGGAGGGAAAAGTGGTGAATCCAGAAATGTGTGAATTCCTCAAGATGGTGCAGCTCAGACAAGGTGCTGAAGCTCACACTGTTTGTACTGCTGTACAACTTACACATACTCCCAATTTTCCTGTGAGGTTCTGTGATTCCTGAAGTGTACCAGGGCTGAAGTCAGTGAATCCTCATATAGGACTGGAAATCTACCTTTACTGGACTCTTTAAAAGTACTTTGTTAAATTACTTATGCAAACTCAATGCAAAGCAAAGCACTACATCTACTTCTTGGAATAATTTTCACATATCTAGAACCAAAGTTTAAATTATTTTTTTTAAGTTATTGATTTAATAGATATTGCTTAATATATTTTATTGTAGTAATAAAGTCTTCAATTACCAAATTAATATTTCCCAAGTAAAATCTGGTAAGTCCGAAGTGAAGAGTGGATTGCTGCCCACAGTGGATAGTTTAATAGTGGAAACGCTATTTAATTTTATTATTATTCAAATTTATGTTCAGTTTTCTCAATTAGCATATAAATACTATAAATCACTTACATGGAAAAAAGCATTATCCTGGAATATTTCTAATGATTTAAAATAGCTGAGTAAGGCAAAATCTTGGCAAGCACATAGCAGGGAACACAACTAGGCTGAACACGGTTGTGGTACAATGAAAAATGTTTATTTTCTCCAGCTTAGTTTCTGTGCAAGAATTTGTGGACCCTTAAGTAGAGATCAGAATCTTTCCTTCTTCAATCTACTAATGTAAAGGAGTAACCATTTTCTTTTATGTGTGGTTTTTTTGGGTTTTTTTTGAGCTGGTTTGCCCATATGTTCTGTAACAGGAACCTTTTTTTAAGGGTAAGTTCAAGCTCCTCTTTGGCACCCTTGAAAGTTGCTGCTGAAAGAATGCTATTCCTGTAGCCACCCTTTGCCCATGTGTATGTATAAATGTGTATTAGTAATTCAGCTGAAGAAAATGTGCTGAATCACTCTGCTTTCTCAGTAGAGGGCCAGAGTAAGGAAATAGATGAGCAGCATGGATGTTTATAAATGAGCACCATTTCAGCTCAATGAAAGGGGAAGTGACAAAGCCAATGATTCATTAAGAAAAATCTATTTTCATCCTTATTTTGTGTGTGTGGACTCAAGTACTGATATCTTCAGTTATTGCAGCAGAAGTAGGTAGCTTTTAGGCCATTTAGTGTTTTTAGGTTGAAGTGAACACCCTAATCTTTTTCCATTCGTAAAAGATGGTGTATATCTGGTGTATATCTGAGGTGCACAAATGCTCTGTTTGATCTGGCTGCTTGCAGAATGTCAGTGGAATTGTTATGGATGTGTGAAGCACATAGGAAAGCTCAGCTGAGCTGCTGCCCTCGGAGGGGTGAAACTTCTGCCACTCTGAAAGCGCTGACACCGTTCAGCCAAAGTCACCCAAGGCACATTCAGACCTTCCTCATGCTTTTCAACCACCCGAATTTGGAAGGAGAGCTAATTAAAGATGTACAG
This sequence comes from Lepidothrix coronata, assembly GCF_001604755.1. Classification (NCBI taxonomy): domain Eukaryota; kingdom Metazoa; phylum Chordata; class Aves; order Passeriformes; family Pipridae; genus Lepidothrix; species Lepidothrix coronata. The sequence continues at coordinate 1,588,236 of NW_016690300.1, read as the reverse complement.
AGGTTCATGTCTAACTTTATTATAAATGCGACTGTGACACAATTTTTCAGGTGAAACCTACGATGGAAGGGAAGAAAACATGCATTTCAAATGAAGTAGCTCTGCACTCGGGATGAAAAGCAGGAGAGATCTTGACTAGGCAAATTAACCTACCTACCCATCTATTGTGTGCTGAAAAAATTATTTTTAGCATGCCTGTGACACGTTTGATAATTACTTTTCTCTGTAGTCAAAGGCTCTGTTTAACAAAACAGAGATGGAATGGAGAGTTCAGCATGAAGGGAGAGGTGTCTGTGTAATCATCTTTATCTTGCTCAAATTAATGTCCTGGGAATGCATTGCCTTGGAATATATATATATAGTTACCCTCTGAAAGCAGAGCAGAAATAATTACCTGTATTGAGTGCTTGTTAATATCCAGAATAATAAAGTTTAAAATCACTTGTGAAGGATTTGGTCCCAATAGGTGCTTAGTAGGCTGCAGAACCAGAAAAATGGCATGTAAGGGTGGCTACCTGCTTTCACAGGGAGCATCTACTTCTTTTCCACACAGACATCAAGATGCTGTGGAATTTCCTGAGCTGAGTGCTGTGTCTGTTGAGCAGGTCAGCCTGAATTGCTCCCAGAACCCAAAGGATAAGACTTGCTGGAGAAGAGTTGTTAGGATTCTGGCACTAGGGTATTTTCTGTATTGAGCTAATACAGTGCTGAAAGCTAACACAGCAACCAAAGGCCATTCAGAGCATCTTCTTATGTTTGGTTGCTTGCAAAAGAAAAGATCAGCATATAAAGTCCAAAACAAGATAAACCTCAGTAATTCACAGAAAACTATCAAATTAGTGGAACCTCATTTAAAAATGAGCATGAGTTTTATATAGTTTCATATGCTTTGTCCATTTGGGCTTTTTTTTTTTTTTTTTTTAAATTAACAATTTTCAAGTAAAGTACTGAAAAATACTTTGACTGGAGGGTTTTGGAATAACATGACAAATTCAGTGTGTAATTTGTCAGCAATTGGGAATAGAATTTCTCCAGTCCCATTTTGCTGAGGGCATTTTCTCTATTGTTCGTCTCTTTCTGATCATCTCTACTGCCTGTGAAAGGAAAAAAAAAATCTATATTTTTATTACCTTCACTGAAGAAATTGAGTGACAGGGATTTTTTCTATGACTGACTGCTGAGTAAAAAAAAAAAGTTATGGCTGGGTTATGACTATTTTCTCCTGCTGTGATGAGGTTAGAGAAAGTTGAAGTCAGCACCTAGTTGTGGATAGTCATCAATACAGATGATATACAATAAAAATGAAATCTAGTATTTCATTCACCATTCGAGCAGCAGCTCAGTTTCTGAACTCACTTCCTCATTAAGAAACTTCTCTTGAAAGAACCGTCATTAAATTATGTTTCTCTGCTTCTCAGGATGATGTGCACTTCCTAACTTAGCACTTACACAGTAGGAAAGAAATAATTAATTTTGAGCTTTCAGTTCTCTCTATTGACTTGCAAGGGGAAAAAAATAATGGAACAATTCCTTTCAGGTCTGAAAAGAGGGTGAGATACATACTGATTCATCAATATATTGGACAGCGTGTCCCTCCACCATGAACATCTATTGTGTTTTTCAAAAGTTTATCACAAACTTTGGTAAAGTTTTAACATGTTTAGTTGAGTTAAAATATTCTTTACATCTTCATCTTTTTTGTGGAATTTTGGGAGTGATCCAGGAGTGGATTTCATTTGGAAAGTAAAAGTAGTTACTTAAACTGTATTTTGAAATATCTGACGTGAAAAGTTTTGGAAGGCATTGAAGCCCCGTAAATTCCCTACACTGTGTTAGACTTCAGCTCTCTCACAGGAGGTATTAGTTAGAACTATTAAAGGTTTGCACCTATATTATAAGGCTTTACAAGTCAAGTATCAGCTTTAGATGAAAATTTATGATGGCAATCTAATTTTCTAAAAATAAACATAACTTGAATACGACACCTCACTGTGCAGCATCAACATGAATGCCCTCAGATGCCCACAGCTACACCTGTACTGGCCCAGGCTGTTGAAACCGTATGGCGAAAATATTGTAGGATGGTAGAGAAAGCGGAATTAATACTTAAACATTCGATTTTTAATGTTTGTAGAATGGTCTGGGTTGGAAGGGACCTTAGATCATCTCATTCCAATGCCCCTACCATGGGCAGGGACACCTTCCACCAGACCAGTTTGCTCAGAGCTCCAACCTGACCTTAAGCACTTCCAGAGATGGGGCAGCCACAGCTTCTCTGGGCAATCTGTGCCAGGGCCTGGCAACCCTCACAGGGAAGAATTTTTTCCCCAGTATGTAATCTAAACCAGTCATTCACAAGTTATTTAAAATATACTGTTATCTTACTTATTTTATCTTAATTTTAAACTCATCTTCATTGTTGAATGATTCTCTTCACCAAGGGAAATGGAAGTGAGCTCATTCTGTTACTCTGTGAAGAATCAACCAGGAAAATTTCACTAGAGGCATCGGGTATTTTATTAACTGTGCATTTGAGCAAATTAATTTTCTTTAAACTCATTTTTTGAGAACAGGCAACTGTGCTGCAGAGATCCTGTTTGTGTTACTGCTCCATAATCCAAACATTACTCTCATTGTTCTTCCCATCCTACAGATTTGTCAGTAGACTGTTCTGTTCTGCTCCACTGTTTTTTCTAATTATACTATATATTCCTTGCTCATAACTTCCATCCCATACAAACCATATGTTTAAATCATTTGACAGAACATTATTTCAGTAGCTTCTTCATAAATTCTGATTGCCCCTATTATTTCACAACACAAAGTCAGCTCAAAGTTAAATGTTTCAACTTTGATTAGTAGTTCTGCTTTTCTCAGCAGTACAAAAGACAGCTAATACATTTCCTCTGGGCTGGCTTTTGCTTCAAAAGCTGGGCTTGCTATTACAGTATATGGAAATTGAGAGTATAACAAATATGAGTGTGACAAGCTAAATTTCTGCTTATTACATTAACACTGGGATGTTGTTTGGTCTTTGGTTGCTGTTTATTCATGGCAATAATCCATCTTTTCGTCAGCAGCTGAACCATACCTAATACCAGTTACAGCCATTACCCCATTCGCACTGCTCTGAAAGTCATGTTGCCATATTTACTCTTCACTGTTTATTTGGCAAGCTCTGGGATTTGAGAGGGAAAAGAAATGTATAGGTCGAGAAAGGAGAGGAAAGAAAATATACCTGTTGAATTAGAGGGCTCAGTTGTTTCTGATGTGAACTGAAAAATTGCAAAGTGGTGCTTAGTCACCATTGCTCTCCATCAGTGTTAATGTGCAGCTTACTCCAACTAGACGTGAACCACCTTGTGTGAAAAGCAATTCACAAGTGAAATCATAGATCCTAAACCCTCAGGGTTCAGGCCATTTTATTATAATCCAATGATGATTACCACACGGACTTTACTTTCCATTCAGGTAATATAGTTTGCAAGCTGCTTGGAAACTCGTCTTCAGTTTAAACCTGAGTGTTCCATATCTGAACAACATTACTTTGCTATTTTCAGATTTGGTTTCATTTATGATTGTGTTACGTAATAGCATCAAGATAATCAAACCATGACAGGATCTGTTTCAAATTTCCTAGTGAAACGTCTCAATATGAGCCCTCTGCTGCTGTGTTACACAGTAATTCTGCCCTCATTATTAAAACAAAAAGTAATTTTGTTGAAGGAAGACCATGTAACATCAGAAGGAGCAAATTACATATCTTGGATTCTCTGAATTTCTCAGAGTTTTGGAGTGGCTGAACTCTGTGATTCTGCTTCCATCAACAGCCCCAAAGTACTCTTAGGTGTCAGACAGGTGAAGAGAAAATCCATACAGCCAGAAAGCCAGTGAAGGGTTTAATTAAGTTTGCCAGCAGTCGTCTGGGTTTCAGTGCACTGGCTCTCATGAGTGTGCACAGGCTTGCAGCTTGGGCTAGACTGGGGGGATTAAATCCAGCACAGGTTTGCTGGCATTCACTGCTGAATCCTCCTCGTCTGTGATGTGGCTGAAGGACATTCAGACTCTCCTTAAAAACATCTTGCAGTGCAAATGCAGTCAAGGCCAGAATTGCCCTACCAGACCTGCCTAAGTTGTGCTGTTGTTGGGCCCTCACCCTCCCTTCTCTAGCCTGTGTGTCTTGCAGCTTCACTCCCTGGACAGCTCTGAACCCACGAAATATTTTCTGTGGAAGAACATAGAAGGAGCCAAACAATTCTGTACACACAGCAAGGACACACAGGTTGTCTTACAAAGAAATAGATTTTGGCTTCAGGTAAGGTACCCTGGGCATTATGACCTATGAGACAGTGAACAGAACACTTTCATCTGCTCCTCTAACTGAATTTACAGGTGGCTGACTCCTGCCTCTATTTTTAGTAATTTATTCTTTCCCTTAAACCAGAAAATGAAAATATGAGTTCTCTTCCTGGCTGACATTTGCATATTTATTAAACATGTCATTAAACTATTTCACAGCATTTTTAATGATGCTCACTGGCAGCTCAGGATGTACCTATCTCATGGCAATCTAAATTGGCAGTTTTGACTGATTTGAAAGGGCTCAATCACCCTTAACCGTTGCCAAAATGCAGCAGTGTCAGAGAAGGGCTGAACTTCCAATAGGCACTTTACCATTGCAGACTGTCTACCCTTCAGTTCCAAATTATTCCTAAACATTTCCATATTCAGCAGCACCAAAATTATCTTCACAAGCATACACACACAATAGGAACGCTTATAGGTCCTGACATGTCATATTCTGATTTATATTCATGGGTTTGACACTAAGGTTTATTTTATATTTGTATTCAAAGACTTCATTAATAGGAAATTAGCACAAAATACAGTCAAATAATAGGAAAAATATAAAATTATGGATTAACTGTCTTTTTAATATCTGACTTGAACCCCTCTGGTGAAGTCAACATTTTCTAGAAAATAACCTTATTGAATACACTGGATTATATTATGTGTTCCTGGTTTTTTAAGGACATCTATAATAGCTGGAAAATAAATTACAGTATTAATTTACTGGGTTTGGCAAACCATGTGAAAGGCTGCCTCTTCTGGGGCGTTGTGTAGAAACACATTGATTGTGTGCAAGTCCAGCACTGCGAGGTGAGATTTGTGTAATCACAAGGTAGTTGCTAAATCAAGAAAAAATAGCATAGTGATAAAACTTCATTTGTTCACTCAAATGCTTATTGATTAATGTTTATTTTCTCCTTTCAGCTCAATACACATTTTGTGAGAAAGCTAACTGCTCGTGACAAGACAGTGTATAAGACTTGGCTGTAAATTAAAGTTTGTTTGGCACTGAACAGGACATTTGGCACTGAATGGACTTCAGATAACAAGTTTAGATATGACGCAGAGAATGAGGTTGGATATGGCTGAATATTAAAAAAAAAAATCCCTTTAAGTTCATTAGGGATTCAATTTTTATCTAGGTTTTAAATGCCTGCAGGATTTACAACTCTGGCCCTCTCTCCTAGGAATTTCATAAATTATACTTGGATGAAAAAATAGTATGTTATAATAGAAGGTTTTTCAAATCTTAACAAAAAGCAGCTCTACATGTTTGGCTCTTAATAGTAGGAATGAAATAGATGGCAGTAGAATAAATGTCAATGTATTTCCTTCCTCAGGTAAAATGTGCAAAAACTTAAAATGTCAGAGATTTGTAAAGAACCTGTATTTTCTAGGATTTTTTTTGCCCACTTTCTTGCCACATCTCTAATTTTGTTAAAATATTTTAGAGAAGCATTGCAGGTAGTAGCTTCTAGTGTTGAAAAACAAATATTTAGCTTTCCTAAGAATCATACATTAGAATATTGCAAAGTCACCCCCAATAATGTCACTTTGACTGGAAACAGATTCCAGGTTTTTATCTTTTACATTAGTCATGCCTGAACTTGATTTTTAGTGATGATCATGTAGATATAAATTAAGATAAATAGAACAGTAACACTGTCAAAGTTGACTTCAGAAGCCTCTTTACACCTTTTAATAACTTAGACAAAAAGCATGTGCTGCTATGGATGGTCTGGTCTTCTGATACCTGTTTTATTTACAAAGTGGGGAGTGGAATAGATCTACCATGTAATATCAGTAACAAAGAAAAATTTGTGAGGCTTATCAGTACTTTAAAGTTTGCTGTTAACAAAATTTTCTCAGGTTCAAGAAAAGCTCTTTATGTTTTTAATGTGGAATGGAATATTGTGCTAAACTCATAATTGTATTTATCATTATGTAGAGACACTACAGTGACATGAGCGTTTTCTAGAACAGGGAAATTAAACAGATTATTACTCTCTATCTGAAGAAAATTAGTACTGTCATTGCAAGGCTATTACTTCTATTCATTTTCAGTGCAACAAATTGGTTTTGCAAGGTTTTGTTACTCTTCCCTCCCACCCCCACATCTGTCTTGTCTCTGCTGAGCTTAGGTTAATGAAGGGCCCACATGCATTTTGCCTATTTTAGGCTCAAAAATAAATTTTCTTACAAAGCATATCAATGATGTTATTAATCACACAGTGCCTTTGTAGCGTTTTTGTGTTAACTGTATTTTTGATGCTTACTCTTATGCCTATGTTAGTAGGCATAATTATTCTTTAAATAACAAAGAAAATTATGTATACATTTATACATTCACGACATTTGAAGACTGTTGTTTCCTAATGCAGGTATAAATCATTGCTTCTTATAATCTTTTGAGTTTGGTCAATGAACAGTGTCATAACTATTATTAAATAACAGGCAAAAAGCCTCATCAGTAACAGGACTTTCCTGCAGATGAACCTCCTCTGTGTATCACAGTTCTGCAACTCTCTGTTAAAGAACAAAGAATATTAGTTTGCTGTGATAGATGCATGGGGTCACTGCAAAGTTAGAGCAAATATGAAAATAAACTGACATGCAGCCCTGATAACACTGGAAGGGTTTGTTATTACTAGTTTCATTTCAGTTCTCTATTGCCCTTTCTAAGATCATCTTTGAGCAGGGAGATGCTCCTGGTTGAGGCTGAGTTAAGTCTTCAAATGAATCTGTAGACTGGACAAGGCTCCACTAACAAAGTTGAGTTCTGTTTAAAATACATTGTCATGTTATGACTGATAAAATACATCTTAGAAATGATTGGCTTTAATATGGAACTCTACACTTGTGAAGTCTGTGATTTTGCATGTCTCGTGTACCAACCTGTACTAGTTTGGATATGCAGTGCTTGACTTTTAAATTTATGGCATGCCCATGACATTTCTCAATGTGAAATGATGACCAAATTTTCTGTCTTAATTCCCCTATGAAGTGGATTGTTAGGAAATGTATCCTGCTTCCTAACCCAGGCTATACAAAACCTGTCAGGAAACAGAATATTTGATTTTTTTAAAATGCTAAGAAGATATTTAAATAAAGAAGAATATAATTTGCCACTTACATTACTCACTGTCCTCTGGGCCTCTTCTAGCACAGCATCGTTTGCATTTCAAACCAGTGAAAGTTTTGAGCCATCATTACATGTTATTAATTTATTTTTTTTTTTAATTCTACAAGTGGAATGGATGAGGTTCAGGAGAGGAATACTTCAGCCTTTGATTAGTGAAATTCTTGGGTTCTGGTATATCACAATTCATTGATATTAGAGTAATTTATTACCATTTAAAAAAACCCACATATATTCCCACTTTCCAAACTTCAGGGTCCCTGTTCTCTCACTGTAGTCCTGATATGAAGCATCATACCATTTTCAAAGCTGAAATGACAACGTTATTTGTATATGTATAAAAGCTATTTTGGGTAATTTTTGTAATGTTCTAATAAAAGTGATTGAATATAACTCCTTCCTACTTTCCAGGACCATGGTATTGGATTTATAATACCAAATGGGTCAGGACTTATTGTGGTAGGATACATAAACATTAAAAATCTCAAAAATTGTAAGTCAAATGTAAAGGATAGAACTTACACGGTAATACACAGCAGTTTTATTGTGCCTAATTTGGAATGCGCACAACCTCTTATATCCTCACACACTTTTAAGTGTGACCTTACTTTCTGTGAGAGGGGGGAGAGTTTAGCAAGACGGTCCGAGAGGAAAAGGCTTCTTTGGGACTAAAGGGCGCCGGTTCCGCCGCGCTGAGCGGTGACGGCCCCAACGGCAGGGGCGGGAGCAGCAGCACCACCAACGCTCCCGGCCCCGGGGTCGTGGCCGCCGTTCCCCGGCGGGAGTTGAGCGAACGCGGGCCCGTTCGCTGACCGGGACGGGTTCCCGCACCTCGGGGCCGGCGGGGGCGCGGCCGTGACCTGCGGGAGCCTCTGCCGCGGGCACACCCGGGCCGGGACCCCCGGCGGGACCCCCTGGCCCCGCGGGAGGCGCAGAGCCCGGGGCGGTGCGGGGAACCCGGCCCGGCGGGGCCGCGCCCGGCGCTCGGAGGTGCGGGGAGGCTGCGCCCGGTGAGTAACTCCTGCAGACCGCGGGGACGGCCCGGGAGCGCTGCCAGCAGCTTGCAGGGATTCCCCGCGGGAACGGCGGCCGGGTCTCCGTGTTTCCATCGCCCCAGGCGGCTTCGCGGCGGTGCCCAGGGGTGAGCAGGGAATAACCCGTTTCCCCCGGCCCGGCGCTGCTCCACTGCAAGCGAATGTGCCCCCGACCCTCCAAGACATCTCCGCCCTCTTGGGCGGTCCCATCCCACCCCTCCTTTCCCGGCTATTTGCTGCTCCCTCCGCTCGTCGCCTCGCAGCCTCTCGAGGGCGAGAACGGTCCTGTTCAAGTCTTATCAGCTGTGTGCTGAGCGCCTCCAAAATATGGGGCGGAGGCACCTGATGCTGCCTGTTTAACCACCTTTGTTTAACCTGCACTTTATCAACGGTATCGGCGTAATTCCTTCCTGCTTTATCTTGCTTTGTTGCTGGCACTTGTTATCTTTCACATATTACATAACGAGCTCTACAACGCCCGAAGGGCGGAGGAGGGTCACTGGTTTAAGTGCCCTGCTGGCAGTCGGGTCAGGGAGCGGTGAGGCTCCAGCTGGAGCGCTGTGGCAGCTCCCTGCGACAGCGTGGGATGGCCCGGGGAAGCGACGAGGGAGTGCTCCATGAGGTATTTAAATAGCGCTAATGAGGAGGCTGCATCGCCCCGCGGTGTCGCGGGTGACCTCTTTTCAGAGGGCTGTCAGCGATAGCGGCTCACTGGGATGGTGTTTTAATACTCGTTCACACTTGTGGCGAAATGGTATTTGTGCCGCTCCGTTTTTCTGCCAGCCTTACAGGTTCTGCTGTTGTCACACGGCACAGCTTGGCGCTTCCTTCAGCGAACTGAAGAGATGTACAATTCCATTCATAATTTTCTTCAGTCTGTCATCTCTTTAGCTCTTTTTGAGTGCTGGCAATGAAGTTAAAATATCTCAAACTGGTGCTTTTACGTCGGTTTTGAAGACAGAGAACACAAAGGGCTTTAAAAAGCATAATCAGGGTAAGAGGAAACATTTGTTTCCAGTGTGTTGTAGATGCATCTTGTGAATAACCCTGTTTTTCATTTTCCTTTTGTCACAAATATACTACCTATGAGATCACAGAGGAGCTGGAAGAAGCAGAGACCTCCAGGTGGAGTTTTCTGATCTTGCATTAGCTGCCCTGGGAGTCCAGATGACTATTGAACTGTTGATCCTTCTCCCCTCTCTGGAAAGGATTTTGCAGTGCAAAGGAATAAGTCCTTTGGATTTTTGCCTTTTTTCTTCCCTCGGGTAAAAGTCTGTGTGTCCCTTGCAATGAGTGGTTAACGGTAGCATCAGATGTGTCACCAGATGATCTTGTGTGGAGAGATTTCAACATAAGTGCATTAAAACTTTATGTGTGACTTCCTATTCTGTGGGAGCAACTGAGAGAATCATGTACTTAAGTAAGCACCTCTTCTAATAAATCAAAATTAGGCTTGTCCTTAATGATGCCTTAAAATAGTTTAGATGCCTTTGTGCTATTAGGACAAAGAGGCTGGTGTCACTGAAGACTTACTCAGACTTATCTTACATCTGTATTGCGTGTTAGTGGCATTTAATTCTTATTTAATTCTGGAAGGCTTTAGAAGTTAAATGCTGTCAGAGAAGAATTTGTAGAAGAGCTCAATTTTTGAGTTGCATTTGTGTTTTCATTCTGAGCTTGTCAAATGGAAAGTGAGTTTTGTCAGTCTTCATAGTGGCAGCAGTACCACACCAGAAGAGGACAGAGCTGGCCTTGCCGTGTGCTCTGCAAGGATGTTCTTATTGATTGTGACCCATATTCATGCTGATGCAATGCTTATGTACTGAAGAGAAAAAGCAGTAGAGAAGCAGACAGGAATTCTGTTGCTGCAGTTACTTTTGAGCATTTTCACATGAGCAATTTTGTATTTGTGCAACATATTAGAAAGCCCTGAATGCTACTGTTTTACAGTGCTAATTTCTAGCTCTTTTTAGCTTGTGAGGCTGCAAGTTCTACTTTCTTGCTGCCTTAATTTCGTAAGGAAGGTGGTGAATTTCCTAAACCAAGACTAGTTTATTTTCCAGGGGCAAGTCTGGAACTGATGTTTTCTAAATGTTAACAGCCCTAGAAGAATTACAACTGACTGATCAAACTGTCAGGTTAGTTGTCATCAGCTCTCTTTTTTTTTTTTATCACGTTTTTGCTTTTTCTTCTGCTTGTGTACTTTTCACTGTTTTATAAGTTTAGGCTGATTATGTAGGCTTGGTTTATTGTACGAGTTCACGAACTACTGATAAAATAAATGGAATGCACACATTAAAGTAATGTAAAGCAAAGTATTTCAGCTTTCCATCAGAATTAAGTACTTGTTTCTGGCTTTGAACATTCATGAGTTATCAACTTTTAAAATAGCAGTGCCTCATCCACTTATCTTTGGGATTTCTTCAACATTAGAAACATGTAATTCCTGATTTTAGACTAATATATTTTCTTAGTCTCCACAGACAAAGTTTGCAAGCAGTTCTGAGGGCCCATTTCAGATGCTGAAGTGGGTGAGAGAGAGAGATCTCTCCAGTAGTTCAGAGCTTGCTTCTGTGAGGGTCAATTCTGAGTAGGATTCATGCATCCAGGGGTTTTAAGTGATTTATCCAAATTACTTTAAATTCAATCTTAATTAGTCTAAATTCAAATGCTGTTCCTTTGGTTTTTACTAATTTTAAAAGTGCAAAGTACTTTAATTCTAAATGAGAGCAACCACGTTGGAATTTAACAACCTCGTTGGTAAGTGGCTTTGCCTAATCAAAAAGGTTGTAAGTTTGTCAGTCTAGACAAACCTGCAGATTCTGCTGGTGAAAAGACTGGTCCCTGTTAAAACTGCTGATAAAGTTCCTAACAACTTCCCCAAAAGTCTCCATCTCAAAGCCAGTTCATTGATCATGTGTTAAGCAGCCTTAAGACAGAATTCCACAGGCAATAGTAAGTGTGAAGGAGAGTTGATTTTACATGGAACAGGGGCAATGTAACTCAGCTCTCAGTGCAAGTATTCTGATTATAGAGAGCGGTTTTGCCTCCTGAGATAAATATCACTTGCATTCAAGGCTCTAATTTTGAATATTTCACTGAGCATAGTTCTCATTTCTTTTAGATTTGTCTTATAATAGTCATATGAAGTATGTGCTTTCAGTGAAGTTACTCCAGATCTTCTTCCAGGTGAATTTTTATGAGAATTCCTATATCAGGCTCTGACAAAATGTACACAGAGGTAACTGTGTCTGTGATACCAATTAAGTGTGGTGTATGCCTGCAATTCTTCTCCCTTTCTTTTAGACACAGATCCTTAGCCCCGGGATCTGACCAATACATTAATAGCAAGGCTTCACTCTGCTCTTTCTAAGTGTACCATGACTATCATGAGGAGGAGGAACAGCTGCACTAACACCCCACAATGTGGACAGCAAACATGTTCATCCTTGGGCTTGCCATTTTCAGCACTGCAGGAAAGGAGACATTACTTCAGAACCACTCCAACAGCTTATGGGAATGGACTCTTTGCTTATATGGGTTTACATGAAAAATTAGGCCTGTTCCTACTTAATTTAAACATTTTTTTTTCTTCTCAAAACAATATTAAAACCAGTAAGTTGTTAAGTCTTCATTTCAGTTTCTGACCTTTCAAAGCTTCAGTGTAGTTATTGCATTAAGCTGGAGCACAAAACAAAGATTACAGTGGACATTTTCTAAATTATTCTACAGATGTGTTGCGGTGCATTCCAATAGTCATGTAGTGTTAGTTGAATGTCATTTGCCTTTTTTTGGCATACTCAATTATAGACCTCTTAAACCTAAAAGTGCAATTTCTTGATCTCTATTGTCTATTTGTAAAACTGCCCTTTACAATTCTGATGAGAAATAGTATGGTCACAGAGTACTGGTGAATAATCAGCTTTATAGTCTGCAAATCCATTTTAAACATCTGTTGAACAACATAAGTGTGGAAGTTATCAGTTATAGCTGAATATGCCCCAGATGCTTCCCCTCTACCCTTGAAAGAAGCCAGGTTTTTTTGGTCTTTCAGCTTTGAGGCTGAGGAAAAAAAATCACTTTATTGCACTACTGTTGTATGTTGTTTTAGCAAATATGATGAGTTCCTGGAAGACCAGTTAACCTTAATATTAATGAAGTGTGCTGTGTTGCATAGTGCCCTTTGTGAAGCTTGCTGATGTTTACAGTGGCTGCTCACAATGATAATTAGATGTTAAAGTGATGATCCTTGGATATCCACAAGGCTATAAAGCATTCTCAAGGGATCAAGGCCCTGCAGAAGGAAGGATGATAACCTGCAATCTGAAGGTGAGGCAGAACAGTGCTTAGCCAATACCAATAGCTGAGTGTTTCCTGATAAGTAGAGAGTGTATTTTTAAAAGGTGGTTAATAAGTCATAGGTTCTTTCTTTGTATATAATTGCTTCTCCTAGAATAATGAAGGCTGTGAAAAGATGGGACATTTGCCGAGTAAAACTTACAGTGGTATGAAGTTGTGATGAAGTGCTGTTTATTTTCCTCTGTCAAAGTGCCTGGGCTCTGGCAGCCTGTTCTTTACTGTGTAAGTCCTTTGTTCTGGAGTTGGCCTCCTCTTGCACAGCTCCAGTTTGATGTGAGCCTACTTTTGAGGAGTCTTGAGAGGGCAGAGCTGAGGGGTGCCCTGGCCACTCACAGGAGGCCACTGATGTGGTTTGGTGTCAGCTCATCTTCCATGTCAGCTTTGGTAGAGCAGCAGATGGAAAGAAGCAATGGTTATGTCTTCATGAGGCATCTCAGTTCTGTCACGGGGCATTTGGTGGACCACTGTACAAGTGAAAAGCTGTCCCTTTTGTCTGGTTGTGTTTTTACTGGCCTGTGTCAGAAGTCAGGTGCTACAGATATGAAGTAGCCATGATTTTTTAATGTATTTTCATACACCGCTCATTGATTTCCCAGTTTGTCATGTGTGCATTTCTTGTCCTTCAGACTTTTCTTGCTATTCCTTTTTTTTTTTTACTTTTGATTAACAAGTCAGACAATCCTATGACAATCCAGTTAACAAGTCTTGCTTCTACTTAGCCAGCCTGCCTTATTCAGTGCTTGTTTCTTCTCTCTTTTGCATAAATAACATAGGTAAGTTTGTCCTTCCTTTACAAACTGTTGTAACATTTTTGGTACATGCATGCCTGTATGTTTACTTGGTGGCCAGAGAACGTGACGGAAAGTCAATGGGATGAGGAAGGGACTGTTGTGTGTTCATGCAGGGAGCATGATCAGCAGTTCAAAAATGCAGTTAAGGGAGGCTGGGTTTAACACTGAGGGGCAGAGGTTCCTGTGACAGCAGATCCTGTGCAAATTAGGTTTATTCAAAATGCCACGTTAATTCAATTACAACTTGAATGATGTTTATTTTTGCCTATAAAGTCAAATAACATGTTATTGACTCTTCCTGGGTAATTTCATGGTTTCTCCTTCCTTACCCATACCTCACCAGGACAGCTGAAACAGGTTTAACACTTTATCTCATTATTTCTTCTGGTGACAGCAGAAGTTATGTTTGCGGGAGAAAATGAGAAAATGTGCAGTCTCATCACAGAGGAATCCTTTAGTCCTTTCTCCTTTCCTCTGACTTCTTATGCAGGTGGGTCTTTTGGGGTTTTTAATAAGAAATTTCTTGGTATAATTTCATCTGTTCTGATAATGAATGGAAGAAAACAAACTGTTTGGGAATTGTCAAGTTCCAGGGGCTTTTTTTCAACACAGTTCTGGCTACTTAGAACTATGTGACCAAATGTAATTTCCCTGGTGGTTCATTCTGTTGTCAATGTGCAACTTTCCACCTGTAGTTTCTTGAATTTTTTTATGCTGTCCTTTTTTACTGAAGTTTATTTTGAATGGATATTTCAATTAGACATGGAAATACTCATCTATATATCCTTTATTTAGATAGAAATGTGTTTGGTGTGTACACACACAGAGCATGCATGTAATATTCTTTATAGAAGCTTTCCAAATTAGTCTGTTTTCTTCAAGGATATGTCTGCAAAGCATCACTTTGATGAAATAGTGCCACTTCTTGAGCCATTCCAATACCCTTAATCCTCTTATAAGTTATATCCTTCAAGAACTGTATGTGCTTGCAATTATGCACACTGAGATGGCCTTACTGGCTCTGGTGTATTTATCTACAAGTGATGGCTCAGAGCATGTGGATGTGGAATTAAGCATGTATAAATTTTGTGGCCATGAAGCCAGTTGTAATATCACATACCCATTTATTTCAGGGGGGCTTGCTGCACAATAAGTTATTTGTGCACCAAGCTATTAGTCTATGTGAATAAAGCTACTAAAACCTTGACTGTTGAGTGCAAGAGATGTAAGAATTATGAGTTACTGTTCACAGATCAAGACATGTGATGGTTTGGGGGTTCAAACAACCTCATGGTGCGTTCAGATGATTGAAGTGCATTTATTTGCTCTAAAAATATCTGAGTGTTCAGATTTAAAAGACTTTTGGAAAGCGGAATATAGGAAAAGTTAATGAAAATAAAACATTCACTTCTGAAAACTGTACATCATGAAATATTCATAGTTGTTCTACGGATAGGATATAGTTTCTGGAGAGGAATAAACGATTTTTTTATAGACTTTGCAGCTTGATGTCTGCTGATTAACACTGGAATGTAATTATTTGACATAATCAGAAGGTGTAATACTTTGGGATAGGAGATGTGTATGGTTCTGACTGAAAAGATTAATTCCTAAAGATGAGGATGTCCTGCCAGCATTCTGTGGGATCTCTACTGGTGACTAAGATGAGAGCTGGAAAAGTATGTTACTGTTTAATTTCTTTTATAGATATTTTCACCAGGAGAAATATTTGCTATTTTAAATACTCTGAACAAACTCAGCGTCCAGCCCTGGTTTTGACTCTTTTTCTTGCTATCACTCATTAAAATGATTTTAAGTAAGACTAATTGTCATGTTTGAAAAATAACTGTCTTTTTTTTTTCCTGAAAAGATTGCCCAACTTCAGATGCACTGCTAATTGAGACTGCTGTTAAATAGAGCCATTAGTCTTACCTGAGTTCTTTTCACTGCTTGTCAGCTCAATTACAGGTTGTCAGTGCCAAAGAAAATGCTCTTATTAGTGGAGTGGAAGAGAGGAACATGTTAGCACCTGCTCCTAACGGAATTCCTCTTCTTAGGGCTGCACAAAGCCACTTGGTTTTAGAGAAGAGGTTGATCTGTATCAAAGATGTCTCATCCCCATATCTTTGAAATTCAGCTCAATGAATATTAGACTAGAGTATTGTGTCAACTGAGGTGCTGAAACGCTTTCTTGCATCTTGTGTGGTTGTTTAGCAATGTCATTTTTTTCCTCTCCTATGGTCTAGATTGCCAACAAACTGCTGCAACAGAAATGCTCTAAGAATGCATCTATTTTGCTACTCTAAAGGAAATTGCAGTACAGCTAATTTGCAAATGAATATATTTTAAAATTCTCTTCAAATCTTTCAGTATTGATTTCACAAGCCAGTCTAAGAGACAAGTCCTTGTTCACGGTATTCTTTTGAACAAGGAGGAAAAGTGAAGAGACAGTAATTGCAACTGTGATTATCTGTGATGAATTTGAAACACTTTCAAGAACATAAAAAGCTCCTGAAAATCAAGGTGACTTGGTGCTAAAATACCAAAGTTACTTATGAAAATGGCATTTAGGAAAGTGAAACATCTGGAATGCAGACTTTTAAATGTGCTTGTATTACCTTCAGAAAGGTTTTGGCACAGACTTGTAAATCCAGAATTAATTTTCCATTCTGTGAACTGTAAAATTGTTTGTACATACCTAGAAAAACTTACAAAATGTAAACTCAGTTGTCTTTATGTCTTTCTTTGTTTCAGCACTGTCTAAGGTCTGATCATGGATGCATTCAGAGCTGCCAGAGTTCAGTGCCCTGTGGGGATTTTGCAGTAGAAGGGAAAAAGAAGGGACTGTATTTTTGGGTCAAGTTCTTTTCTTCCTCACTAAGCTTCCTTTTAGTCCTGTCTTCTGATAAGCATCTTAAAAGGAACATTCCTAATGAAGGGACTGAGCCTCAGGTTCCTATGGCTGCTGGAGAGAGTGGGCTGAAAGAGAGAAGGAATCCAGTCTCCAGTCATCATGGCTGGGCTTCTGGAACCAAGATTTGGGAAGGGCTCTACCCATGTTTGTTACAAACATGCTGGTGGCTAAAAAGGCCAATACGAGACAGGCACGTCCGGCTGCAAAAGGCACAGCAGAAAGACTCCTTAGGTGGTAAATTCTGCAAGGCACAATTCTTTCTGTGTTGTCTTTTCTCCTCGAGAGTGATCCTGCGTGTGTTCTCAAAAGCATCAGCAGCGTTATAGATGGTGTGTCTCCAGGCCTCCCGATTGGAGGCCAGAGCAGACCAGTTGTGTTGATCAATATGGCCAAGGCTGAGATGTTGTTTCAGGGCGTCCTTGTATCTCCTCTTCGGGGCTCCTCTCTTGCAGCAGCCGGTGGCAAGTTCCCCATAAAGCAGGATCTTAGGGAGGGGGTGGTTGGTCCTTCATCCTGGAGCCATGCCTTGTCCAGCTCTGCTGTGTTCTCAGTCTCCAGTAAACTGCTGTTTAAACTCACACTAACTTCATGCAGTTCACTCAATTAAGTTCATTCAACAGAAGTTAGGGAACCAAATAAACAGTAATTTTGAGCTCTCTGTGGCCTAGCACCGGAAAAAAAGACTCCATTATTTGTTTTTTAAATTAATAGCAAACTTGCATTATTTAGTCAGATAAACAATTATATCCTTAGCAAAACAAGTGTGTGTTTATTGGAAATTTGTATGTATTTGAAGCTAAAACTGGCTCTGTTTGGGACTGTTATTCTGGCAAGCTTTTCATTATTGCATATGCTCCCTGTGGTAGAAAGGAAAGCAGTGTATGTGGTGAGTTCCTGTTAGCAAGAGGTGCATTTTAAAAATAACAGTTGTTTTCGTGGAAGTATAAAGTTTTAGAATCCCTATATTTGATCATTTATTTTTAATGAAACAGATGTGCTGTTAATGCTTTGCTGTGAATGTGCTGATAGTGAAACAGCAACAGCTATGGTGAGTTATGTGTGTGTGTTAGACCAGAAAATATGCTCAGAGTGTGTCGTATTAGTTTCTTCTCCTTGGTTACCTGCTTCAGATTGCTTAAATTTTCAAATGTTCCTTTGTTTAACCACTTTTTCCCAAAAGTATCCTGTATACTTCTTGGATCTCTGTGTTGTATAATTCCAGTTCATCTGCTGACTGTTGACTTTGAAGAGTAGGGGGTGAGGGGACCTTGCTTAGAATTTTGGAAAGTAAATGGTGATTTTGGCCTTTTCTTTTTTGGGGCACAAATGGTACCTTCTGTGGAGCCTGGTTTGTTTCTTTCATCTGGGCCTCTTTTTGTCATTTTAAAAACTTCATTGGGAGTTTGGGGTTATCCCAAGCACTTGGGGAAAGACTTGAGGATATGTATACTCAGTTAAGTGCGAAAAGATCATTTCTCCAATTGCACAAACTGGCCTCAAATATTATAGGCTTTACAAAGCTACTTATATAACATTTATTCACTAATACATATTTTTGTCTTGTAGGTTTGTCCTTCAAATCTCTTGTTTTTCTAAGTCCTGTAAAAACTTAGCAGAATTCTTTAATTGTTACTTCAGTATCTTTTTCTGCTTTACTTAGTGCGTGTACAATATGGACTTCAAGAATTTCCATGTTCTCTTAATTCACTTTAAAATTAAGTATTTTAATATTCACATTCAGCATAAATCTGGGCCATTAGTTGATTCAAACATCACTCTTGTGGCTGTATCTGCTTTTCTTAAGATTAGGTTGTTCTACAGAAAAATTGCTAAGCTAATCTATTTCCTCCAAATAAGCCAGACTAAAATGTGAATATTTATTGCTTCTGAACTGTTACTTCCATTTATGTAAGGACTCAAGATATCTTTTTCCACAGCAAGCAGGTAAAGACAGTGAGCTGCCTGCTAACTGAAGTTCTCTACTGTATTTGTGTGAAACTAGTTGGAAGTGAGCCATAAAAATTTGCTTTATGTCCAGTAAAATAGATGCATCCAAGGTGCCCACTACAAACATCATTAAGGCGTGAAATACCCCATTTCTCTTTCCTCCTTTTGTTGAAGTTACTTATAGGTGGTCATAAAGACACAGGGTAAGTGGCAAAATATTATATTTATGCAACAAATTAAAAATCACTTTCCTCCACAACAGCAATAAAGCACTGCCAGCCCAGTGGAGTGACAGCTATTGGTTCTGACTTTTAGATGTAACTCAATTTTGCCTCTTACATTGAGGACTTAGACTTGTATCCACAGTTATTTCCAGATCCAAGCAGCACTTATCCAGAAATTATGTTTCTTTGTGGAGCTGCACTTTGATATGTAGGCTATATTTCACCCCTGCTGAAATCAATAGGACCTCTTTCTGCTGACCTCAGTAAGTATTGGATTGGGCCCATAATTTACGCTTGCAAATAATTGTGGGCACAAAATCACATCTGCAGAAACGGAGGCAGTTCCTCAAAACCAGGATAGCTTCTCCTTGTGAGGTTTTTTGGGAGGGAATTCAGTGACAGGCTGTGTTTTTTCCTTTGTCCTCTGGGGTTGCCAGAAACACAGTAATTTTCAGGCACTGTCAGGTCACAGTGACATGATATATAGTTGCTCCCTTGAAAGGAAAGCTTTCTTTAGAGTTAAGGGGAGTTCTGCTCTGTTGTGCCCGCTGTGATGAGCCACAAGGACCTTCAGCAGAGAGAAACTGCTCCTTTAGGGTAGATGTGAGTGTTCTCTAGGTGTTACTTGGGTTTCCTGTTTGCATACCCATCACTCCACAAAGCAGGTGCTTCTCTCTAGCAAAAAGCAGCGTAACTAGCTCAGGTGGAATCAAAGGTGTGAGTGAAAAATGGTTCCTGCTTGTAACAGAAACAAGGTGGATTTTGTTCTTTGAACAAATTCAGTCATGAAACTGTAACAATATTGGCTGTAGGTTTAGCTGGCAGACACCAAACATTTGCAGAAAGAGAAGAACAGCCTCAATATGCAGATTTAAATGTTGCAAGACAAAAATCCAGTGCGTTTCTAATAGATTGTTTACCTCAGATGAACTAGAAACTGATTGACAACTTGAAGTCATACTCCAGAAAATATTGGAAGTACTTCTTTACTCCCAAGTAGAACTTTATTTAGAAACACTTTATTTAGAAACATGCTCTGGTAGAAATTTCAAGATTTATAGACGACCTTTAAACAAGGAACACAGGATCAGTGAAGGAGACAAATGGTTTGCTATCTCCTATGTGCTGGAGTGGAAAGAAATACAGTGGGAAAAGACATACCTTCCCTGTACAATGGCACTGGGCCTGGAGCTGGAAGGCAGCATTAGGAGTGTAGCATTAAGGCTGATGCTTCCTAGTGTTCTGGATCCTTTATGACCTTTATAGTTCAGAAGGAAGTCATAGTGAAATGTTTATCCTCTAGGATGGGCTATGAATGGCTGCTTTAAAAAAATATGAAAAAATCATATTGCAAGTTGGGGGAAGGAACTAAAAATATTCTGAAAAGCATAAACACCTGCAGTTTTCTTCGTACTGTTGTTTGCCCGCATTAATTCCAATCATGTAAGTGAAGCAGCATTGCCTTCTTATGGAGGAAATAAATAACTCTGTCAGTGATAGGAGTTTCTGGAGACTTCTTTTCTTTGCAAATACTCATTGTTCATGAGCCTGTAACTGGAATGACTTCCATCATACTTGGTGTTTATGAGCTGATCTGTAATTATTACTGGCCAGCCTGAAGACATGATCCTTTGTACCTTGGTTGATGCAAATCAAATTCTCCTTTGCCGTGTGGGAGTTTTTTGTGTGTTTTCATATTGCTCTTTGCTTGTTCACAGCTGTGAAGGATATAACCTTGGAAGAAGTCCAGTGGTTGTTTACATAATGACATGATGTGGTTTTCACTCAGAACATGCAGGTGAAGAAGTCAACACCTTTAGATTATTTGATCTATGGCTTCTCCCTAGTTTTCAAAGCTCACTTAAAGTTGGTGCTATCTTTAGTCGTGGTCATTAGGGTGATGAATATATAATTTTTAATTATTACTATTTTTTCTGGAAATATCACTCTTCAAAATAATGCAAATAGCAATTCCAATGTATTTAAATGTTATTAATAGGCGAGGCATCAATTAAAGATGGCTTCTTCCCTAAGTGACACGCAGAAGGAGGAAACCAGGACAGCCCTTTTAGATGGAAAAGGCTGGCCCACAACATCCAGATCTGACCCTGTCTGGAATTTAACTGAATTTGCTAGACAAAAATTATTTAAATATCGCAAATTTTTAAGTTAAATGCAATTAAGAAGCTGCATTTCAAACCAAAATGCTATGCCCATTTCATCTTCAAATACAGCATGGCAAAATACTGACTTACCATATTTGCCTGTCTGAAATGTCTTTAGGGTACTCATCACAGTTATCTCCCACCCACTTGGGGAAAAATGCTCACCTGAGGGAGAGGAAAATCCTTTGAGACTACTTAATAGTTAAAAAAACCTGAGCACAGAAGTTTTAGACTATCTTCTCTCCTATATGCCACTGCTAGGAATAATTTTGGGATTCCATTCCTGGATGAAATCAGATTAATTCAGATTCCTGAAAAATTTGAAAAGTACATTGTAATGTTTCACAGCAATGGAAAATATGACCCTTTGCTGTCTTTGGAATGGAGCAGAAGGATTTAGGGAAGAGTGTGACAGTCATGAGCTCAGTGTGATGAGGGAGAATAAATCCCTGAAGGTGTGTGTAAATGGCGAGCACTGCAATCTGGGAAAGAATCAAAATTTGTTCCAGTGAAGGCAGCTGCCCTTCCTGCCTGCATAGAGGTACTCTTAGCTCTGTGTTTATCCTGAGGTATGTGGCAATAAGCCTCAATGTGCTCAGTGCCTCAGTACAAGACCAAATTCCCAAGCTGTGATGGATCAGGAGCAGTGGCAGCACAGTACTGCAGTAGCACATTATCTGTTAGCTCTGTCTTGTGTCCTCTATGACACAATGAAATTGCATTTGCATTTTCCAGATTCTTTTTCAGGTTCTGACTCCCAAATCCCATGATCCCAAAGGAGGGAAGTGAAGGGAGCCTGCAGTGCTCTGCAGACACAGAGGGCAGATCCATCATGTCACATAACTCAGTGCTGTCTGGACTCTGTTCAGCTGAAGGCACAGGATCTGGGACTGCACAGCCCCCTTTTGGGGTTTGGTTTGGGTTTTTCCTCACAGCTTTGTTGTGTTCATACAGTGCAGGGTAGAAAAAGGGCACAGTGAGGAGCTATATTGCTGAGTTCTGGTGTAAAGTTTTCCAGACACAAGGGACCAGAGACACAAGGTCCAGTGATTATTCCAGGCCACTTTGACTCTTTGGTTCCCAAGTGTATCTTTTTGAATTTGGCTGCAAAAATGCAAAAGGCCTTTTAAGCAGTCCCAGTTTTTGCACTGTTCAAAGCAACAATTTAGTGACTTGGGGGGTTGGAGTTTTTTTGATTGGTTGGGGGTTTTTTCCACAGAGTGGCTTAAGGAAATTTTAGATAAATGATTAGTAGTATATCAGCCAATTTGGTTAAAACAAACACAAAATGGATGAACCATTTGAACTGTTGAACTGAACCATCCCTGTGGGCAGTCCTTAGAATGTGTCCTTTGAAAAGAAATGTGCTGTCAAGTGCAAGCTATGCTGTAATTTGTGGAAGGGACCTGCACTCAGCATTTAAGAATGTTTTTCTTTTTTCCCCCCCCTTGTTTCTAATGGGAAATTAATTCAGCACAACTTTTTCTATTTCTTCCTGTGCACAGTTAAACTGGTCTGTAGAGGGTATGTATACCAGGCTGGCTTCCTGGGGCAGAACTAATCCAATCATTTATGAGTTCAGCAGATGTTTTTGCTTTTCAGGCCAGGTGTAATCTCATGCACCTTTTTTTTAATTCTTCCCTGGAGTAAACACTAGCTGGGCTAATGGCCAAAAATTTAATTACCTTTTTTCGCTCTTTCTGTTTTTCTTCTAGATGTGGGTAGTGTCGCTTTACATCAGACTTTCCCTTTTTTAGGAAGAGTATGATGAGGCATCTGCTCATACTTCCAGCAGGAAATGGTCACTGGTTGCTTTCCCTTTGCAATAGCATTTGCTGAGTTGATTATATTTGGCATACCTGGAACAGCTGAACTGGTGGGGTTTGGTCATAGAGAAATATTTGTGTTGTATATCCTAAGGAAGGTGCTTTTTTGTTCTGTTCATGCTATTATCTACTTACTCTGCCAAGGACTTAATTCATCATTTCTTTGCCTTGGTTTTACTCTGAAGTCAGTGTAGAACTGGGGTCAGAACTGGGCTAGAAAGTGAGACATCAGGGCTGCAGACATCAAAGAAACACTTTGGGATGTACACAATTACTCTTTGGGAATCCTGCATTCCTCTAGAGCCATTTGCTCATCCCTATCAGAATAACAGGGCTGTGTTGCTGCTCATTGACTGTACCAGTAGCTTGACCAAAAAAAAAGAGCAATGATAGCTAGAGAAGTATGGAACTGTTGGGAGGCAGGAATGATAACTTGGGAGTCACTGTTAGATCTGAATAAAGCTGTCTTGTGACTTAGATGGAAGGAGAAACTGGCATGATAATAAACTTCTACCAGATGTGAAATTGGGAATAACTATGCAGCAGTGTCAAGCTGTACAGAGGTTAGAATGCAGAAAAATGACAAAAAAGGCCTGCGAAACACATAAAACCTGAAAATGTTGCCTGTGGGGTCTAGAAATCCTCTTTTCATCTCTTCCCCTGCAATACCTCAGGTAATTGTGAAACTTAAATGTAAGAGACTTTGCTGGAAAAAACAAACTGCCAGTAGCAGAAAGAAGGATTTCGCTTTTTAGATATTCAGTGTGCCTTCCTTGCTACAGAACTTTCCTGTGGAGAAAGTGAGCAAGGGAAGGGGAGTTTTCAACTCTGCCTCTTGTCTGTTCATGCAGAAGCATTGGATATCATGGTAATTACATTACCCAAAGTGCCTTTGGCCAATACAGCTGATTTTGCTGGAGAGAGGAAGCGTGTGCACTGTGCTGACTATGGGGTTACACGTAAAAATAGTTCATGGCTGTGATTGCACTGGCACAATTGAACAGAACAAAAAGCTGCTATTGTCATACTGGCAAAATGATTCTGCAAAAAGCTGGCATTGGTTGGTGTAGAAACTAGTTTTAGATGGATTGATTCATTACAATTTGTAACTAATATTACATAATGAACTACAATCCCTAAATAAAAATCTTGCCTCTGAACAGAATGATGCTTTCAGAAGCTGCTTCAGCATTTTAATAGCTCTGGATTGCTCTATAGGCATTTCTGTTTCTAACTGATGTTCAGGCACTTGAGTTAGGAGCTTGAAGTTAGGTAGTGTGCAAGTGCATACCTGTATTTTAAGCCAAAGAGGTGATTATGTTTCTCTGGAGTTGGCAGATGTGCTCTGATGGTGGGTCACCCGCTGCTGCAGCACCAGCCAGTGTGTGCCCTCAGCCAGGGAGGGGGCAGCTGCTTCCTTGGGCTGCTGCGAGGTCTGGGTGAGCTGTAACATTCTGGGATGATAAACCAACACCTGCTGAGTTTATCCACATCAGCAAACCCGGTGCCCGTGTTTCTAACACTTTTAACCATCTGGAATCTTAGCAAATACGTTTTCTAAACGAGCAAGTACAACTCTGTGAGGTTGCTGTTGTTACTACGGGTACTCAGCTGTCAGAGCAGCAAGGCTGGATGGTCTTTTGTGTGCAAGAAAATTCATTGCCTGAGTCAATGTAAACTTGCAGGACATGTGGTATTTTAAAATGTCAGTAAGTTAAGTGGGGTCTGTAAACATTTCTAGGCAGATTTTGGTTCCTTGGCTAAGTATATACTTACTGTTTGACCATTTTGAATGGAAACATCCGTGTGGTTTTATTACATCATGACTTGATTAATTACAGCCAGTTGAACACTAAATTAGAGCACCAAGATACCTAAACACTGAAGAGCTTTTAGGAGAGCAGATTCTGAATACTGACAGAATTAAGTGTGGCGTTTCTGATTAAGATTGCTGTGGTGCAGATGTTAACATTGCCACTGCTGATTAAAAGAAATTGTAAATAAAGCCTGTAGAAAATTCTATGAAAGCCACAGTTGCTTTAAGTGGTGATTTTCCTGGCCACATGTATCCATTTTAGAGGACACTTAAAGTTTCTATAGCTATCTTCAAAAATGGAAATAGAATAGATTTCTGCTTAATCGGTACCTTAATTTCTCCAAAAGCAAAAGTCTTCAAGGTAATTAGGATGGAAATGCTGATTCTTTCCAGCATTTTTCATTTAAACTTAAATTTTTTATAAAGATGAAAAATACTAAGGATCTCAAGGCACAGTGAAGCTGTGGAGAGTCCAAGATCTTTGTACTTGCCTCTCTGAGGCACAAATATAACTATAAGGGGTCAGATCTCTTGGCAGTGTCTGGTCTGTCATGCTCACAATATGTTTAGGGACCTCTTTTCACACGATTTTTAAAACTGAAACCATCCCAGCCATTCTGAGCATCAGCAGGACCTTTGAGCAACTCAAGCCATAGTAGCAGCCACACAAGGGAGCCTGGGGCTCTGTAAATTTTTGCTGCTCTCTTTGTTAGTAAATTCTGGGCTGTACCTCAGCTGCTGCTTTCCTGAAAAGTGGATATGCAGATGTGGGTTTTGTCTCACTGATAGATGTCAAGTGTTACATAAAAAGCATTTCAGAAAAGTAGTAACTGTAAGCTGACGTTTGTTCGAAGAGACTGAAGATTGTATGAGTGTGTAGTCCAAAAAACGTTGCATTTATTGCTGATTAAGAAATTCTCCATTACCAGATAATTAATGGTGCTGTGTGACTCCCCATACCAAGTACAATTTGGTAATAACAATTAGGTAGGGAGTTAATCTGTTCAGTCTCAATGGCAGCACAATAAAATGAGGCAGTAAGTTTAATGTGTGAAACCAGTAAACTGTCAGGTGTTAAATTAAACAACATAACTCTCCTGCTGATGGGAATCTTAACTTTTTAGTGGTGTACATAAAACAGGGTACAACTTGTTGTAGTTTTTCCATATATACCAATTTCAGTATAATTCCAGCAGCTATGGCCTTGGGAAATATTGAAGTTGGAGGTCAGTGCTGTTTGTCCCTGTGGTGAGTCCAGTGCAGAGTTCAAGGCACAGCAGATAAATGTAAAAATTGGATCATGCCAGTATTGAAAGATTGGGCTGTTAAGAAGCTTGTTAATGTGTCACAGTCATGTACAGGGACAAGGTTTTCACTCAGTGACAAACTAGCTCATTTTCTGTAGTAGTAGTAGTGGTTTATTTAAAAGCTGTGTTTTAATGACAAGACAGTTTTAAGTCATGTATGTTATATATATAGTTTTGATTTTTTGTCTGCTTTTGATTCATCAGTTCTTAATAGAAAAATCAGGTTTAATTTTATTAGTGATAACAGCTAATGCCTCTAATGCTTTCCCTCCATAAATAGCAACATTGCAACTATATAAATAACTGCATTGCTTTGATGCCTACATGTGGTTGTGTCTCATAATTAATTCATTTTCCAATAAGAAATCCAATTTTAGAAAACAAGTTTTACTTTCCTGTATTTCTTCAAAGGAACTCAATTTCACAGTAATTCAATTATGTAACCACACTTAATTCATTGTTAATGCTAATAGAGTAAATATTTCTACAATAATTGGTTAGCTCTAAGTGTTGCTAATGATTTTGACTATCTCACCTTCAAAATTCCTCAGTTAGTCAGTGTTTCAAATGAGCATGACAACAATATTTTCATGCTTTCTGTTTCTTCTTTAGTTTTGTTCTAGGTTTTTTTTCTGTTTAATTTTTTTCTCTTTTCTTAGGCTTTAGATCTAAAAAGTGTCTGCTATGACCAGATGTTCTTTGCCTATCTACTATATACCCTTTCAACCTAGATTTGTAGAGTTTTAAAACATTCATGCTGTAATATTACAGAAGATACAAGTGCAGAAATAAACCCCCACATATTAATCACTGCCAACAGAGCAAATTGCAGTGTGTCATGTGAGGCATATGCCTCTTCATTTAGCATCAAACTCAACTTTTAATTTTTAACTTGTATTTCAGGAAGATCTGTTTATGCTGAGTTTTATTTATGCAGGGCAGGTATGAGAGCGATGTGTGAACTGGGAAATGGCCTCAGCCTCTCATTAAACCCAGTTCCTGAGATGAAGTATTTCCATAAAACTTTTAGTGTTAGGCTGGAATTGCTATCAGAGGAGATTGCTTGCATCTTATCAGTCTAGTAAGTGTGCTATGGGATAGATATGTAAGGTAGACTCAAAATATTCCATCACTGCCTGATTTTGTACCAGAGCACCAACAGGGTGCTGTCGCTTGGCAGAGCTGTGATGGCAGCATCAAACCAGACACCACTGTCAGCAGAAAGGGATGCAGGTACCAGGTGACCTTGTTGTGCACTGAAGCCACAGCAGGACTGACAGCTGACCTGTCAGGTGCTAATACTGGTGGGATCTCTAACCCTCAGGCTTAGAAACCCTAGAGTAAATTACCTCTGATTGTTCAGTCTCCAGATATTTCTTCCCACGCATCCTTGGGTGTGCTAAATGGTATTAGGTGAAGCCTTTGCTTTAGGTGAGGCAGTTCAGTGATGTTGTATAAATCCAAAGAGGTATCAAAGCTTCTTTTTTTTTTTTTGGTAGAAAATCACTGTAAGATTTAGCAAGTGCTGTTTACAAAGGGTAATCGATGTGCCTCATTTGTATGGCAGCACGTTGCTATAGAAGGTGGCAGGCCTTTGCCGGGAGGAAGAAATTTGCATTCTCCTGAGGATGGGAACAAATTCACTTCCTTTTGTGATGGAGAGCTAAGTGCCACCCACTAATGGGAGAGCAAATTAAAGCCAAGGTAATGAATAACTCTTGGGTTGTATTTTGTTTTGGTTGGGTTTTTAACATAATTTTCCCTCCTCACCCCACCCCTTCCCACCCCAAAATCCCCCGCTCCCAAAAAAAACCTAAGTGCTTGACTCAGAGCAGTTAATACAGTTCTTTGATGGAGAGAAGGTTCTGGTTGCTGAACCTTTTCTTCATTCTCTTCACCCTTCACAGTCACATTATTAAGTATGTGTTATCTTGACTGAAAGTTTTATTTAGTAATTCCAAGGGATTTTTTTTTACCAGGTCAGAGATAAGGGAAAAAATGTCAATTATTTACATTCTTAGAAGCTAGCTGCTTAAATAGAAATCATAGCAGTGTCTGTGAATGAGCTGTTGGCCAATTGGCAATATAACCTAGTTTTGGAGAAAACAGGAAAAAAATGCAAAATAGAAAGAAATTATGTTGAAGGTTATGTTTAGGATGAAAATAATTGTTTTGAAAGCTGATCTACTAGGGTGATGGGTTTTTTCCTGTCATAATCTGTCATAAAAATCTTAATCTTTACTATAACCAATGGCTTGTTATTTGATTTTTGATTTGTAGGGATTTTGATGAATTCTTAAAAACCTGTTTGAAATCAAGCTTTCTTTTCCGCATGTTTCACACGTTGGGAATAACACGAAGTTAGCCAAAACCAATTAGTACTAATTTTTAGTATTAGTCTTAGGAAAAAACATTATATTAAATGTGTTTTGTCAAATTCTCTAGCATTTTTCTAGCCAAAATATCAGTTTAAAAGTGAACAAACAAGATTCTAAGATTGATCATTCACGGAATGATGAGGAGATTTAAATCAAGGAAAGATGAATTCTTGGGGAGCATCTTTCCCTTTTCTTGACCACTGTCTCTAGGAAATTGCAGCTGATTTTGACTTCTCTATAATGTTTTAATTCCCCATGCCCTCCAGGTACATTGCCTGCACCAACTGGCTTGGAAAACCCAAGGATAAGCAGAGCATTAGGGGTCTCTTTTAACACAGCTGAGTAGTATTAAAATAATATACGCAACCAGCGTAGCTTGTATTGGTTATAGTTTTTCTGAAAACAAATGTCTGCTACTGCGTTTTGTCTATCTAATAATAATACTCCAGTTTAGAGGTTTTATGCAGTAAATACTATCAAACACTGTATTCCAGAGGACCAGTGGTAAAATCCTTGCCCTCTTAGAGCTGGTGTACATCCTGTGACTTCAGGAGGATTAGAATTCAAAGCCTCCCAGGTGAATGAACATGTTTCCTTCACAAAACCGGTGGAAGATGAGACATCATGATCACTGTGGGATGGATTCAACTGTGAGGATGTTTGCAAATCTTCTTCATTTAGCCTATTACCAGAAGAAAGCCCAGTGCTATACTGCCAGCTGGCAGTTCAGTAGGTTCTTTTGCCTCTGTATCTCTCTGTTTAGAGTCAAGATCAAGCCACAAATGTACATTATACAGTACAGCTCTGTATGGGCAGTGTCAAGAGAGAATGTCATTACAAACCTTAGGATTGCACTGCTGGGTCTATTTGCCAGCTTCCACAATTACAAACCTGTGGTTGCATGTTGTCATGCAGGATAAAAAATAAAATCTTACTTTCTTATTTCTTGTTTACAGCACGTATGATTTGGTTTTCTCTGTTCTGTTTCTGTAAATCTGGAAGATGCAATTTATAAAAACAAAGTTCGAAATGAATGTCAAGTAGCTGATGGATTAATTCCAGAAATTTTTTTGTATATTATATGGAATTTGGGCCTTGAGGATAATTATTTACCAGCTATCTTTACAGAAGAGGAGAAAATTTAACATGGAAGAGAAACTCAAAAGTATTTTGTTTGGGTTTTCTAATTTAAAATTTTAATTTTAAAATTTAAAAATCTGATGCCTTCTTGATAATTGATTTACCTTGGTAAGATATGATATAAAGGTAGTTCTCAGTTTCATCTCTGAAATGTTTGTAAACTGAAAAGTGAAAAAAATTTCCATGGAGTATCAAAAGAGCTGCTCAGCATGGGGGCTTAGATTACTTGGTTAGAATAAGCTCTGGCCTCCAGCCTCTTCCTTGCTGAGAATCAGCCTGTGGCCAAACTGAAACAGTGTTCAGGTTATACTTCAGGCCCAAGATATATGGTTCTAATGGTTTGTTTCTCTGAGAAGTTAATGTTTGCTCTGAGAGAAGCAACTAGTGTGTGGTGAGTAAAACTGATGTCTCACAACTGCAGCAATCGGCGCCGGAGAAATAAGACTTTGTGCAGAAGGCTTAATTTTTGTGAACAACTTTTTATAGCATTGGCCTCTTTATCTGCAGCCAGTCACATCCATGTCCACGTTTCAATAATTAAATCACTGTTTAGTCTTTTAAATCCAATTTGGGCCGTTTCTCAAAGAACATGGCTCCTTAGTCTGACATCTGGATATTTAGTTTATCTGAGCTCTGAGTTGGTCATGTAAATTGAGTGTCTCTGGTTTGGATCTGCTTTTTGATGGGTAAACACATCCTTGCAAATGGGCTACAGATCCACGTCTTGATGTTGATTGGTTTTGTTGTGGGTTTTGTCTTTTGTAGGGGTAAGGAGAAAACCTGGGGAAAGCAGTGAAGGGCAAACAGTTAAAAAAGTAGTACTGGGATGTGAAATGTGTATCCTAAGGTGTTAATAGCTATTATGTGGATCTGCAGCATGTAAGCCAGTAAGTGTATTTCTGCTACCTACACAAAGTAATTACATACTCTTTATGGTAGTTCAGCTTCTTCCAGTGTTTCCTTTATTAACTTCTGTTTTCATGGAATTGTACTACAGGCTGAGTCTGTGTCTGGGTAATTTTATTAAAGCAGTTTTCCACAAGCTCTTTGGCTGTACAAGCATGGAAAGAATATTAAATTAAAAGAAAATTCTGAACCCAGGACACCTAATGTTCTGATATGTGATGTTAGGCTATGTCATCACTAATACATTGTATAATTTCAGTTTTACCACTTATGGGATGTAAAGTCAGTAATTTTTCAGCATCAGTATCTTCAAAACCAAGTGTTTTAACCACTGCAGTGTTAGCTAGAAAATCACTGGAAGATCTTAAATAATGAGTTGGCTCTTCACTGCCTTCCCTTCCACTTTGAAGGGGAGTTTGACAATAAGAAGTAGCTGATGAGACCCAGCATTGCAGCATCAGCTTTGCCTCTTTTAGCTGTGAGCAGCACATTGCTCAGAAGTTCTTCAACCACAGCTCCTGTGAGACTGTGGAAACTGGTGCTGGAGTCACAGTGTTTACAAAGGTTATGTAGGATATCAGGAATGGAAGTAAACTAACCAGACACTTGACTGAATTTATTAATAGTTTTTCCAAGATGATAGCTGGGCAGTGATGTCCTCGGTTTCTGGGTCTGGGTTTAGGCACAATCCCAGGATATGATGGGTTGTGAGGGGAAGGCAGGGTGATCTAAGAAAATCCTGGCAAGATCAGTGGAGAGGTTTAGGCCTTTTACATCTTCATCCATGTTTGTATGTGATATAATCTACAATGACGAATCTGAATTATTTCATAATCCCCACAGCACAGTAACTGTGAACTGCTTAGAATGCCTCCTAAAGACTTTTTTCATTCTCTAAATGAGCATAAAATCTGGGAATTTGGCTTTGATTTCAGTGTAATGAATTTGAATGAAGTTGCCTAATGCAGAGCAAGAGGACTGCTATGAATATGTATGCAGTGCTGCTGGCCTTTGTGAGCGGGTAGATCCTGGGGAGATGAAATGAGTGAGCTCCAGAGGGCTGATCTTCTGTGTGAAGGATGTTTGATAACTTATTTCTGAAGTTTTTAATTGTTTTCTATTTTGTCTTCTTTTAAAAAGAATTCTTTAAGATCTCTGACTGTACCAGCACTCATCTTAGTATTTTATTTTTTCCAGATTAGGGGTTAGTGAATTAAGCCTTCCTGCTTTCTAAATAAAGGAAACTTAACATTTCTGATTTTTTTTTTTATCTCAAGACTTCCTAGTTAAAACAAAAAATCAGTAAGACATGGATATGTCAGAAGTTCACTGCCTTCTCCCTCCCCCTACCTCCCACTCCACATTAAAATATGAATTATATTTCAATTCAAGTTAGTTAACTAATAAGAAAGATACAGAATTATTGTTGTGCATTTTAGAGTCTCAAGCAGTATTTAGTGTATTGTTGGGCAGTTATTAATGCTGACACAAATTTATATTATTCCTTTGTTAGACTATACTTCACAAACGGTTTTTGACCTATTTTTTAAATATAAATGTAATATTTATATTGCCTTGTATATTCCTTCATAAATTACAACTATACTCTGTAATTGTAAACATAGATTCTGACAATCAAATGATGGGGTTTTGATGGGTTTTCTAGCTTATTATAGTTTTTCTCAGCAGCTTCAGGTAATTAATTAAAAACCCCAATCTATTTATTTTCTCTATCAAGTGGAAAGGAAATAAATGTAATGAAAGGAATTTTTATTTTGAATTGGAAAGTAAACAAGTGTGTGCTGTATTAATTTTTTTTAGTACTGAGAGTATACAGGCTTCCTGCAGAAACTGCCAGAGGAAAGCAAAGGTATTTTGGAGCAGAATAGAGTTCAGTAGATCTGTTGTCACATGAAAGATAGCTGGAACTCTGGGATAGTCTAGTTGACTGAATGGTTTTGCTTATACTATGTAATTATGAAATTACCCATGTTTCATTCAAGCTGTTGTCATCTGAGCTTCAAAGTCAACACTTGAATTTAAAGAAATGATTTTTTTGATGAATGTTTTTAGTTATACTTTCGATAACTATAAATAGACTTTAAGGTTATCTGCACGTTCAGTGGAAAGCTTCCATTTTTAGCTGTTCCTCATGGTCCAAAGGGTTTGCATTCTGTGATGTGGGGGCTGCTCCCTGCACCTGCAGGGAGACTTGGGAAAATCAGTGGGAGAAGGCTGGGACTGCACAGAAAACAGCAATTGTAAAACATTCTGTAAACAGAGGTACTGGAGCATAATGTTGTAGAAAGAGATGGAGAAGAGATTGTATCCAACACGTGAAGTTTCCTTCGGAGTTTCACAAGCACAACATAAAATTACAAAACCTCTGCTTATTAAACTCTGGGAGAATTTTATTGCTTATGGAACTCCAGTCTGAATGTCACAGCTGTTTCTAATTACAACCAGGAATAATTACAGCAGCAAAGATTAATGTAATCGCACATTTCAGAGCATACAGGATAACGGGAACAGAGTGGATGCTTACAGGGTGATGGAAGTTTAATGCAATGCACACATTCTTGGCTGGTTAATAATAATGTTATGCCTTCATGTAATGCTTTACATGTCTATACCATTGTACATGCCTTTAATTTATAAGCCTTTAAAATACCCTAGGAGAAAAAACTGGCTTAACATCCCAGTCTGCCACTATCTTTGGATGTTGCCTATTGTGTTAGTAAGGATTCTTTGATCAGTAACTCTTTTATCTTCATTATGTATTTCACCTTGGCGTAGTTTTGTGGTTTTTCCATGAAGTCTTCCAAAGCAGGAGCTCCTAAGAGATACTGTTACTAGATGATGCTGTGTTTCCATTTTTCACTTTGATATTTCTTGGGATTTAGCTAGCAAGGATTTAATGTGTTTTGGTTTTGGGGGTTTTTTTTGGTTTTTTTTTTACCTTGTGGCTTTTTGAAATTACTGTAACTAATTTCATTAGCAACTCCATGATGCTTCTAGACCTAGAGTTATGAAACTCTGGTCTGCAGACTGCTGGTACCTGCCAGGCTGTGGTAAATGGTCTGCAAGGATCAGTAGTCCATTGGGCCTTTTGATGTGGAGTTTGATGAGAGGAAATCATCATTTGGGAAGAGCCAGAGCTGACAGAGCTGACACACAGCAACACTTTTCTTGTTATATTGAAGCCAGCATTTATGTTTCCCCCCATCTAAGAATATTTGTGCAGTGAGTTCCTCAGGTGGGATGGTGTTTGGTAAGTTGTTAAGGAGTAGTAAATGGGTCACCTGCTTACCATTTCACCTGGTTTGTAACATGTTTTCGTGTATCCATCTCTGCTGTGGATCTAGCAAATCCCTTCTTGAAACTTTTCCAGTACTCTTGGCATGGAAGTAACAGCACATGTTTTTGATGCAGCTTCTTGAAGGTGTTTCAGTCTCCCATCTTCTTTTCAGAAGATGGACTTCATTATGCAGAATAGACTTTACCCTCTTTTCTCCCTTCAGCACCAGACTGGCGAGCAGTCAAATAACCACGAGGCAGCTGTTTCAGTGGGACTTTATGTAGCTGAATTTTGTTACTAATCTAATCAGCTTGCAAATTACCACTTGACTTTGATTTCCACGTAAGTTTTCTCTGGGAAAGGTGGCTTTCATTTGCAGCTCTTACTGTCTCAGCTAGCCGACCTTGCAGAGTGTGCTCATCCCCAACATGGGGAGCAGCAGCCAGGCACCAACACTGCTGCAGCTCAGGGTGCATGGTCTGCAACCCAGGGAAGGGGAGAACAACATGAGGAATGCCTACTGGGCCCTAATGTTGCTGATTATGGAGAAGCATGGGAAAGCTCCATTAACACACCAGCAGAACTGGAGGTGCTTCTGGCAGGTCCAGGTGCATCTTTCCATTCAGTTTTACAAAAATTAGTGTAAGGCCTTCTCTTTGTATTCTGTTAACCATCTTTATTTTCTTTCTTACTTTCTCTCTTTTTTTTTTCTTTTAATCTCTATGATGTTGTGAACCTCTCACACCTTATAGGAAAAGGATTTGGAGAACATCTCCCTCCATGAGGCAAATGGCATACCCCAGCTGTGCTTCCCAGGCTTGTTAATAGATCTGGTTTATTGTGTTCTGTTCCAGTGCCAGAAAATTTTGTCAGGCAATCCATAGTGATTGATTCTATGGAAACAAAACACCATTTCCTTCTGTTTTCAGTCTTGAGTCACGTTGTAGCTCTCACACCAGAGGCACTAAGCAGCCAGTCGGATTTTTTTCCCAGCAGTTCCAGAATTCCTGCACTTGTCTACAAACAGCTGTACAAAATTAAGTGAAAATAACTTTCGGTTCTGGTCTTCACACCTAAAAAACATGACTTAGAGACTGATTGAAATGGCTTATCATCCTTCTGGATTTCATATGAAACAAAAAAAGCCACATCCCAGATGAAGGAGTTTCTGTAACTTCCTGAGTTTCATGTTGTCTTTCTTGATGTAAGGTGCTCCATTGCTGCATGGAATCAGTTTTTTGTGATTCCAGCTGCTGGCCAACAGTGGCAGACCTTGTGTTTAAGAATTTGATGCATCATTTACAGTTTACTTTGTCTTATTTTCCTTGCAGATCAACCTTTATAGTTTTAAGCTTTATACTTCATACTCTCAAATCAGAAAATCCCAGAGAACACGAATGTTCTTTGCACTTGCAAACTGTGTAAAAAGCCACAGTGTTCTGTCACTAGATGAGGCTGATATAGAAATATTTGCAGTTGCAAAATACATTGCTCTTATTCATGCGTGTCAAGTGTGTTGTGCTAAGTAACAGAATTACAAATTCAAGTGATGGCTGCAAGAGCCAGCATAGTACCTGTTAGGGAGCTTCCCTCTTAGTAAGCTTTACTGTGAATTCATTATAACTCATGGTGAAGTTCCACACTCTGGGAGTTAGAATTCAGGATATGGCTCAGTCAATAGAATGTAGTCTTAAAACTAAATAAGTAAAGAAAAACCTCATTCCATAGATATTACAAAATATATCATTCTAGATTTCTTCTTGTTTGCATGCTGTGATGAAAAAGCCTGATTATATCACTGCTGTGTAAATATGATTTTTGTTTAGCAGTTGAGCAGAGATACAATAAGAGGCTGTAGCCAAAGAAAAAATAACTTCAAAACTTCTTTCCATTCAGGTTGACATCACTGTTACCCTGCCTAAGTCCCTGTGTAGGGTTGCTGCTTTACTTTTTCAGTGGAAAGTCTCTGATGCACAGGAAGGGCTGATGTACATGGTTGCAAAGCACTGTGTGGCATTTGCTAATCAAGAGAGTAGCTTGGTTGTTCTGTTATGGGAAATGTCAAACACAGATGAGATCATTCTCCTTCTAGGACAGGGGATTTTGGTGTGTTGGGAAGTTACTCAGCCAACATGGATTCACTGCTCTTCCTAGAAATGCTGCTCCTCTTGAGGATCACTGATAATTATATTCACACAGTTCTCTTCCCACTGGCTTTCTCCATCAGGTGTTTGCAAGTCTTTCCTTGCTTTGTACAAAATATTTTCCTCTGTGTGACTGTGAGAAACAAGTCCAGTATTTAAAACAGCATGAGAAAGGGGGAGATGAGTAAGGGTTGGAAAAGGCTGCTGGGACAAGTAAATTGAATAGAAAAGCAGTGATGGGGAGGCATGGGTGAAGTCGAAAGCACGCGGGTTGGAGTGGCTTGATGGGGAGTAGTGAGATTTTGTCAAAAAGTGATTCCATAATAAAGCACATTCCTCTTCCAAAATGTGGTCATCCACAGGGCATGTGAGTCTTTGTAGGCCTGGCAAGGTAAATCCATGCCAATCCATCCTGTCAGGGTTAGTTTGCCACCTGTCATAACTTAAAAACCAGCCAAGGTGTGTTCACCTTTTCATTGCAACCAACTTCCAACAGCTATTCCATATCATGTCTTCATGGAACAGGAGGAGTAACATGGGTTAGTGGGTCACCTTTATCCTAAATAGTTGGAAAGGTACTGCTGACTTAGAATATTTGTGAAATTCTCCCCCCCTTAAAAAAAACTACAAAGAAGCAGTAAGAGTAGCAGTACATTGTTTCTAAAGCAGTTTTAATTCTATGGGAAGATCAGCCATGTTATTTGCAGTGCCCCACATGTTCTGATGTATTTTGTGAAGGGTTTAAGCCCTCAATATTTCTCTGCCTTTTGGTTAAGTTCCCTGTTGATTCATTTTTAAATTCTCCATAAACGAAGAGACAAAAATGTCCTCTGTCAAAATGTTTTTCTTTTGTTAACTATGCTGTCATAATTAATACTGCATTATATAAAATGAAACATTGCTACATTTTCTTCATGGAATGCTGAAATATTTTGATGGCCTTAGAAGTTTGGATTTTGTACCTGGTGCATTTTTCCCAAAGCACTCTGGCTATGCAAAGCAAGCCAACATCCTTTCACAGAGCATGGTTCCATTGAAGACCTTCTCCCTGGGTCTGCATCTTTGGCTGGGTGCAGACAGCTGACCTCTGGGTGAACTTCTTGTAATTTGCTTTTTCTGTTTGTTAATGATTTGAGATTCTGTGGAGGATTTGTATGGCAGCGGAATGGGAGATGAACAATAATGTATGTCCTCATTAAGTCTTCAGTATTTCTTTTTCATTGGACTTTTCTTTGAATGGGGAGAACTAAGCCCTTATTCAACAGTTAATGGCATCAGAATTGTCCTTCTTAAGTAAGCAAATGCTTACTGTACTTCTTAATTTGCTTTAAGTGAAAGGATTACACAGAGGCATTATTTGGAGTTTAACATAGTAGCTAGCAAGCATATGTTTGGTTGGAATTTTTTCTATTTTCCCTGACATGGCTTTTTCCCCTTTCCAGGCTGACTATGTGCTGTCCAAACAGCCTGGCAACAGCCAGGGATCTTTTTGTCACTTTTCAGTCCAGTACATTCCCACACCTCTGTTTTCCATCAGTAACCCACCATTTTGTCACTACTTTTCAAGTTCCTTACATTAACTAGTATCAAAGGGTTTTAGAATATTATATGGAGCTTCTGGCACTTCCACTTTTTTTCCTCACTTCTAGAGACAGTATATTTTGCTGACTTCTGTGATGGTTGTTTATTTAACACCCTTTTATTTTTCTTTCTTATTTTCTGTGTTCTTCTCACTATCCCATCCTCCTTTTTTATCCTATAGCAGAGAGTGTTGAGCTTATCTTTGAGCTTATATTGACAATCTTCCCTTGACCTGTTTTTTAATATAAACATAAACAAATTTCTGTACATCACTAATGAGCGGTGTCATTTGTTTGCTGTAAAATCATTGCTATGATAATATTTTAAAATTAATGAAACTTATATTAAAATGTCTTTTTCTATCATCCCACACTTTTAAAAGTGAAATTGCAGACACTGGGGAAGTTTGAATTCAATTCTGATGTGACATGTTCCTATGCATTTAACATATGGCAGCAGCCTTTCTTTTTCTGGCTGTGATCCAAACTCTTGAGTCTCCATTCCTGTTTCTTTGCTCATTGAAACATCCACTCACTTTGGGTGGATTTAAGGAAAGGCTATTAGGAAATAAATGGCAAAATAATGGTTCGTGTAATGAAAAGTACATGAAATGTAGTCTAAACTGGGTTTAACTGCTCTTTGTTTCTGTATCATCAACACCCTTCCAACAGGTTTGGTGAAGGGTTTTTTTTTTTCATTTTGAAAATGTAAAGCTGCTTTGCTTTGGGTTTGGGTTGTCCTTTTTCCATTACAAATGAAACACACTTATTTTTAGCTTGTTTTTCATTGGTGATCCAAGAAATTAATGAAATGTTTGTATTAATAACTCGTGTGCAATTACTGCATGGTGCCCCCTTATAATTTATCACATTTTGATCACTTCTGGGATTGTGCTAATGAACAGCCCTATTTGCATGTGACTTCTTATGTGATCAGAACAGCATGACAGTCCATAAAAATATTTTTTGAATTAAACTTGATTTTTTTCTCTGTAGGCAAATAACTACTGTACAACCAGTTTGGGTTTTTTCAGTTCAAACATTACAGCAAAGCACTGATCTTAAACCATACCCCATGTGTTTATCCAAAGTTTCTTCTTAAAGTCTTTCTAGAGTCATTTTGTATTTGTCTTTCTCTTTCTTAAGCAACACATCCAAGCTGCCTGATGCACACCCCAAACTTTATCTCAATGTCAAATAGGACTGCTCTAAAAAGATCCACTGACAGAGTGAAAAGATACAAGCAAATCCATCAGCTTGCAAAAATGAGGGTTAAAAAGCCTGGAAATGTTAGCATTTAAATTAAAATATGTTGATCTCCTGCCAACCTTCTACTTTCAGTGCACAATTCGCGTGAACTGGTAGGATATCAAATTAGGCAAGTTAACCTCTGAAGCTTTTAGGGGAAAGTTGTTTTGTGTCCCTGGGTTCCCTGCTGACTCAGGGGAAAGAAGCTGGCAGGTTGAACTGGGTTGTATATTTTGAGTGGACAGCATGCTCGGATTTATTTTTCTTCCAGCTCTGCTGCAAAGTGAAGGACACATTTTAAACACTGATTTTTGAAGTAGTCATGAAGTAATTCTTCATTCTATGTGTATCCTA
Organism: Lepidothrix coronata; assembly: GCF_001604755.1. Taxonomy (NCBI): domain Eukaryota; kingdom Metazoa; phylum Chordata; class Aves; order Passeriformes; family Pipridae; genus Lepidothrix; species Lepidothrix coronata. The sequence continues at coordinate 1,549,316 of NW_016690300.1, read as the reverse complement.
CTGTTAATAGAACTGGAGTACCTTAGAGCATTTATAGATAGGATGTGCAGAAGGCTGAGATTTGCACACTTGGAACCTGTTAAACTATCACTACTAAAATCACCAGGTACCCCCCAAAAAAATGAAGTTTGCTTAAAAATGAGATGAGAAATTGTTATCTTTAATCACCTTCTATTCTGTGGGCCATTATGACTTTTAAAGCACATCTTGGCAGGCATGAGAGCCAGGGGCCTTACTTCAAAGCCTGGGATTGTCCTGTAAATCCTTCCCTCTGTAGTCCACACCCTTCAAGGAAGGCACTTAATCCTGTGAGACCCTGCAGATATTGGGAGCTGGCAACACTTTGGTTCCCAAGCAGGTGGGACCAAAATGTGCTTTGGCTGGTTAAACTTCTTGGTTGTGCGGACAGTTTGGTACCTACTTAGAAACAGATGAAAAAACTAAGGGCTACTTTGAACTCCTGTTTTAAAGACTGTGCCTTGCAAGCTAAAGAATCATTTCTTTATCTGCACAATGCTGGGATTTGACTCTTTAATGGTCAGGAAGGAAAGAGGCACCTTGTCTTCTCTACAACCAAAGCCAGGCACAGTAAGCATGCACGGTGTGGTGTGTCTGTGAGGCCTCAGCATACAGTGCTGACAGCAGATGTGCTCTGCAGCCATGATGATAGAACATGAAGCAGCCTTAAAAAAAGTTCCTACTGCTCTGGAAGTAAGGTACCTCCTTCTTCCTGCAGCAGAAGGAGTAGTTCGAGACAATGAGTTTGGTAGTTTTCATCCCAAAATCACTCTTCTTGTATAATATCAAGACACAATGGGCCAGATTTCAATGATTGTTTTCTTCAGTGGAATGTACTGCTTTGCCTTACAGGGCAAAGATTTGGGAACCACTGCAGGAATGGCAAAGTTAAATAAACCTTTTATTTTAGTTAAAATTATTTCTGTCTGGTAACAATTAGGAAACCAGAGGGGCTAGACCACTTTGTAAGTAGCAGTAAGTCTACATTTATTGAGAACTTCGGATTTGCATACACTTTAATATTGATTTTTCCAAAGAAATTTATCAGCAAGAAGTCTCTAAGGAGAAAGGTAAAGCAATGATGAGAACTTAAACTCTGACTGAAATCCAGTTGCATTACTAATGTGACCTTTTCGGTCTTTAGAAAAAAACAATCTACTATCTTTTGTTTAATAGTGAAACCCTACAGTATATTAGCTTGCAGTAGTATTTTAATAGTCTCTCTAAAGATCATTAACAGGGAAATATAAGAAGAATTGCATGATGTGGTTGGTCTTAATTTAGTATAAGAGACTAAACGAGAAGGATGGCTCTATTTTATTATTCGTCAGTTGAGCTCCAGCAAGTTGCTGCTCCGGATTCTGAAAGGGCAAAGCTGCTGTTTCTCGGTGATGTGTCATAGCTCGTTTTGTTCTGTTCTCTTTCTTTGGCCATCTAATTATGGTTTCCCTGCAGAAGGGAACTGGATGATCCATGATGAGTGCTGTGCCTTTGGCAGATGGGGACTCCTGTCATACTCCTGGGCTTTAATTTGCATGTTTCTTACATCTCTGTATTTGCAGAGGAAGATTCTTAGAATACATGACAGTTTCAATTATTTGTAACATAGCAAACCACTTTAAAGCTGTACTTCAGATTTTTACCATTTGGCCAGCATGTATCTGTTTTTTTCACACAAGGTTAAGCCACTGCAGTGCAGACTGGGACTATGCTCCAGCCCTCTTTTAAACTGGCACCGCATCCCAGTAACCCTTCTTGGCTCTGTGGGCCTCAGCCTGGTTATTGGAAAGAGGATGGCACACTCCCATCTGTGTGGAAAAATTCCCAGTGTGTACTCATGCTGGATGGTGGGAATTTCTCTGAGTAGTGTCAAGACCAGCATCTGCCTCTTCAGAGCATGTGTCTGCCAAGTGCTGCTGGTGTGCTTGTCCTGTGGGCTCTCCCCATGCTGTCAGTGGTGTGTGCTCTCTGGGGCTGCCCTCAGCAATTCTGAGGTCAGCTGGAGGCTGTCCTGCACACCATCAAAACTTGCACTTAGTGCTCTGTCTGTAGCTTTTTCTTCATGCATAAAAAGCTGATTGTTTATAGCCAATGTTACTCTAGAAACCCACTGTATATTGAATAGGAAAGGATGACTGCCATGGAAGTGTGTTGAACCCAAGTGTTAGATGTGACAAAACTTGCTGATGTGGCTGTAAGAGAATGTTAGTTGAGGAAAGACAGGGATTACTGCACAATTGATTGATGATACATTCACGTGTACTAGACCTGCTAAGTTACTTATGAAATATAACCCAGATGTACATTTGTGGGTATTAATAATTTCCTTAATGTAATGTTATGAAAAGGACTTCATCCAAGGAGACACAATGTTGTTCATTAGCACTGCTTCCCAGTTAGCAAAAGACAAACCATATTTAAGTGGTTTGCTGAACGAGAGTTTACTTAAACAGGTCCATAAATGGCTTCAAGAACTAGATGAACACATGTAAATGTAAGAGGTGTAACTGCCTTTAAAATAAAAAGCAAAAATCTCCCAGACTGGAAAAAAATAAAGTTGAACCTCCACTTAAATGCTTTTGACTCATAAGAATAATCAAAAGGTGAAGATCAACTTGCAAAGCTTGATTGAGTGTGGAATATTTCTGAGACAGGTGAGCAGAGAAAGGGGAGAGAGCAGGCAGTGAGGACATCCACAGGCAGCCCAAAATAAATTTGATGTGGCAGGTTTCTACCTGGGGGCTGCTAAAATTTCCAGCACAATGACCATTTTTTTCTCTCCAACCCATAGTTGCTACAGTAATGCTGAGCCTTTCCCCACAAAACCTGCCTCTGAACTAATATATACTTCTGCTTGTCTTTAGGGTGGAAATAGTGCACAACAGGAGGGGAGGAAAGGATTGAATGAACCTTGACTTTAGTTCTCAGCGTTAGAATTCAGTTTAAAGGAAAGTAAACACCTTAAAATTTTGGTGCTCCTTATTTTAGGAGTGGTTTATTTTTACCTTGAATTCAGTGGTGAGACGTTCTCTTATTGGTACCCATTCCCTTTTGTTTCCCTTTGCACCCCTTGTTTCTGTTAAGCCTTGTAAGGTCGTAATCTGTTGTGCCTTTTACATCTGTCTAAACACAAATGGTGTTTCTGATGCTTTTAACACCCTGAAGGAATTTATAAACTCTGACCCAGTGGTTGTTACTAATGGTTCTGACTGGTCATGGTTTGTTTTGGGCTGGCTGTCCTTCAAGTGGATGCATACAGTAGCAGTGATGTAGGGGGCTGGGACACCAGTTTTACTTCGAGGATTTAAGAAATAATTGGTTTAAACATGAATTTTCTTTGATATTAGCAATAAAATGGGCTGGGAAGAACAGTGTTTCTATGCTTGTGCCTATAAATAGCACAAATTTTCTTTTTAAACTTTTGGTAAAGACTTGAACCAGTTGAAAAGCCTGCTTTCTTGTGTTCCAGCCACTAGCAGTGAAATGGCTTTAATATTTAAGTAACTGTTTTTATTAGACTCTGGTAGGCTTTAATAGGTGTTCCTAGAGTGCTGTTGACTTGTTCTTTATTGGTTAGCTGAGAGAAAAAGCTTTTATTCTTTTCCAGCAGGACCCTGAGGGTGTCATTCAACACCCTGGGGCAAGATGCTGAGCCAAACTCAGCAATAGGAGGCAATGATAAATCGGGATTTGAGGGAAATATAGCAGGCTAAGATCTCAGCTGCACTCTCAATTTGTTAAGTTCCAATATTTACACATGCAAAATGTAATCATCAGATTCTATTTCTTACTGCTTATCTTCAAAATATGTTCATTCACACAAAGTCATTTCTGTTGGTGCTTTGAGCAACTGACTTTTATGTAAAAGATGGTTCTGACAAGTTGTCTTCTTGCCCTACATCAAAGACAGTTTTGTCACTTTCAAACAAATAATTTGAAGAAATAATGAACAATGAAAAAATTTGTACCATAACACATTAGGTCTTGTGTGAAAGTGGGACTTGAAGTGAGACTTTCTGTCCTACGACCCTAACGCTGCTAAGCATCATTTTAGCAGGAGTGGATGTAAAGGATTTTCATATTAGGCTGGAAAAACAAAACAGAAATGTTACTTCCACGAGTGCATGTTGAGTCCTTTACAATGTGAAGTGGCATCCTTTTATTGGTAGGTTTGGGAAAGAATAAGAAACTTCTGGTCAGTGCAGAATGGGATTTTGGAGAAGTTTACACTTGCTGGAGCCTTCTGCTCATATAGTGTCCAGTCCTGGGGCAGTTTCTTCTATGTAAAAAATGAGTATTATTAAACATTTTAAGCTATACTGTCCAGAACTGGGTGTATCCGTTGGAAGGGTTTTTTACATTGAAAATAACTTAGATTAGGGACTGCTTGCAGAAACTCAGTTTTTCAGGAGTGTAGGTACCAGATTGATTGTTTGTACTGCAGAGATGCAACCTTATGTAAGCTACCTGCACAAGCATGTAAGCTTGATGCATTATTTCATGATCCAAGGAAAATTATTGCCACCTTAGAATTTAAACTTTAGAATTGAAGTTTTTTCCCTCCAAATTGCAGAATAATTTTTTGAGTTTTTATAATTTAACTCTAAATGTCTAAAGTAGCAAAAAGATTTTTGTTCAGTGAGGATAACTTATGTGTCTTTAAAACATTTTTCTGAAAAAAAAAAGTATCCGTAAAATACCCTTACAGCCAAAAGACTACTTACAACTGATTTTACTGAAAATACTAAAGGAAAAGTATCATCTTATACCTAAGACCTGGCAGAGGAAATACCCTATGAAAGAGGGCTTTTTCATAGAAAGCTTTAAGCATATGTATCTAGGTTATAATAAAGTAATGACAGTATTTGCTGTCAGATTCAGATTCTAGGCTATTAAACAGTTCAGAACTGAAATCTGAATGCCTGTTTTTCTGAGTTTTCACTTTATTTTTCTGTTATTGCTTTCAGCAACTACTGTTGTCAACTGGGCACTCAGGATATTTTTCCTTCTGTGCAGAAGTGTTGAAGGGTTGCAAACACTGCTTTAGGGTTAATTTTCTGAAGCAATGTTTTGAAGTGTGGTTTTTGTAAGTCACTAGTCAGAGCAAAGCAGACAGACTAACAAAATGTGAAATATTGGGGCTGCTGGGGATGGATTGAAGACTAAATATAATTAAATTGAAACAACAGGATGAATGATGTCAAGCTCAAAATAGAACTCACGTAATTTACAGTCCAATTTGATGCACTTAATCTTTCTTACTTGAGCAGGTCTAGGACATTGAACAACAGGCATTTAGTATTTTAAATATTACTAAAAAGAGGAGTTTAGTGACAAAATTCATTGTTTAATATAAAGGATACAGTTTGATATAGAAGCTAAATAATGTGAAGCTCTACTTCCCAATCATAAAAAAGAATATATATTTTTATATGTATTTGTCTGGGGGGTAGGGGATGTCCAAAGACATGGGTGGAAATAGATTGTCCCTTTCAGTAAGCATGTCTTTAGGATGAGATCAGGGAAGCAGGATCTGATGTCCAATTGTAATTTCCCCCCAAACACTTTCTAATCTCCAAACTGTAAATCCTAGTGGCCTAGTGGGGTATGTTAACCTCTAGCAAAGCATCTGTGTGTGACTGCCCTGGGCCTCCATTGGGTCCTGGCTGCTCTGCTCCATTCTGAGCTGTTCCTGTAGCAGTGGCTACTGCCTGTACTTAAGGGATCTCTGAGTATGAGAGACCTCAGAGAACACAGTGCTGGGATCCAGTTACTCCCTATCAGTCAAACATGAGAAGAGATGAAGAATAAAGGCTCATTCATACATGAGGACAGCTCTTCTCATTCAATCTTTCTTCTGTCCTCATCATAGAGATGCATTTTTGGGTGCTGGGTGGGACATTTTACTGCTCAGCCACAAAAATTGAGCCCCAGTAGCAGAGCCCCATGTGAGCTGCAGACCCTCCATGACTGAACTGGAGAGAAGAGTCTTCCTAGTGCTGGAGTTGCTATTCCTGAGAAGAATTTAGTATCTTTCCTCTCAGGAGTCACCTGACTTTCACTTCACTAATTAATGTATTAGAATGTGTCATGTGCCTGGGCAATCACCATTTGTAACAGACGTGGAATATTTTATAATGGCTCCTTTTTTGTTGTTTTTTCAGTTTCCTTCCAGATACTTGCTGTCTCTTTCCTAATGCTGAATTTAGGCAAATATTGAAGGCAAAAAGCGGTTTCTTCTGCTTTAAATATAAAGTAGGATACTGACTGTTATTAAGATAAATCAGGGATGATCAGGATGTAGGTACAGGATGGAGCCTAATGCATTTGCACAGGTATTTGCTTTTCCTCCTCTAATGGGATGTTTGTACACTGTGCTGTGGCTGCGTGTCCTTGTTTTCAAAGGATGGATATCCAAAAACTGTGTCAGCTTCAGCTCTCTGAAAGCCTATTTCCCTCAGGTCTCTTCCCCCTCTGGTCTGATCCTTGTTTAGCTGTGCCAGAATTCACTGATACCGTGGTGGATTGACTTTTACCAAGCTGTATGAGGAATTCAGAATCACCTCTAATCATCTATTTACCTATGACTATTAAAGGTGACTAGTATGAATTATCTATAGATAAATATGAAATCTTTTGCCAGCTAAGGCCACTGTTGCAAATAGTAAGGACCTGATCATTTTAATGCACATATAAAAAATAGTGTATAAATATTGTATATTAGGGACATTTGTATATTTGCATGTATACATTTGTAATTTTGCTCATTTCTTACTAGAGTTGCTAGAAAAATAGTTGATTAATTTTTCTAAAACACAAAATGGATGAAGAAAACTCTAGAAAGTTGGAAAGATTTGTTTGGCTTTCAGCAAGAATAAACATGTCAAGTTAAACATCCTAATCTAGGCAATTTAGTTCAGCTCTGACATTTCTGCCTTAGGCACTGATTGGAAAATTGTGGCTTATGTCACAACCAGCCAGCTAAACTGCCTAATTTTGATCTTGAAATTTCCATGATCAACGTATTTTGTTTTGTTTTGTCCTTGAAACTGAAACCTCTTTACTCTGCCTGTTTTTTAGCTAATTAATATTTTCCACTCTTCCACTGTGTTTCTACTTACCAAGAAGCAATAAGGAGTTGGCTCTTCTGTAAGGCAAATGTAGTTTAAAGTGAAACTTTTACAAATGCTGTGGGGTTTATTCATGGCTCCTCTTGTCAGTGTAGGAGATTTCCGGGAAATCTCTCACACATTTTATCAAGCAGTCACAAACTTCAAGGAAAAACAGTGTGCCATTCCTTATGAGGCACCAGACTTTTCATTGTGAAGGGATGAAAGACAACAGACGTAAATTGTAACAAAACAGGTTCAGATTGGACAAAATCCTTTTTTTTTTTTTTTTTTTTTAATAAATGAGAGCCAGGCAGTGGAACAGGTTGCTTTTTAGAGAGGTTCTGCAGCGTCCACCCTGTGGGGTTTTCAAGACCCAACCATATAAACCTTGAGCAACCTGATCTGACCTTATAACTGACCCTGCTTTGAGTAGGAGTTTGGGGCTTCCTGAGGCCCCTCAGGTCTCTTCCAGGGTGATTATTGTGTCAAGTCACCCAATTGCTCTGACACACATGCAACCCCAACCTTTTTTATACACAAGGAATATGTATGTATGTTACGTAGGAAACACTTGGTCTGAAAATCAAAATCTCTGAAAGCTGTGCCTGAGACACTTCAGTAGAATGAGCAGTTAAAATTGTACCTGTTTTAAAAACACTTCGAGCAGGCACAGCTCTACTGCTGTTCATTTTTGGGAGCTTTTCTGCTTTTCCCTGCCTTAAAGACCTTATAGTTGTGTTCATCCTTTCTTTCTTGCTTAATCAGGTATGGAAGCACCTGTCTCAGAACTGGTTGCTATTTGACAGCACATTACAACTTGAGGCTCCTTTTTCATCGTATGAATATGTTAAAATATATATTCTGGGACATGCCTGAGAAATTACATTTATGCACTGAAGCTGTTTCTGGTTGGATTTTTTTTCTATGAATGTCTGCAAAGGCCTATTCAAGGTAAAAGAATGCAGAGTTTTAATAGAAGGGAGATTTGACAGCTGCTGGTCGAATGCACTGCAACATTTATTGATAGAGGCATGCATTTATATGCACTCTTGGAGAATGTCCTTTAGTTTCATTCAGGGTTTTTAGTTTCATTCAGGGTTCCACATGCTGAAGGAGGATGGATTTAGGTGTGTATAGACCACACCTGCCATGCAATGGCTTTATCACACACAGAATCACTGAATCTTTGAGGCTTCTGTTAGTGTGCATTGGTGGAAGGCAATAGCAAAAGTACAACCAAGAGTAGTCTCATGTAGTGAGTGGTATTCTGCAGGGCTGAACTATAGGTGTCTCTGAGCAGCATTTTTCTCCCCCTGATTTCTTATTTCTTGCCTCCTTCACCAGATCTCTGGACAGACCTGTTAACCTGCTGCTTCTGGCACAGGGTGGTCTAGAGCAAAAGAGAGCAGCAGTGTCATACTGTTCCTGGTACAATGAGTTCCTGCTATCATAGCTGCACGTGTTCTCTTGCCATTATAAATGCAGATGTAAACAGTATTTCGAGGTTTTTTAGTTTGGAGACATTTTACTTGCTACACAGGCCAGTTGCTACCAAACCAGTACCAATACCCTGTTTGCCTCCATTAGTGAACTGTGCAAAGAGTAAGGCAAGAATTACCAAACTCAAAGACCCCTGGGGACTCTGAAGTGATACTGGGTCCAGGCTGCCTGTACCAAGCTCGGAGTGAGGGGACTGGTGTGCAATGTCTGTGCTGTGGCTGCTTGGGGGAGAACATTCGCTGTGCTCGCATTTGCCTTGTCAGTAGTGAGGAGATGTCTTGTGGGATCTGAGCCCCACCTTCCGTATTTGTGACATGTGACTGTAACTGCATATAAGTGGGAAGGAAAAACAATCTTGTGGTGTTTGACTTGAGGATGACTTGAAGAAAACTGATTAAAGCACAACTGATGCCGGAGTTTTGTTGTAAACTTGTGAGGAGTGCCCATGATGTTATTTGGGAAACAGAATGCAATGCTGAGTGTGCCTGAAAAAAGCCCACACAGAAAGGAAATAAGCAATTAATTCTAAAGAACAGAGAAAACAGAGAGAAAAGGACACAAAAGAGACATTTTTCTTCCATGCCACTTCTTCAAAGTGATTCTTCTTTATGCCATCTGAAGTAATTCTGGCACTGGCTGAGGTGATGTTTCTAGCAAACCACTTCACTCCGTGTTTTGTTTTCCTCTTTTTCATCTCTGATTGACAGTCCCACCAAGAAATAACAATGAAAAATTCATGAGGTCAATCCCCAATTGATTCAGAAAGGACTTTCATGGGATTAGATAGAGGCAGTTAAATTTCCTGGGGCACAAGTGTGTTTTGAAGAAAGGGATAAAAGTGTATTATTCTCTGGATAATCCTGGCTAAAATGTAAAGGACCACTTTTGGTGAATAATTAGAGAAAATGTCCCAAAACTATCTTTAATTGGTGTAGCATAAAAACAAGTATTAACAGAGATGAAAGAAATATTTTTGCTTTGGCTCCAGATAAGTGAATGATGTGTGGTATTTTACTTGCACTGGATTGTAACTTATATTATTGGTTCTCTTTAGTAAGAACAGTGACCCAGAACTCTGAGTCAGAAGAGTTCAAAACTATTAACTGAATGTTAAGGTGCATTTTTATTTTATAGCATGACTTGTATTCTCATATTTTCCTTCATTTTCTTCCTCCATACGGAAGGGGGTTGGGGTTTGTTTTATTTGGTTTTTAACTACTCACAAGGAAACATCAAAATTCTGTTTATGACCGACATTACTTTGTATTTGTGATCTGAATCACTGGGTGATAAGAAGCTCTTTTGTCCTATCTGTCGGAAAGTTTGCAGAAGTAAAGCTACAGAAAAACTAAGCAGCACTCACCTCCTTCATAAAACTGTCTGTTGTGTGCTGGGAATGAGCCACAGGGCTTGAACCAGGAGAAGGTAAACACGTGTCAGGAAACCAGAGGCTTCTTTGTGTTGATCTGCTGGTACTTTTAGAGGGACTTTCTGAGGAGGGCAGAGGCAAAGGAAGTTCAAGTCTTGCAATGACATGTACCCCGAGAACAGCCAGTTCATGAGCCCTGGAAATAAGCACTCAGTATTTCTCGTGGTGCGTGGGAAAGCTGCTCTGTCTTCAGCCTCTTGGGGCTATTGAGAGGACACCAGCACCAAACCACAAGTGCCCGAGGGGTCTAACCAGGGTCCTTGGGTGCAGCTCACAGAACAAGGGTGCTGGGTGTTGAGTCCTCACATCTTTTGGGTTTCACTTGGATTGTTGTGTTGAGCTGACTTTGGACAGGTCATTTTTTGTCCTTTATGGAATGAGACTTACCTCAGTCTTGCTTACTTTATCCTATATGCATCCGGAGCTGCCCATTTTCTTTGTCTCTCTGGTTTGTGGCAGCTTCACTGTGACCTTCTTTTGAGGTAAGAGGAAGAGAAATTCCATAGTGTGCCTGATCTTGATGGAAGCAACATGCTTTGGTGCTTACCAATTTGTATGCTGTTAATGAGGTCAGCAGCACGTGTCAGAATCACTACTAGGATAATTGTAAACCTTCACAGGCTGCTTTGTCAAAAGGAAAAACATGACATGTATAAGGAGAAATAATATGGAAAACTGGTATTTAAAAGAAGAAAAAAATCTGTGTGGTTGTTTGTTTTTTTTTTTTAATTACAGTGTTAAAAGTAATTTTGGGCTGTCTAGACATGTTGTGGCAAAGTATTACCTGAAAGTTACTGCTTTCCTTGTGTTTCACTTCTGTGTATGTATACGTTTACCTATATGCTTGCTTTGGGTGAAACAGGTTTTGTGTCTTCGAAGTTTTAGTTTTATTTAAAAAAAAAAAGTGTCTCTTTGAATGCTGTTTTGGCAGTGCACATTCTCTATCCATCTAATTCTCATTGAGCACTGTCCCTGCTCTTCAGTGTGGCTGTTTTGGTTCTGCTGAGATTGCCTTATTCCAGTGATTGATTTATAAATAACACAGAACAATTTGCAGGGATGGACTTGTTTGGGGAAATTTTTGGGTTGTACTGAAAGAAAAAGTTACAAAGCAACTTCCCTATTTTCACTCGTGGCACTTAGTTTCCACTGCTGCTTAGGTTAATTAGATCCACAGGTAACTTGTACAAAAATTAATCTTTTTTTTCTGATTAGCTTATGATTCCTTAGTGCTCTCAGAATGTTTGGGCTGCCTGTTGCTGTTTCACTCAAACTCATTTTATGCCTTTCAGCTTGTGCTCCTGCTTTTTACAGGGAAGAGCTGCATACATTTACCTTTCTGTAAAACCAGAGGAAGCTGAGGGTATGAGCACTTTGATACTTTGGGCATTAACTCAGCTATTTCACAGAAAGCCTCTGGAGAGGTGTTGGAAGGACTCTGAGTCTGCGAGCTTCCACAGTTGGGTGGTCTGTGGAACAGCCCACCGAGAGCCGGGGTGAGGTGGGGAAGGAAAGAATGCAATTACAGCCTAATTAGAAATCCAGGTTCTCTTCTGCAAAATGTGAAGTTTCCTTTTCTGCCACAGAAGTGAAACAGACCTTTGAGGCACTTAAAAACAAACTCTCCAGCAAAGAAATTATATAGTTCAGAATAGCCAGTAACCACTGGTTACATTTTCTTCTCAAGCCACCTCTGCAATCTCCAACCCTTTGCCCAGTGGTTACTCTGGTGGGAAAATAGAGCCCAGTCATGACAAACCTCTCCCACAAAACCTCCTTGAGATGGGTATGTTCCAAGAAAAAGTTTCTTTTCCTCCTTCTCCTTCATGCACCCCTCAAATGAGCATATTCTGACTAGGAGATGGTTTTTTGGAATATTCCTAACACCTATAACTAACAGCAGCTAAGTACTTTTTTTGCTGAGGAGTGATAGAGTGTGCTCTGAGCAATGTGGGATCTGGCCTTTCTGGAGAAGAGGGAGTCACTTATGGACATGATTAATGACAAATCCATGCTGCGATGCTGACTTGGTACTTGCTTTGGGTGGTGTCTAAGGAATTTATTAGTGGGTAAAAACAGTTTGCAGAAAGATCACCTTACTAAATGAGTCTAGCAGAGATTTTTCTTCAAATTCACTACATGTTTTAGGATTGCAGGAAAACATCTCACTTCAAATGTGTCATTAAATTCCTAGTGGAAATACTTGTCAGACATTCAAAGTCAGATTTCATACCTGATTTAATCTCTGCATAATTGTTAACTAAATTTTATTGATTATCTCTGTTAATTACACAATCAATAACCTTTTAAAATGTCAATTCCCTAACTGCACAATTCTCAGCTATATTGCTGTCCCATTGATCTGAAAATTTCTTTCTTGACTTCGTCATCTCTCTTGAATGTATCCAAGGAAAGCAGAAAGCAGCAGTATCCCAGGAGCAGCTGTGTGAATCGTGCACACCCTGCAATATTTGACCTTGTGGTATCTTTTCTTCCTTTGCAATATCTATTTCACTGTCAGGAGATGAATTGTCTATGAATCCTGTTAGAACCAAGCTGTGGATAATGAATTTCCACAGCAGAGAATGACTCGATACTTTCCAATGGCTGATAGAGGAAAGAGCAAAACAAATGAGAAAGATGTGCTGTAAGGCCCAGGCTCTCAAATCTGAGTCAGCTTCTTCTGGCTTGGGCTTCTATTTCAATATCCTTTTAAATCATCTGTTCCTCTGCTGAGCACCATCAGTTGAGGTCGTTTTCAGTAATGGGAGCAGACTTTGTGAGCTGGGCCCTCTTAACTAACCTGATGGGGAAAGATTGCAGCCTAACCTGGGACAGGGGTTTCACTTACATGTTTGGAAGAGATAGTGTGGGTGAAATTAAGTTAAAGCATCTTTTTACATAAGCATGGGTATTTTGTCACCATGTCGATGATTGGTATACTCCACATTGACAACAGATTAGTTTGGGAAAAAAAATATTGAACTCATCAAAATATTTTCAGGTGGTTAACACACAAAAATGAGGATATCATCTGAATGTCACTGGGGCAGGTTGGGAACAGAGTAAGCAGCAATCCCAAGCAATGGTACAAGGATGTACAGGATTTTTGAGGTCCTCTAATCTACTTCCCTGCCCCGGGGCAGGATTAATTTAGTCTGGTGGAGTTTCAGACAATATGGTACATGAAATGTTCATTTACACTGCTGGGCAGAATTTCAGTTTGCCTGAATTACAGAACTAGCTGGTGTATATAGCCTGAAGGAGTGGAAAACCTCTGCTCAGAGTCTGGGGTCGGACACCCATAAGGCTAATTCTGTGATCCATCAAATATTTCTGGTCATTTTTTCTCTATTATGCTGATGCATGCATCATATAAAAAAGGACTGAGCAAGCTGCAAGTCGCTCTCAGGACACAGATCAATGGGGCCGTACAAAGGCTCTAGTTTTCACTCTTTGAAAGACAGCGTAGCCTCGGGCCAGTGTATGTGATTTACTAAACCCTGCTGGTGTGACTGTGCTGCTTTGTTTTGCTTGGTACTGGTGGCTCAGGTGTCGTTTTACTGTTCTTTATTACACGATGCTCTGTCGAGTATCAAACTCCGTAGGAACAGTAGAAACTCAGTAGGAGTTTGTAAAGGATCTTAGGTCAACTCGTACACAGAGGCACCTCCATGCACACTTGTTCATCACAGGGTATGTATGTCTCTGCCTACCTGAATGTGTACAGTTTATCCCTGTTCTGCTGGAATTTTTGCATTATTCCAGTAGATGTCCCATCTATGAAATAAAAGGAGCTTCGTCCTGCCTCGCTGTGGTGATTGCGAGGTACACGGTGACAGGGAGTGTAAAATACCCACAGGATATTTACAGGGAGTGTAAAATTCAGTGTAAGAAGCCTCTTGGGTTGTTTATCTCTCTGCTTCTCTGAATTTATTCTCAATTTACATCCACCTGATAGAATCATCAAGTCTCGTTTGGAAATAACAGACGAATCTAGAATGGGCGAAAGAAATTCTTGAAAATGTAAGTTGTGTACGCACACAAACTCTCCCACAGTTCAGAACAGTAACCCCAGTCCCGCACAATGGCAGGGTCCTGTTTCACTGATGGAGTCCGTACTTCTCAGCCCCGTCCCTGGTTTTGCATTCTGTAAATCTCGCGGGCAGCTTTGAGGAGGAGCGTTTGATCTGTGTTTTTTTTCAATGTGTGGCACTTTTCCTCAGGCTATCCCCAGAAATACAGAAAGGCATCTGCTCATCCGTAACACGTCTGAGCGCGGCGGGGTGCCCCGCTCGTTAGCACCTGTTAACAGGGACAATGGCATTTGCATTTCTAAGGATAAATGTGGAGGGCTGTGTTTGAGTTTGGGGTGGTTTCTTTTGTTTTGAATTCTCTGCACATACTAGCCTGCTTTATCTTCTTTATGTTGTTTTTCAGCAAAGAAACTAAAACAATATTGAACTATCGACCAGGGTACTTAAACTACTAAGTACCTTTGAATCCTTTTATTGAAGTCTGCTCAGTTTGACCTGAATCTGAGGCTCCTCTGCGCTAATTCAAGTTACTTTTAATGAATATATTTTATTTCTCCTGTATTCACTTGTTTTAGCTTCTTGCTGTTAAAGTGTGTTTGTATATGTGCTATGTTGGACCCTATAAAAAGCTCTCTTTAGAGGTGACAGTACAGTATGAAACTGTTACCTGTACTACGGTTTAATCGCATTTCCCCCTTTTCTTCTTAATCATCTGTCGTGGGTTCTGCCAGACGGTCAGATTACTGTCACCATTGGTCTAGAAATCTGCTTGTGCTGTTCTTCATCCTCTCTTCCTAAATCAGGGTACCCTAATGGAAAAGCTCCTCTTCTATTTCATAATTATGTAACAGTCGTCTTTCAAAGATCTTTCATTTTCCAGCATTACTGTCTGTCTTAAAAACAAAGAGAAAACCCCCACCGGTGTCGGTGATGGCCCATTAAGCAATACGGACACGAGTAAATTCAGCATATGCCAACAGTTTGCCGCAGTTATTCCTCAGTTTAATTGTATCAAAGCTTGCCAGCCCAGTCAATGCATTACAGAAACTCTCCGTTACTCACCAGTGCTGAACCCTTTCTCTCAGGCTGAATTTAGCAAGGTTCCAGTGTCTCCTCTCCTTTCAGCCTTTTTAAACAGGCACCATAAAGTACATTAGCAAATGACTTGCTTTACCACTTCCATGGATAATGAGCACAGGGCAGATCGGGTCCCCTAAAAGCTCAGTGGTGAATTGATTGATTTCAATCCCCGCCGAAAGAGTCTATTCTGTAACTGGGCCAAGTGAGGCATCTCATTCTGACAAATTCATTTAAACAGAGGGCACTTCATGCAGGAGACGCATTCTCGACTGATAGACCGGTACAGACTGGTAATGGCAGTAATATTAGTAGGTGCACTTGAAGCTTAGCTTAGATCCTGATCCTATCGACAACTCCCTGTGAGAGAAGAGATTTGGCAGTGGACAGACAAGGATTATGTGTTGCAGCAGTAATTAATGTGGTCCCCTGGGTTTTAAGAAAATATCCGTGGGCGATGGGTATTCTACATTTTTATTTTTTTACCGAAGACATTACTTAGAAGCAACACATTTAGACATCCTTTAATATGCCTCCAGTCTCACCCCCACCCAAAAAACCCTAACAAACCCCACCAAACTAACCCACAACAGCAACAAAACACCACCAGAAAACCCCCCACAAAAAACAACCAACCAAAGTTTTAAGATAATTTGTAAGCCTACAAAAGGTGGGAAAGAGGGATTGTGGTGGTGGGTATTTGTTGTTGTTTAGATTTGTTAGTTTTCTGGTTTTCGTTTAAAATTGTCTAAAAACTGTGATGATAGCAGTACTTTCATTTTTTAACTACACACCAAAAGAAAATCTTGAAACTTGACATCAAAGGCAGAATTCCTCCTGCTTTTGCTAGTTGCCATTATATCCTAGGAGTTAGGCTTGTCAGAGCAAGGTAGGAAATCCTCTAGAGAGCACTGTGCAAATCCCAGCTCTCAATGTGTCTGAGTGAGATGTAAAACAGTAAACCCGATTTTTTATTTTATTCTATTGGTGGGTAAAACTTCAAGATTAGTTTATAATTGACAAAAGTTTACTCTTTTCCTTTGCTTATAATATCTTTATTTCTTATATTAGCACAATCTTGAGTTTCTTCACTTCTGTTATTTCTCAGTATGGGCAATTCCTATCTCATTTTTTTATTTGCAAACCTCGAGAATTTACATACTTTTTTAGGAAACAAATAAAAAAGCTCTAGACTAGCAAGAGTTTGTGAACCTTAACATAAATTATAAAACAGATGATAAAAATGGAAGTTAAAGAAAATGTCCAGATTGGCTGTTTTTCTATAAGATCCCATGGAATTTGTGGCCTGACTCAGCATCTTTGAACACTTGGATTTGATAGTAGTGCATCATCCAGAACTTGTCTGTGAATCAAAAGATGTCAGTTAAGAAAAAACAAAGAAACAAACTCCCAGTCATTGTTCATTTAATTTGTATTTCATGTTTAAATTTCAAAATTCCCTTTTGTAGTGGTAAAGAAGGTGGTCAGGAAACATTTGAGAGCATAGTGGGTCTTGGCAAAAACAGTACTGCTCTCTCTAATAGACATTGATCTAAAATAGGCTAAAACCCCTGAAGCAGTTCTGGGTTATGAGCAGTGCTCTTGCTCCCTTTACAACATTTATTATCAGGCTGCATGTTGTCCCTCCGTGGAAATCCTCCAGCAATATTCAGATTAGTGAAGAGTTTAATAAAGGATGAACTCTCCTTCCTAGAAGGCAATGTAGAAATGTCAATGTTAGGAAATATTTTGAAAATTTAAATACATGCAAATACATAGAGTAAAAAAATGATATTAAATGTTTTCTCATGTGCTGTTCTTTTTCATGTAAAGGTTTTTCTGTACAACTTCTGGCATTCCTTCACTTTTTTAAAGCTTTTTATTTTAAATAAAGGAGTGCAAACAGGAACTGTTTGCCCTAGTTTTCTACCCTAAATATGTTGATGTGCAGTTTACTATAAGTTAAATCACACCAGCTACCCTTTGTGTGAACTTTTCACTGGAGTCAGATACGATCAGGAAGAACAATTAAAGTCCTGTAAACTACAGATTAATTCTTATTGATTGCTCCAGTTTGACAGCCCCAGAGGATCTACAGCTTTATCCTACAGACAGTTACACACATGTATATCTTCACCTTCTGTGAGAAGTTATTTTGTCCTATGGCTGGAGAAAACAATGTTCCTCACCAGCTGTGGCAGTGGCTCGAGTGGCTTCATTTTATGTGTATATATATATATATTTAGCAGAGTGTAGATTGTGCTCTCTGAACTGGCAAAGGAGTCAGGGGAGGAAAGGGTTAAGAAATGAGCTTTAACCAGGCCACACACGAGCTGTAGGCATTCACACCTCCCTGTTAGTCCCATCCAGATAGTGAAGAGACAGGGAGAGGTGTCAGCCTCCTGCAGAGGCTGCACCACAAAATCCTCCCAGGCTGCTGTTGACAGGCTTCTGAGGTGGCTGAGACGCCCCAGCCAAGAGAACACAGAGGAGAGGCAACCTGCAGACCGAGACTGGGCAAGCTGGGAGAGATTTAAGAACCAGCTAAGGCTTGTTTAGTTTAAGACCTGTGGAGCGGAGTAAGATGTTTTGGATGCGCCAAGGCAGAGTCTGTTAGCTGGTATTTCTTTATTACGTTCTTTTTTCTAGTGGTTCTAATCTTGTGAGGTGACAAATCAGCCCAAATGTAACCATCTGCATTAAAGCAGATCATGTTAACTGCTCATCCCTTTTCAGCACGGTGCACCTGCCAGTGGTGGCTGCAGTGTAATGAGTTAGAAAATTGGCTGTCCACGTGCTCTTACGCTTGGCTGCATACTGGGAATGCAGGTATGCTGGTGTGAATGTATATGTTTAATGGAATGTTTTCAGAGCTACACAATTTTTGTCTTCATAATAATACATAAGGAGATTTTTAATCCCTCACAGTGTTTACAACTCTTACTTCTTCAAAAGTTTTAGTGGCAGCTCGAGTCATGACGTGTATAAACCAAGAAAGGAAAATGAAGACAGAGTTGAGGGGAAGATAGGAATTCTTAAACTAAGGGGGAAATTATCCTTTTGGTGTGTGTGTACAAACTCTTTATTTTGTTTTCTTGCTGGTCATTTTTGCTACAAGCAGATTTATAAGCAGCTCATGGGTGACATGTTGTGCTGCAGGTATTGGGGTGCTCAAGGTGTTAGTAAATAATGAAACACAGTGTAGCTCTGCAGCAGAAACGTTACAGGTGGGGTAAAAAGCTGAGTATCTGTGTGTGTTCAGATGCTTTTCCTGGACTGGCCAGGTCTCGGTTTGGTGGTTATTAACACCAACCTAATGATCAGGTAGGATCGTTGCTTGTTTAAAATGTTTTCTTTCCATCAAACAAAGTAGTGTCTGTAGTCGTGAATAATGACTTCCAAATGAATCCCACTGGCCAGTTTGTCTGAAAAAAAGACCAACACTTCAATAATTTTTCTGGTAATAAAGCAAAGCATGGACTTGTTCCAGCTGCACCCTCTGGATTACTCAGTGTTGGGTTCCTTGCAGAATTTTCCATGCAGAAGGAATTAAAAAACAATGTTTTGTTGGGTTTTTTTTTTAATGCTTAGGAACAACATATTAGTCAAAAATAAACATTAATGACAAATTTAAGTTTAATATCGTTTTCAATAATACTTTTGCAGACATGGAGAAGAAAGACAAATTCTACCTGAGATAGTTTTAAATCTTCATGTTTAATTACTTGGGAAATCTAATTGCTGTAAATTCCTAATTGCAGTCGGCTGTGCAATCTGCAGCTGATTGACAGTGCACTTAAAGGGACTGTAAAACCAGTGACGGCCACTTGAGCTTCCCTGTGCTTGTAAAAGAGATGTGTAATTACTAATAGTTAGTGTGAACATTGGGTTTCTTGCTTTCTGAGAGGACTTTATGGTAAATATGTGATGTTATTATGAATTTGCCCTGTAATTAGTCACAGGAAATACCAAAAAATAAGTGAATGTTTGAAATATTAAACCCACTAATGTACACATCCTTCAATACAGATTTTTATACTCCTAGTGTTTGTTCTTGGGTGGTACCAATGTTCTCAGTTTCCTTCTTAATTCCTTTGTTTTCATGGGTTGATTGATTGTGTGTCAGATGACAAGTTATGCCATGGGAAGCTAATTCTTATACAGTTTTCTTTCAGAGAAGTCCTACTGAAATTGGTTTTTTTCTATTAAATCATTATAGTGGGGGTGACATTTAGAAGGATTGCCTTATGAATTTGGAATCAGTGTTGCTCTCTCCTACAAATTTTAAACTTTTCAGAAGGAAATGCATTCATGCAACAGAATCCCATTATATTCTGTAGGATAGTTTTGAAGTAATGCATAAAAACTACTCTATTTTTATTGTGTGAACCTTAAAATTGTGGATATATATAGTTACATGACATAATTTGTTTATTTAAATATATTTTTAAAGGAATCTTGCAAATCTTTGTTTTTATGCTAAGGACTTTTTAATTTGTTTATACAAATGTCGAAAGTTTAGGCTCAGTTCAACTGGGTTCAGCTGAAGGTGATGAAAGTTGTAGGTCTCTTGTAAAGTGCTTCCTTAATGGCTCTTTTTCTTATATATGAAGTAGATATCCTTAAATTATTTAAGAATTCAATTTAAAATGTTTCTTCAAAAAATTGGGAATGATATACTGTGGCACTGATTGTCTAATCTGGGATGCTATTGATTGTACCCTGATGCTGACAGAACTGTTTTTCTTCCTTTTGTGGCTTTTTCACCTTCAGAACTCTCACAAGGGGACTCTGATAACCACAGCTACATTCACTGATATGTGAAATGGATAAATTAAAAATCTCCAAGAAGAGTCTGAAGTTATAACTAAAAGGAAATGTGTTTTTTGCACCCAAAGTTTGTACATGTTCTTAGGGAGTCAAACGTAGAAATTAAGTTGAGGTTTGCAATCCAAGGTCTGCCTGTGCCATGGTTCAGAGTCCACAAAGTAGGATCTCTTCTTTGATTATTAAGACCCAAAATGAATCTATTAAAAAATATAATATCAGTTGAACACAATTTGCTCCTGGGCCCCTCTTCCTTTTTTATCCACAATAACTATTCCTGATTTCATGGCAGGACCTCACGCTTCATGTTACTCACCACCATTCTGATTTCAATGTGTTTAAATGAATTTTCTTGTGTTTAAAAATTAAGCAGAGAAGTAAGCAAATGTTCAAACTTCTTCTTAACCTGGGAGCAGTTAGAGACACTGTTCTCTGAAAAGTCCTCAGGTCGGTTTCTTAATATGTCAAAAGCGAGAAGAGTCACTGCCTTGTAGCCGCATGTTCTTCCTTTCCACGATCCCTGGACTCTTGAAGATATTGTTGGAGCAGATGTTTGACCTGTCAAAACAGCTCATGTCTGTCAGGCCATTTCCATGCCATCGACAGGGTGTCAGCAGCACCTCCTGACTCCAGCTTAGAGTGGCCCCTCCAAAGAGGGGGGGAAGCTGGACGTGCTCTTGGACTCACTGGATATTGCTCCAACCCTGGAGGAATGGGAGCTGCTGCCATCTCTGTTGCTGTAGGTCCCCAACCCTGCTGCCCTTTTTGAAAACTTTGTCTCATTTAGGAAGGGTATCCCATCAGGTTAGACCATCTTCTTCACTTCAAGGTTCTCACTTATTCTAAAGGGTTGGGGTTTTTTCCCTATTTTTTATGTGCCCTTGCAACTCACAGAAATGCCAGCTATGGCATAATATAGGGTATACATAACTTAACCCCCCCAATTTCTTATGTTTATTTTGAGATTTATGCCAATTAATACGTTCCCTAAAAATACACTCTTATTAGCACAGTTTGCAAATACAACAACTGAAGATCTCTTATCTAGTTGTAATTTTGTGCTTGGGTAGGAATTGGTCCAAATTTAAAAAAAAACCCAAGCAAATGAAAGAAGTAAATAAGAAAATGATCCAAACTCCTACAGCCATCTGCTTGAAATACTATAGTTGAAATCTATGTAGTGGGAGACACCAGTATTTGCTTTTCAGACCAAAATGCCATTGTAACTCAGTGAATAAATTAGTAGTTGTCAATTAATGAATGAATTGTGCTCTTTTATCTTTCTATTTCCCCATTGTTCTCAAAAAGACTGTGGACAACGTTTTGTTTATTTTGGGTTCTGTTTGTCATTCACAGGTTATTTCAGCAAATCATTGCTGGTTGGCAAATCATTTGAGTCCCTTGCTGTGAAAATTTGCTGTTTGTTTTATGATGGGTTGGGGTTCTGTTCCACAGTGCACTTCATATGTATAGGGTCTTCTTTAGTTTGATGCTTTTACATGAAAATTTAGGAAGAGTAATTTATTGCAGTGAGAGTAGAAAGAGAAATTAACATCACAAAACTGTCAGAACTGAGGTACGTTTTACTTCAGTTAAGGTTATGGGACCTTATATACCTAGATATAGTTCTTGAAAGAACCATGGGTTTATGTAGCCTGTACAAAATCAGAGACAGAATTTGTTAGAGGGAAGGAAATGATGTAATAAATTTTCCTATGTTCACTTATAATCTGAACTATAATCACAGATTATTTTTAAACTGCAGAAATAAATTACACAAGGGAAAGTGCAGAAATCTTGTTGCACAATTTCTTTTTTCCGATAATTTTCTGTTTAGAAATAGCAAAGGAAACTCCTGCATTGCTGTGGCACGGATTTTTCCCAGCACGTCTGCAAAGAGTGGGGCAGCTGGTACGAGAGGTGTTGTAACATAATGCTCCTTATTTCATAGTTACTGCTGCATACTTGAGGATTTGGAGGGTGAATGAAAGAGTTTGTACAGCTTGATGGAGCCTTAATGAGCAGTGCAATCTATGTTTTGTACTGTGCTTATAATCAATAGATTTCTTTCTGCCGCAGATGGGGCAGGTGATCAATGGACTTTAACCACTTTCAGAAATTTGTGTTTTACTTTTTAAATCGCATTCCGGTTGCATGAAGCAGAGGAGTTCCTTTCGTTTGCTGGTTAGATAAAAAAAATAAGATTTAAATACTGTGTCGTTTTTTTTTTCTTCTTTGCAAGAGGTGCATTTAAGACACAGCTTACTTTGGTTTTGTTTAATGTTTTTGCCAACTTATTGCTACCACTGTCAAAAGCCATGTGAGTTCCTGGGGAATAAAAAAGTGACCCCTCTTTAGCAGTTAGATAAAATCTCTTAGATTAGTGGGGGCATTACAATCCACCCACTGGAGACGGTGGGAAATAAACAGTGTTAGGCTGCAGTGGGACTTGACATGGGGCTTACTGGTTATACACAAAACATAATGAAAAAATGAGTGGCATGAGTCCTGCTCTGACTTGGATGTCTTGCTGCTTTGGAACTATTTTCAGACTTTTCCATCCTGTGCTCAGAGACTGGGCAATACAGAGCATTTCACAGACAGCATGTTTTCAGTGTGTAGGCTGCTGTGCAACTTGCTTTTAATTGTACTCTGGTGCTGCTCTGCGGAGCTGGTATGCTATTTGTATTACTGCCTGAGCTGTCACAGAGCTAAATCTCATGTTTGCCCTTTGAACTGAGCAGTGGTAAGACACCCTTTGCTTGGTATCTGCTCTTGGGCAGTGACTCCAGGTTTCATGCTCTTATCTGGGATGTAACTGGTAGCAGAGTTTGCAGGCAAACTATGAGAAGGTTTATGTTTCTGAGGACTGAAAAAGCTGTTAAGACTAAGTGGCAGAAAAAGAAGCTGGTTAATGCTTCTGCAAAGAGTCCTACATTTTCTAGACCTATGAGAAATCAGGATTGTCATCACTTGCACAGGTGTTAGACAATGTGTGTTATTCACTGGAAGATCATTATCAGAGGGGAAGAAGAACTCAGCTGTTCAGCCAGTCTTTTGCTCTGCCTTTTAGACTCACCTGTTTGGGTGGAGCAGCCACCAAATCCTTCATCTCTGACACTTGCTTACAAATATGAAATCTATTTCCTTAAGAAGAAACGTTATTGTAATGTTTTAGAATATTATCTTGTTATATAGAGTCTTAGTGGTCGGTAGTTAACTACTATTAACTATTAGTATTTAGTGTTAAAGTCTTGGTGTATGTGTGCTGTTCTTTATAGTGTGCATATTTAATACATAATCCAAAAATAACATTTATTAAATGTATTTACACTGCAAGTAGCTTCTCTGGAGAGAAACAGTCACTGATTTTTCCATTCCACATAGAAAGTATCATCAGGTCATAAGAAATACCTTTGGAGAAAAAGTAATCTTCTTTTTATATCTGTCTTGATATTATGATATTAGCTTGCTCGGGGCTTGCTTTGCATTAAAAAGAAACAAAACCACCACCACCACCAACAAAACCTTTAGTCTGCTAGAAGCATCCATTATTTGCATATATTATTGATTTAAAATCCCTCAGAAGAATAACATGGATAGACTGTTGAGGAAACACGAACCTGTCATTGACAAGTTGGCAAAGTCATGGCAGTGAAGGTGAAACGTTTGTCAACAGTGGCTGCAAATGCCTCCCTCACCTGCAGGTTGTCACCGTCGCCAGGTGTGGCCAAATACCAGGAAAGGTCTTTGTTTTCTCCTGTTGGATGTTGATATGGTATCAATCCCATGTGTGAGGAGTATCTGTCAGCAGTGAGGGTGGCACACAGAGGCCTCATTGACTTCTCAAGTAAACTCGGTTGTCTGGTGTAGCTTACCTGTGACTTTTATTTGACATGCCAGTGGTCCGCGTTATAGCCTCAAAAACTCTTGTGTGATGATGTGTTGCTGAGTGGAGGGTTAGATGAAGATTAGGGAGGACATCAAAGCAGCAGTAAAAATGAGGAAAGATGAGTTAAAGTCAAGTCATTAGAGATCCCTTTGAAGTATTTACAGATTAAGCCCTGTCTCTTTTAAGTGGAATACTTATCTGCCTTTCAATATTTAAATAATAAGACATGACAGGCTCTGCTTTTCTGAAGGGTTATTGTGTGCCTATGCTGTGCTGTAAAGGCATCAGGCCAGAGGCAAGAGACTTCAGTTGTGGAAAACCTGTAGTAATCCTTTAAATTCACTGCTGGAATATCTCTCTGCCAATGTTAAGCAGACATCTTGCAAGTGAGAAGACCACACAGTACCACACTTTCAGATGAGTGTTGCAGATGATAATGTGACACTGGCATTGGGCATGACTTTAAATGTGATACTCGTGTTTTAGGATAGATAATGGATCTTCCTGTAGGTTGTGTTAACGACATTTTACGAGAAACACGTTTATTATGCCTTAGTCAAATTGAAACACTGCCTATTCCTGCTACCTGAGCTAATCCATTTTGGCTTGCCAATTTTAATGCAATTGTTAGAACCAGCACAGGAGACCTAGTGAACTTTAACCATGTATATGTTAATACAGATGAGGGCAAACTGACTCTGAGAGTGCTTTTCTGCATAGAAGGGGACAGCTAGCTTTTTTTGCGTGTATAGACATACTGAGAAAACTGATAACATTTCCACTATTAATTCTAAATATTCATAGCCATACCCAGAATTATAATTTTTATGGTGCAACATTAAAAAAAAATAGTTTTTTTGGTTGGATCTCTATACAAAGTACTTTTTTCCCTGGAGAACCTGCCGTACAAGAGTTAATGGAATAATAGAATAATTTATTTTGGAAGAAATTTCTTCAGGTCATCTGGTCTAGCTTTCCAAGATGAAATATAACATGAGAGGCAAATGGATGAAGGGGATGGCATAATCAATATAAATGCAAAAAGTGTGCAACTCTCATCCATGTCCAGATAGGTCCAGTCACTGCCAGTGGGTGCAGTCTGTGTATTAAAAAGTAGTGGTGAGTTTTAACAAGTCCTTTCAGAGACAGCTTGATCATTAGGTGCACTGCGAAATGAGTGGCACTGAGGGGGAGGGGAGGGAAAAATAGGCCTGTTTCTGCTTTTCGTTGTAGAAAAAAAGAATAGTCACCATTTTATAACATCAAATTTACGTTCTATTGAAGGGTTCCCGTGCTTGGTTTTAAAAGCAATATACTGCCTATAGGTGCTGGAATGAAATACACAGTTCTGTCAAGTAATGACATTTACTGGGAAAAAGTAATCATAATAATGGCTTTGGATAATTGAAACTACATTTCATGTAAACACAGTACCCTAGACAAATACCTTCTGTGCAGTTTTACTACAGCATGTGTATTTGTCCTTTCCCTTGAGAGCTGTTGCCAATAATCTCTACTGAGGCACCTCTCAGGCTCTTGTAGGAGGGTGTTACTGGATTTTAATATTTGGTCTGAGAGTAGAAGATTGGCTTTAGATCAGGTGGCCTTAATCTGAGGGGGGAACACATTTCAAAAGTAGTAATTGTAAAGTAAAGCTCCCTCTGTTTGAAAGAATCTTAAATACATACATATGCCTGCTGTGGGCACGAATCTGTCCTGAGTGGTTGTCAGCAGGAACTTGATTTCATGAGGATCTGCTTTCCTAAGGATCAAAACCTCTTTTTCTTGATGGTGCAAAGTCCAAGGCCTGATAACTGAGATGTTCCTAAGTAGCTGGTGTGGTCACTTGCTTCCAGAAGTCTTTTTCAAGAGGTTGAATACTGCAAAATGATTACCTGTGGTCTTAAGGACTCGTTGTTTAGTCCCAGATCAGCTAATGTAAGTTCAATATGCATCTTGGGTTTTATGGGTCCCTTTCCATAAAAACCCCTGCATTCCACACCTTCATTTTCCTATTTATTTTTTAGTGCCTTTTACAGTACAAAAAAAGGCATTTTGTTTTTTCGTGGAAGGAAAATACTTCTTTTTGACATGTTGCCTTTCAATCCACATCTGATGTATTTTTTGAGTTTAAAATTCTACCATTAGAGCTACAGATCATTCATCATTGTCATTGCTGGAACTGAAGGTGTCTAATTGTAGTGCTTTTAGTATGATGAAGACTGACTACCCCCTCCATGCTACCTCACTGCCATTTTCTACAAATATACCTGTGGAGTTATGTCAGGGCTCGCTGAAACAGCTGACTAAGTGCTGGGAAGCTGAATATTTTCTGTGTTTGACATTTGGTTCCGACATAAAGAAAAACTAAAGACGAGGTTACGCAGCAACCTGACTAGCAAATCTGATTAAACTGAATGTGTATCTATGAGAACACTAGAGGTTTCTAGGAAAAGGTGATTTCCCAAACTTAACAGTCCAGTCAGAGCAATGGCTCCTGTGTCCTAAGGCAGCAGCTCGAATGTGCAGGCAGTGCACAGGCTGAATCAGTTGTGCTGAAGCTGGATCAGTGGTAGCAGTCCCAGCCTGGGAATCTCTCCTTAGGGATGCATCAGTCTCCCTGTGCATATGGAAGCTGTTACACGTGTTGGAGCTCTGAGCCTGTGTGGCTGTAGCCATGGCAGTGTGGGTGGTTTTCCTTTTTTTTTTTGAGGATGTTTCAGTTTTGCTTAGCAATAATATTTTCAGTTTAGCAAATACTCTTTGCTGAAAGGTTCAAGTTAAATTCCAAACAAAATTGCTGTATCATAATCAAATCCCCTGTGGTTTCTCCTGGCATGGAACTACTTGTGCAACTGGCAAATATTTTCTTCTGGGCAGAAGGTCATTTTTTGGTAATGGGTGCATGACACATAATTTTCAAGTTAATGCAGTTTTCTGCTTGCAGCAATTAAAGGCACAATATTTGGCATCATTCCTGCTAAAAAATATACCTTAGAAGATTGCTTTTTAATGACTTTTTTTTTTCTAAATTCAAACATGTATTTGGATCATAAATGAAACAAAATGAGAACTTTATAACATACCTTTGGAAACTTTACTCAGACACAAACTTCTGGCTTCTCCCTGTCAAACACAAAGTGCCAGGCAAGAATTTCTGTTACATGAGGGAAATACATACAAGGAAATCACAGAATTCTTGCAGATGTTTAAAAGGGAACTGGAAGGTCTCTGCTGTTTCAGAGCCTTATGTGTGTCAGATGTTGTACTTTATGTTGTGTGAAATGTTGTCCCCTAACATGGAGATAACCATCAGTATCACACAATATGAAAACTTACTAATCATTCATGTATCTTGTATTGACTGTTTCTAAATGGTATCTTAATATATTATCCAGAAGATACAGGCAGAAGAATTCTGAAGAAGGCTGTAATTTATGGTGAGAATTCCTATTTTTGTCTGTGTGGGTTTTCAGGTTGCTGTGAGCTCTCCCTGCACAGGGCACAGCTGAATGGCCCTCCAGCAGTTTCCTGAGAAGTAACACTTTTGTTTTCCATTCTTTTTGCCACTTCTCTCTAAAACTGTCAGTAATTTTTTTCCAGTGGAAAGCAGGAAAGTGTCTGTGTCTGATTGCTAGGTGAGGTGGATTGGTAGATGAGTTGCTTATTATGTGTCAAGTGAGACAAGTCCACACACCGTCTTCCTTGGCAACAAACCCGGAGTAGGAGCCTCCAGCTCCCAGGATGGGGGACTACATATAGCTCAGGCTGAGAAGAACAGGAAATAATTGCTTTGTGAGAGTAGCTGTACTGCATGGTGGGACATGAGGGGCTTCCAGGTTGGTCTGCCCAAGGTGTTTGGGTGGGAGAGCACTTCCTTGGAATGGTTATTAAAAGCTGGGACTGTCGAGCTGGATTTAATGCAGAGTTTCTATTTTAGCTTGCTCTGTTTTACTGTTCAGCTCTGTAGCAGGATGTAAGTGAGGAATGCGGGCTGTCTGTATTCCAGTTCTCAATCTGCTTGGGATTTAGCTGTTTGGGGAATGATGTTATTGAAACAGAAAGTTTTCCTCTTTCGGTGCCTTGTGTTACTCTCATTGTTTTTGGAACTAATGGAGGACGCTGTTTACCCACCTGGAGCTTTCTCTTCCAATTATATTTTTAAAAATGAGTTATGCAAACATGTCAGACTTATTATATACACAGTAAAACTGTTCCCTCAAATTATAACTCATGCTACTAAAATATGTGACTCCCTCATATACGTTTTGTCTACCTGCCTTTTTTGTTTCACTTGGCAGATAGAAGGTGGCAAGAAAAGTCTTTAGGATAAATCTTTAGATTGGAGTAGTCAGAGCAGCCTAAGGGAATTTAGGTGTCCAAATCCCTGTCCCAGCCAGAGGCTTTAAAACAGTATTTTTTATTCCTGCCTATCAGCTCATCAGCAATGATGGAGCCAGATTAAGTCTTTCCATTCAGTCAGGTTTTGTGGGCTAATGTTTGCTGTTTGACACTGAGCCGCTGGCTTTTTTCTACAGCACCTGCTGTTACACCCCAGGGGTTTCTCAAGCCAAATGTTGGTCAGGCCCACCTTGGCTTCATTGTCAGGTCAACTAAGTCCAGCCCTATATGCTACTGTGTAAAGTATAATTTGCCAAAAATACTATTTTTCTTTTTTTTTTTATGATTAATTTTTCCACTATTGATTTTTATTATAATGAGGAATTATAGTATATAAACAAAAACTGGTAGTGGTTACAATAAATTGATTTTCCTCTTGTTTATATCGCTGAGGATTGTGCCTGTAAAATTTTTTATTGACTACAGCATTGTGTATGTTTCATTAAAAACATTCATCATTGTATGCTGGTGTCTTTTATTGTCATAAAACTGCAATGCTAGATAATGCCAGATTTTTCACCCTGCTCTGAGTATAAGGCTTAAATCCTACTTTCCTTTCAAAAAAGTAGATAGGTAGCTTTCCTATTGGCATGATTAGTGCTAAATGTTACCAACTTCAGCCATATTCCTCAGGGAAAGATGAAACAAAATTCAGTGAGATGGTTTTGAGGCGGAATTCTTCATTTTAGTCAGTCTCTACCATCAGATAGGTAGCGTAAGAGAGTAAGTCTGTTAACTGATTTAAAGAAAAAGAGCTGCCTGATTTAAATTTTATTGTTCAACAATGTTGTGTAATTAGATGGGAAAGCAGCAAAGTCCTTTTATTAGAGATGTCTTTGTAGACAGTAGCCATGAAAGCCGCAGTGGTTGATGCTAATTACCATATTTTGTTTAAACTTCCATCTAAATGAAAAGATCATTCAATTCCGAAGCTGCAGCCATACAAAAACCACAAGTGCAGTTGAATTGCTGCTGCCAAGCAGATGGGGCTTTGATCAGAAGAAGTTATTTGCAGCTTTATTGTCTGGCTGCCAGGGTGGGGCTTGTATTGAACCACCTCACCCAGAAGAAGAGGAAGGGGAGAAATGAGTCTGATCTGAGCTAAGTTCATGGGAGAATGAATTTTCCCATTCTTAGATTATTTTTGCAGATGAAAATCCTTGAAAAGAGCGGCAGTAAGGTACTCGATATTGGGCTGCTGTAACGTGTAAGATGGTTTTGGTAGGAAGAGGTTGGTATGTTATTAGAGGAATAGAGAGTGTTGGGTACAGCTGATCGCATATTTTTCCAAGGTCAAGTCTCTGTAGAGCATATGACCCAAAACTTGCACTGCTGTACTTTTTCACTGATGTATTTCATATTGTGTGGGACAGACAAAGACTTAGCAGCTTCACACATCTGAGATGCTTCCTGCAAAGACAGTGTGAGAAACTGGTCTATTTACAAAGCCACGGGGAGAGTAGGAGTGGGATAAGTGAAAAGGAAAGCAGGAGAAGGGACAGCAGTGTGCTAAAAGTTTAGTGATTTGGGGTTTTTTTTCCAGTTATGTATTATTCTTGGAATGTATCAGGGGATTTTTGATTATGGCAATTTACTGACACAAAACCTGATTTTTAACAATGAGTGCAGAAGGAAAGAAGTAAAAAATCAGTACAGATGAATTATACTAAAGTATAAAAGTAGAAAGACCACTGTAGAACAGGACTATCCTGAGCAATACATAGCAAACTTATTTTCTATTTTTAAATTATGTTGATTGTTCTCAATCTTTTCTTCCAGTGAACATAAAAGCCTAAAAGTAATAATTTATGATTGCTTCTGTGATCTTGTTGGTCAAAAGGGCTGGCTATGAACATGGTGTCTTATTTTGACCTGTACCATAACTATCTAAATTCAGCCATTGAAGTTTCTCAAGCACAGAAAGCCTTTCACATGCAAAGAGAGAAAGGAGGGGAGTGGGGGGTAGGGGAAAAGCCCAAATCAAACCCAATAACTCTGAATGTCTTCAGTGTTGCACTACAAATACTTTAGCAGAACAGTGTCATTTCTGAGCAATTACAGTTGGGAATATTCTGAGGCCACTTTAGAAGTTCGGGGTTTTTACTGTTTTTCTGAGGTGATAGTCCTGTTTGTGTCCCTGTCAGTACATGCTGGTGCTCAGAGTGTTTGGGATTTGGCCATGCATATGAAGCTTCATAAGGGTTTACCCCCAAATAACAGTGCATAGTCTTAAATTGGTCTAGATCTTGAAATCTGTGTGATTAGCACACTTGAAGTGGATTAGAGATAAAGCTGTAGACTTGTGGAGACTGATTTCCATTTTCACTTAGTTGATAGAAACTCAAATCAAATCAAACCCCTTAAAACCTCCAAACCCAATAATTTTGATATATTTTGCCTTTTTTTTCTTATAGTCCTTTCTTTTTATTTTACAGTTTCACTTCTTGTCACCTCTGAAACCATCTCCACGATGCTTTACATATAAGAGGATTTCAAAAGAAAATGTTATAACAATCCAGTCTTTGTGTCAGACTATCTTAAAAAAAAAGCATGAGAAAGTCTAAAGTCAAAGGCTAGTTCTTAGCACTTAGAAATTTTAATCATATTATATAAGTCAAGCTTTGTTTTAGAAGCACAGCAACACAGATGTCATTGTTCTAAGTAAGTTGAGTGTTCCTCCTAAAAGAAATAAATATGAAAACTATTTGTGTAGTAAAAAAAGAAACCTAGATTTGTGTTAAATCAAGCAGATATTGGGTGCAAATTCCTAAACTTGTTTCATAATTTTTAACCCTTCCCACTTTGTCTCCCAAATGAGACCATAATAGAGAATAAGTTTCAGTACATTATGCAGTGGAGTGTTATCATGAACATTAGCAGTCTGCTGTTCTAAGGGTGGTGAACATAGAGGTAAAGGAATTTAAAAGGATGTCCCACCGCCATGGTAATGAAGGAGACACCCAAATCTCCAGACTTCTGTAGAGCTGGCGTGCTAAAATTACACAGTATTTTGTATTAATCTGATTTTCTGAAAGATCGTAGAGGAATTTGAAAGCTTCCAGGGCATAATTTTTGGAAAGTCTGTTAAACTATAGGATAGATTCCTCCCCCCCTCCGCCTTGATGGTGAATAAGCAAAATCATTTGTCATATTTTTGGCAGCAATATCACTTAAAGAAAAAACAAAAGACAACAAAGTGGGGTGGGGGGTGGGGAGAAGACAGAAATCTTTCAAAACCTGCCTTCTGTAAGTTTTGGGTTTTCTCCAGGCACAGAAGGCATCAGTGGTGGTGGTGGAGAGAGAAGGCATTGGTGCCAGGCAGAAACTTTGGGGGTTTTGGTTGTTTTGGTTTTTTTCATGGTAATGGGGGAGTTTTGATTTCTCTCAGCTGTAGAATTTGGTCTAACAAGAAGGTGTGGGTAAAAGCCTCATGTTTTGATCATATACAGCTTAAATTCAGTGTTTTGCCAGTATAAATGAAAAGTCCTGCTGTCTTGCTCCTGAGAAACGTGTGGTGCAGTGCCTGGACAAACAGAGCTGGGTGTCTGGTGAACACATGGGTTGGGCAGTAGGACACATTGGAATTGCTGGACACATTGGAATTGCTCCCAGAGACGAGCCTGTTGCTTCTCCCTCTGTCATAGCCTCGTGCCACTGAACTAACTGGTGCACACTGGGGTGTGTGCAGACAGTCATGGCTGTTGGCTCTTGAGGATTTCATCACAACATTTCTTTGATCTGGAGAACAGTTTTATCAGCAAAATGTTCAGATCAGTCCTCAAACTGAATTTTCAGATTATGTATTACCGTATAAACTCAACACTTTTTGCTATTGAAATAGTCCTTGACATGCAGCTAGATGCAGTTCTGAACTTTTCAAAACTGAGATTGAAAATTTTTTAATGTTGAACTTGTGGTAAAGAATAATACACCTCCATATACTGTATTATTTAAAGACCTGTGCAGATGGCAAGTCCTTCCACTGATCTGGAGCAGGAGGCCAAGGGCTGACATTGCAATTTGTTATCTTGACAGTACAATGGGTGTTGCAGTCTAATTTGCAGTTTTAAGAATTAATGGTGAAGTGATAAGAGGTGATAAAGATCACAACCTGTGTGAAGTAACAAGGACCAGGACAGAGCTGTGTCATTTACTTTGATGTAAATAAGGTATTTATTCTGCGTTGCTCTGGTAGTTCACCTGAGGTGAAGCAAATGTAGAAAATCTGGAAAAGCATGTTTATGAACAGGAGTATTTACCATACCTGTCCATTTATCTGCTAGAGACCAATATATCTCTCTTGCCTGGTTTATATCTTTATATTTCGATATTTTTACAAGGATAAAATCAAAATTATTAGCTAGAGAGCACTATACTTATGTAGCTTGTTTTATTTTTGCTTTCTTTTTTGAAATTCGGGGTATTTCATGCATCATTATCATAATGACCTCTCAATTCACAGTTCTCTGTTCTTCTTAATGATTAATTAAAGAATATAAGGTGACAGCTTTGCGGCTGCTGTAGTGATAGTTTGAACATAAGAAATGCAGTTTTCTTTTAACCAGAAACAAACCAAATTCCTGGTCATGTGTAAGTAATCTAAAGCTGGCAGCAGTTCGGACAAGAACTTCCCAAATTGTTAAGGGTGGATTACAGCCATCTGGCATGTTTTCCTCAGTTATGCAATGTCATGTAATACAGTAGCTGGATGATTTTACCATATTTTGGGGGGCTGTGTAAGTACTTGAAAGCTTTCATACTTTCAAGTGACTTCAGTCTTTTTAGCTTCTCAGGAAATAGTTCTGTTTTTGAGTACTCGAGTTTAAGCAGTCTCTGTGAAAAGCATTTAGGATTACTAAAGCAAAAGGCTCTCTGGGTTATGGATTTTGTGTCCCTTAGTTTCTGCAAAGCTGGTGGTGCATTTTTGGATGTTTTCTGATTTATTTGGGGAAATGAGTGTTTCACGGGTTGAGGGTTAAATTACAGTGTATACATGCTTTCCTACAGAGCTTCAACCTTTAGGTTGCCAGCTGAGGCTCAGAGGATTCCCATAGAGCTCAGAGTAAGACATAGGTACCCCCAGCAGGTGATTGATAAAGTAACAATAATTATAACTCTAATTGCTCTCTAGAGGAGTATGCCCATATCCATATGGGAAGCACTCTACGCTCTGCCTTCCATGGGTGAGTGCTCAGTGAAAGGACAGGAAAACTGACTGTCCTGGTTTTGAACACACTCAAATATTGTGGGCTCTGGACTCTCAACCACACCTCTGCTGTTAGGCTTCCTCAGACTTTCAGAGCTTTTGATGATCTCGTTTTATAAACGTACTTGTTAACACCTCTGAATCACAACAATCTGGTGTGGAAAGGTTGCTCCATACAAGATTGTAATCTCCATGATGTGTTTTAATGTAGATTTTGTCTATTCAGTGGCTGTCGGTGTCCCCACGTGTAGTGAGTTGTGATTAGCTTCTGTTTTCTGCACAGCAGAATTTTCATTACAGAATGAAACAATACTTGTGCAAACAAATGTTCCTCATATTCATGGCAAATCTGCCACTCGTTTCAAAGTGAGTCTACTTACAAAACAGCCTAAGAGTAACTAAGGAAATAGTTTTAAAAATACCTGTCCTGACACTTTGTAGTAGTTTTGTAACCTTTCACCAAAACATAAAAATTTGGCACAGAAAGCTTGAGTTGGGTATCAGTAGAACTTTTAATCTGGATA
Source organism: Lepidothrix coronata (assembly GCF_001604755.1). Taxonomy (NCBI): domain Eukaryota; kingdom Metazoa; phylum Chordata; class Aves; order Passeriformes; family Pipridae; genus Lepidothrix; species Lepidothrix coronata. Next base: position 1,515,293 of record NW_016690300.1, on the reverse strand, counting down.
TATGGTTCTGTGATAGATGTGTGAAAATGCATGCTAATCTAATTTTCTAAACATAAGAAATAAAACTTAAAATAACAGGTCCTAATCTAAGGTTTTCCTCCATTTTACTAACACTATTTATTTTGGATTAGGTTCACTAGAACACTGAATAGTTTTACTAAATTGACACTTTTTGCTCTGCTATAAGAAAATCTACCTGGTGAGGTGCTCAAAGAGGTGTAGGTAACTTATACATTGAGAATTGCTTTCTTCTAAGAGAGAATCTAATTGTGCATTTAACCAATTTCAGGACAATTTCCTTATTTAGAGAGAACTTTACTTTTGCAGAAGAGGCCTGGAGGGACAGACTGCAAAGGAAACGTGGAGAGCTTCCTCCAGGTTGTTTTGTTAAGGAGTATTTTTCCCTTACAAGACTTCACAGGACTACTCTCCTCTGTTGGCTCAAGGTCAGCAGTGACTTTCCTGGCTTGCTTGAAGCACAGCAGTAATGAGAACACGCTTCTGGAAATGTCTTTGTTGTCTGTTGCCCTTGGAACTAGTCCTTAAAAAGGGGTTTGTCCTTAAAAAAGTGTTGAGGAGCAACATTCAGCCTTAGCTAAATTGCTTTTCCTCAGATTCATAGATTGTGGGGTGGGAGAGTGCACATGTGCCTTAGACTTTCTGCAGGTTTCTGCCTCTGCCTCGTCCCTTGCTGACCTTGGGGAGGTTCCTGGCTGGAGCCAGCACTGCAGTGGTGCTGGCACAGGGAGTGGGCAGACAGGGAGATCCCAGCCTGAGACGCACCAGTGTGCATCTGCTGCTCCTCAGTATTTCCCAACTGCAATTCTACTGGAGTTTTACATCAATTAAAACTTTGGTACATTGTCTTGAAGATTAGTTAATCCTGTCGTTGTTTTAGTGCTGATTTGCTAATGCAGTTAACAGGTATTAATCCCTGTGTTTTTTAAGAAAAGAACAATAATAGATTTCCATATCAGCTTGTTTTTTTCCAGCATCTTTCCTGAGCTATTCCATTATGGCAAGATAGTACTAAATGGAGATATCTGCAGTTCTACTTGGTTTAAAAAGTCCACCATTTAATTAGAAATGGCTTAAGGGGCCCTAAAAATAAATTTGAATTGTAATCAGCTTCTTAACATATTTCAGGTACCTGTACCAAATATTGATTTTCTTTTTTTTTCTTATAATTTCCATATTCTCAAAGCAGCACTACATCAATTTACAAGTTCAGTTGTCAGCAGCATGAATTAATGTTATCAATCAATCTATCTGCTTCCATAACGTGATTTTCTAGAGCCTGCATTTTGCTATGTTGTAGTGAAAAGGAAGCTGATGCCTTATTTGGCTAAGGGATGGTTAAGACGTTTTTTATTTATGTTTTGGCTACATTTCCATTTCTTGTAGCTCAAATTGATTACAAAGGGTCCTACAATTAATGTTTTTTATTTTTTTTCCCATCAACTTTTCAAGCTACGTGCCTCATGGTCTCAGTGTTACATAATTAATCAGATCTTTAATTTAGTTAACTTTTAATAGATAGATATGTTTAATATATTAATTTTAGAAATTCATAAAGATACTATCTTGCACTGAGGAATCAAAAATTTTTCTGTAATTTTTTTAGTAAAAATCTGTAGATCTGAATTGGGCTTTTCCTTACTTGGAATTTCTGAGGGTGTTGTTTTTGGTTCTTAGGATGTTTATGTTTTTGTGGGAATTTTTTGTTTACTTTGTGGTTTTGTTTGTTTTGTTTTCAGGAGAAACACCAACACTTTTTTGTTTAGTAAACAAATCCTTTTCTGCAGCGCAAATCTGTAAATATATATAGTTGCACTACATTTACAAATGCCGGTTGAATTGTATTTAATTTTTTCAACTATCTGGAATCCACTTTCAGAAAAAAAAAAAAAAACAACCAAAAAAAGAGAACAAGAGTTTCTTATTCTGTTCACATTCAAGTGTAACTATCTAGCAGTCCAGAGAGAAACACATTCACATGTACCCATGTCTCAATAGCAAGGTTTCAAACGTTTCAAAAGCAAACAAGCAATTATTTAAATAATAAAACCAACACCTGCTTCTTAAAAGCCCAAAGCAAAGAAAATACAACGCCCCCTGCAAAAACCCAAAGCCAGGCACACACTCTTGGGAAGAGATGAGTCACTGCCTCGGGAGTTTGCTGACGTGAGAGACAGTTCCAAGCTCTCCAGCTGAACAATACACAGTCCTGCTCACAGAGTTCACTTTAAATAAATGTGCTTTGGCGAGTGCCTCTTTACTGAATGTGCTTTTTGTTGGTTTTAGTTTTTCTGTAGCATCCTCCTCCTTTCATCTTTTAGACTTTTGAATACATTTTTGAGAGTGTGACGTATTTCTTTTTTTTAAAAAAATAGCTTTAGGCATCCTGTATGTGTGACTTTTTTTTTTTTTAAACCTAAGGAAATTGTAAAGGATCTTGTCAAAGTTGAGTTCTTTGTGTTGATCTAAAGAGCTTCAGTTAAAAGCTTTTTGAAGTGTGTGGCAACTGCAGCAGCAATTTATATGGATGGGAGACCAGCTATATAATAAATAACTAGGTGCATATATATAACTTCTGAAAGCCTGCTATCTTGTCTATTAAATAACTTTTTTTTTTTTAATTAAAAAAAGCCTCTAATTAACCATGTGGTAATGTTGAGGTATGATTAAGGGAAGTTTCATTTGAACTAGAGTTCATTTATTTTCCAATGTGAACACAGTTTGACAACATACAATTTAACTCAATCTCTGAGCCGCGCTTTCTTCACGGCAGTAATATTATTACAGCTTAATGATAGAGCTGCTGGCTTACAGTTCACCTACCATGCAATTACAGAGCTTCCAGAGTGGCCTGTTCTCCTCCCTGCTCCACTGGCAAACTCCTGGGGGTGATGCCCCAGATGGTGCTGACGCTGCACAGTCATGGTTGCCTTCAGCATCCCATGGCAAAACATTTTAGGGAAGAGAGGTTTGTGTTCCTAAATTATTTCTGGAGGGAAGGATTGAGTACTCTACCTCTACAGTGTCAGGTTTTAACAGGGAATGCTGGAGTTCCAAAACTAACAGTGAAATCTCCCTCCACACCCTCCACCATCACCCCCTGTGACTGTGTCCTCAAGCTTTGCTTTGCTTTCTTCCGTCATAGAAGAAAAGTAGCATTTTCTAGAGAACTGGAAACAGTTGAAATGCATGCAGTTCAGCACTGTGAAATCTTAATACCATGCAACTACTATTTTAGATAGAAACTTGTTGATCTTTCAAAGGAAAAGAGCTCTTGGTCTATCCATTTTTGTGTACTGGCTCTTCCTGGTGTCACCAAGTGAGGTATGTGACAGCACTCCTTCCCTTCTGCTGTTAAAATCTTTGGATCATGGCATCGAGGAAGAAATTAATTAGAACTGAATAGCTTGTAAGCAGGAATGCTGTGTTGCAGGCTCTGTGTTGATCCAAGTAACTGGAGGGAGGAAGGAAATTAGAGTTTACAAAGTCCTTATTTGAATTCCACTACAGAAAAACATTAATTTTTCCACTCTTGCTCTCCACAGTTTCCATTAAATGTCCTCTTCTCTCCATGAATTGAAGGAAACTCAAGCTGTTAACTGGCTTGTAGGATGTTTTAATAGCATATCAGAGTTTGTCTCAAGCTAAATGAAGACTAAAATTTGGGAAGCAGACTCACCTTAGAAACAAAACAGATAGTAGCATTAACTCCTAAGAAAAGTAGGTTGATGTAATGAAAATTCTGCCTGGCTCTTAGCTACATCCATATGAACAGGACCATTTGATTGGTGACTTAATGTGTAACTCCAAAGGTGAAAAAACAAAGCAGATCTCTGACTGCACACGCACTTAATTTTCATTTTTGAGGTTTGGAGCTCTGCTGTGATAGAGATACAAAAGAAATCCTGGTTCTCAAGGTTTGGGGGCCTTTACACTAAAATTGCACATAACAAAGTTGACTCTATATTAGTCCTGAATAGTTTCTCCTTCTTTCCCTAAATAAATTAGTACAGTTTTGTTTCATTTCTTTTTCACATCTTTAAAGTTCCCTCGTGTCTTCTCTGTGCTGATATGGTAGTGACACATTTCTAAATTTGCTCATCTTGATCTCATTCAAAATTTACATGCTTCCTGAATAACAGCTCTCCTCACCTTACTCCTCATCCTTGTTCTTCCATGATCTGCTGTCCTTGTGCCATGGCTTAACCCCAGATGGGGAATGAGCCCCACTCAGCCTCTTGCTCACTCCCCCCCAGTCAGAAGGAGGTAAATCAGAAAAGTGACAAATTTTTTGGGCTGAGATAAATACATTTTAACAGGTAAAGCAAAGCCATAGATGCAAGCAAAGCACAACAAGGAATTCATTCACCACTTCCCACGGGCAGGGAGGTGTTCGGTCATCCCCAGGACAGCAGGGCTCCTTGGGACAACAACACCATCATTCTGAATGTTCCCCCCTTCCTTCTTCCCCCTAGTTTTTTTGGGGTCACTGTCCTGGCTGTGTTCCCTCCCAGTCCACTCGCTGGTGGGAGCACAAGTCCTGACTCTGTGTAATTACTGCTCAGCAGTAACAAAAACATCTCTGCATTCTCAACACTGTTTCCAGCACAAATCCAAATCATAGCCCCATATCAGCTACTACGAAGAAAATTAACTCTATCCCAGCCAAAACCAGCACAACTTGTTGGAGCAGCTGTTAGTACAATACCACCTTTCCCCCCATCTGGCAGACAGATGGGCTAATCCACAAAGAGCTACTATTTGTTCATGGATCAATTTTCAGAGTCTAAAGTGACAACCTTCCCAAAGATGCTGAACATGTCCATGCCTGGGCAACGTTCCACAAAACAAGAAAAGTCTTTCAAGACTTTTAAATATTCCTCTCTTTCTCGGAATAGGAAGAAAGACAGACCACAGTAATTTTTTTAAAATTAGGAGGTTGTTTTGTGCACCCACTTATGCAAGTGCCTCTGCATTTTTTATTTCTTTATATGTTTTTAAGAGAGAGAATATTACAAAAGGAAAAAGTACTTACTCTTCTCTCATAGACAGCAGCAACTGCAGTAGTTTAAGTATTTTACAATTTCAGCAAGAATTGTGCCATATCAGAAGACTGATTATGCTTGTTTGAATTGACCTATGATCTCTTCGATTTTTCAGTTTTCCTGCTGGCATTTCTGTCCTTAATTTAAATATCTGGGCTTTGTTGCCTGTTGAGTCACTATATAATGTAAAACATTTTTATTTATTTATTTTTTTAAAATTTTAGAGAAGTACAATTTGGGCTACAAGTACCCTTAGTCTTTCAGAGTTTAGTTACCAGTGGAATGTATGCTGTACTATATCTGACATTGCATAAACTGCATATAAATCATCATAAGAAAAAGCTCTATTGGAGGGCTGCTTGTTACTTTATGAACCCTATCTTTAAATCAATTGTAACAGAATGAAATATAAGTGAATAATGGTTTTCAGGTGTATATTTTGAGTGAGTTAAATAATGAGATTGTTTTCTTTGTTTCCTCAGACCTTGAGCTTCTCTTCCAAAAGAGAGTCAGTGGGATTCGTTCCCCTTGACCAACAATAAGCCAGACCAGTATCTGGGCTGCAGTCCATGTTGTTTTCCTCCACAGAGATGGTATCTCTCTTGTGAGCCCTGTGCATCATCCCAGGTAGGGCAGCCAATGCTTCACAGAGGATATTAACAGAGAGCCTGCAGATACTGTAAGTTGCTGGAAAGTGGGCCTGTAGGGCCACACTTTCACTTCACAGCATAGGATGTCACAAGGGCTGTAAGAGGTTTTGAGGGAGGAGTGGAATTGCTCTCCTGGCCCACGCGCTTTGTGTGCTTTTCACCTTTGTTCACCATCTGTCCTTGCTGGAGCTGACGTCTGCCATCTGAGCGCTGCCTCCCTCATGCTTAATTCTCTGAATAGATGCTTATGGCACCCTCAAAAAAAAAAAAAAAGCCCTCAGCAAACCAAAGACAATCGGGTGTCTTTGTGAGGCACACACTTCCCTGTCCCCATGGTGCTTTTGAGCGCACACCCTTCCGAACAGCCTTTTGTGTGCTCAGACCCCAGATGGCTGCCTGCAGTCACAGCCTTTAGCAGAAGAATCATATTCAAATTGTCTAATGGATAATAAACTGTACTGACTTTGCTTTTGATGTGAATGGATGTTTTCAAGTTGAAGAAACAAAAGATCTCCTGGGGAAAATTGCTGGAGATATGTATCGTTGTAAATCTTGAAGGGGGGTGCGGGGTAAAGCTGAATAAATTACAACTACTTATTGGGTTTGCTGAGGAAACAAGCACTGCAGAAGTTGACATATCATAGAATTAGTAGAATATTTCTTAGATCCTATTTTCTAGATTATTGCAGCTAAGCAACTAATACAGACTTGGTTTTGTATGTTCTGAATTCACATGGGCCATATTTGATACCTAGAATTCTTAGCAGTTTAATTGTACTGAAACAAAATGCTTTCAAGAAGACTTTGCAGTTGCTAGAATATTCCCAGAAATTTCCAGTGGCAATAACTGAAAACCTTTGAGGCTCTCTTCCCTCTCCTCTGCCCTTCAAATCAGGGAACAGAAAAATGTGATTAATCCTGAGAGTTTCAGATGGAGTTTCCTGAAGTTTCAGATGTTGGTAGTCAGTCTGAACAAAAAAAGAGTCCACACTGATATTAGTCAGACTTAAATGTTATCTTTGAGTAAGTATTACGGGGTTGGAAAACAAAGTTGTGGGGTTTTTTGTTTGGTTATTTCTTTCATTTGGTTGGGTTTTAACATGATGAAAAAATGTGTCAATGTAAAATTTTTTTAGCTCTCTGAAGCGTGTTGTTAATACATGTTTTTCTAACATCTAAACACTTTTTAACCTTTTTAGAAGTAGTAATTTTCACCAGGCTTTTTAACATAGGAGGTAAGATTATGAAGTAGTAAAACTCTTAGGTGTATCTGACATTCCCTTAATATTTTATACATATAGATAGATATATATATATATGAAAACCTATAAAATAAAGGATAAAACGAAGGTGAATGTTTGGAATGTGCTGAGTAACAGCAGTAATGTATTTTTATTGGGAGGATGTGAATAAATCTGTCTTTGATACAGCTTCCAAAACTTTTGGAAAATGCAGAATTTCTCTTCCAGAAGTAAAGCAGAATGCAGGATAAATTCTGGCTTTTCAAAGAGAACGATCTTTTTTGGACCTACTTCTTCATTTGTCTGATAGTTACATTTTGGAATCTTGTGGAAGTTACCCACCAAGCATTTTAGGAAAGCAGTTTTGAAACAAAAGCAGTCTTTTTCAGTTTCTGGGTGCTATGTATGAGAAATATAATATTATTACTTACATTTCCAGAAATACATAGTGGGGAAGTCTGGGTGACAGACCCACTCGTGTTAGCTCATGACAGGATTTGAAAGAACAGCTAATGTGCTGTGGTTTTACACACTCAAATTGCCTGTGGTCCAAAGTATGAACCTCCTGGCTTTCCACAAGTAATTATTTTGGGATGTATTCGGATTAAAAGAAAAAGACAGGAGAATGCAGTCACCTCTTGCTAACTATAGAGTCAAACCTTTTCCCGTGGGAGGCCACAAAGACCCATTCTCTCACAGTCCCAATGAACAAGTACCAATATTAGCAGAAACAGCAGTAACATCTAATCTGAATTTCCTTCACATGCGTTGCAGCTGAGCTGACCAAATGATCTGGGGGGTTGGGTCAGTCATGATTTAGTCTAAACCAAGCTGAGATGGTATTGATGCATCAAAGACACTTAAGTGAGCTAATGAGGATCCACTTGCACCCCAAACTCATTGTGTCACTGTCCTTTTGCAAAACATTATGGACAGCATCAGCAGTCTTGTGTACTGACTTGGTTTGAGGTGTTCCTGTGACAGCCATCATCCCAAACTCTATATCCATCTCTTTCAAATGGAAAATTTGTGTTTGAAATTCACCTTCCTATAGTTGCATGTGATTGTTGCAACATACTCCAGGCAGTGCAGCGTAGTAATACCACTTGAAAATTAAAGCCACTGCTGAAGATGATTACAATCATTACTGGAGTTCAAAGTGGAGACCACAGACTCTCATGATGTCAACCAGCCACCAGTCAGGTTCTGATGGGGTTTCTGGCATTGTAATGACTAAAAGGCTCTAATGTAGTTTTGAAGGAAGTTCTGAGAAAACTCCTGTATGTCCTGGACTGCAGCAGCCAGTAGAGGTACAGACTCTCTGGGCTTCCCAAACAGGAACCGCCTCCTCAGAGATCAGTCTCAGACAGAGGTTTCTGTGTTGCAATTTAACCACTGGAATTTGTCCTTTAGGTTGTGCAGGACCTTAAATAAGTAAGTAGAATGAGTTTGGGATTGGTTTTAGTACAGTAATAACTTTTGTCATTGTTTGTGAATTGATTATGTTGTATCTTCTGAGATGTCCCTTCCTTGTTTGCTGCTGGCACAGGCCAAAGAGTCATTACAGTGTTTAAGAAAAAACTCTTCCCTAAAAACCTTGGACTGTCTTGTTTCTCTGCTGGTGGAAACTTACAGTTGTCTATGTCCCACTAAATTTTACATGAGGGAATGACTTGAATACCAGCTCCACAGAGCAATCAGCTACTTTAGATAGTCCTTGAGACCACGAGCTCTGATGAAGATAACACTGAGGAAAAGGAAAGGGAACTTGAGCTGCTTTCTTCTTACCTGAGAGCATTGTGTTTGTGTAGTCTGATTTTTTTCCCCCTTATCTGATGTGTTTGGGGAAGAGACTTGACTGTGTTATAGGACATGAAGCACATACTAAGCTTCGGAAATACATCTGAGGCTGTGAATAGCTCTGGTTTTGGATAGGTGGACTTTTGACATTTTAAAATAGGCTGCTTTTGCATTCTTAAGTATTTCTGAATGTCATCCTTATTTCTCAAATGGGGTATGCAGGATCTTTATCCTCTGTTTAGAATCTTTGAACTAATGAAACATTTATGCAAGTGCTGACTTCCTAAACTCTGTGGGGTTTTGTCACTGTGGTTTTAGGGGGATGAACTCCAAGAAGGTAAATTCTAACCTCTGCCCAACGGCCTATGGAAGCACATCTCAGTCTCAGTAGCAAGTTGTCAGTTCATTAGGAGATGCACGTACTCTAGGTTCCTGGTTAATGGTTTTGGAAGGCTCCAAGGAGCGGTAAAGTCCAAATTCATGGCTTCTGGTGTATGGCCAGGTCAGAATGAAAAGCTTTGAAAGGCATGTGCTTCTGTGTTTCTCTGGATACTTTCATACAAATGTCCAGCATTCATGGAAGCAGAGATCTAGGACTGGAATACTCTTAAGGTTTAAACATCTTGAGTGGGAATTTTGTGGACTTTGGACAACTATAGCTAAGGTCACATGTTCTCCTGTGGATATTTAAAATATCCAAACCATGTAAAATATCCAAATATCTAAAACAAAGATTTTTATCATAATTCTCAGTGTTGGCTCCTCTGTAGGCATGATGACTTTAGTATTGCTGTACCTAAGAGGTCTGTTAGAAATAATATGGGTCCCTTAGGCACGATAAATGGAAAATACGATACAATGGAGCATAGTTCTTTACAATAGATAAATCTCAGTTGTATATTTGTGCTGTGTTACGGACTTGAAGGTGGGCTTTGTCCATACTGTCCATTCAGCTGATAACCTTTTCTTTGTGGCCTTGCTCAACTCTCCCCCTCTACCTTTACCTGGAACTTGCACAAAAAGATTTAGTTGATCTAAATCAACTTTCTTTTTCCTCATCTTTTTTTCTCAGCTGCACTTACTGTTTCATGGACAGCAGTGAACAGCTTTTACTCTCAACTGTCTGCCCAGCAATTCCAAGGTGATTAGAGAGGCAGAAGATTTCTCACCTGCCCCTCACCACCTAACCATGGTGTTTCCCAGTCAAGTACAATGTATATTATTCTTAAGATTTCCTTTCGGACTGTGATTTTTATTTTGTGAGGTAATTTCAAACCAGTGGAAGACTTCAGAGAATCTGAGTAATGCACAATGCTTATGATACAGCCTGGGTTCTGCCACCTGTGATGTGCAGTTCCAGAAACTACCAAATGGTTCATTTTGTTGGTTTTGTGTTACAGAGTTTATCTTTAAAGGTTCATAATGTTACACAAACATGCACCTCTTCCTCTCCTCCTCAGGTCTTGTGTGAGATCAGCTCAAAAGAACTGGCTGTATCTGTACCATGCTCAAAGTCTGTTTTAAAATTGTGTTAATATTTTAAAATGTGATTGTTTCCTATTCTTTTATGTTCTCATCTATATACAAATAGCATGTTGTAGCCCTCATTAATCAAAATGACACTTTCTACACCCTCAAGTGTTTTCACATTTGCACATGAAGTGTGTTCCCAAAACTCTGTGCTCCCTGATTGATCTCTGCTTTGTGCACTTTTCAGACCTATGTGTCTAAAGCTGGCTGAAAAGATACAAAGGTTGACTTCCAATGTGATTTCTTTAATCTTCGTTTGTAGAATTAGTATTACAAACCATGTAGAAGGTCTTTCCAAGTTTGCTTTTTGCATCGAGCTTGGCACAGGCACGAAGGACCACATCCCATCTTACGCTGGGAAACACACTGCTTGCTGCCAAAAGAAGTGTTAGGAGACTCTGCTGTTTTGGGAAAGTGTGTAAGAGAAATAAGGCTGTTAAAAACCGAGGAAAAGAAAGCAAAACATCCTCCAAGGCACAGACTTGGCCCACTGACTCTGTTCAGACATTGCTCATTCTAGGGCTCCTCTCCCCAGGGAGTGCCATGGAACAGATATTAGCTGCTGCTCACATGCAAGAAGAGGATTCAAATTCAGTAACTTGTCTGCTAGCAAGAGCACAGACGACTACTCATGTCAAGACTTCCATGTATGTGTATATATAAACCAGACAAAGACTGCCTGAGGGAATGGGAAGCAGTAGAAAGCCTTTTCTAGGCTAAAGAACTGTTGAGCATATAGAAAACTCCCATTCATCCTTTGTTTTCTATCTACTATACATCCCAAATGGCTGTGTATGCAGGGCCTGGAGAGGAACTGGAGTTTAGTGCTCTCTTCTAAAATATATTATAAGGGTTCAGGAGTGTCTGACCCCCGGAGGCACCTCTAGGTCTCCACAGAAGGGGTGCTGCCATTATCTGACACTTTGTGCCTACATGGCATGTGTGAAACACACAGCCGGTTTTACTGCAGCTCCTACTGAGGATTTCTTGACTGAAGACTCTCAAAGAATGTGCAGAATTTCCTCTCTATTTTTTTATGGTCTAAGCACGGGTATTTCTCTTGTCTGGCCCAGTTCTTTGCTAAAAGTCTGTCTGCAGACTTTAGTAAAAGAAATAAAAATAATGTAGAAATAGGTATCATAGTGAAAGCGCAGGGGAGGAAAGCTTTGCTCTCTCCATGCCCAGAAGCATAATGCATAGGTAGAACAGAATTTGAGGAAAACTACTTACTAATGTAAGTTCTTCACCTCTGTAAGTTTTTATTGTCTTGTCCTGGAAGAGACAGTCATTTTATGTCACCTTTATGGACTGGTCTAAGGTCTCTAAGAGTGGATAATCTAGTTTTTGGGGTAGGAATTTCGTAATGTGACGAGTAGCGGCATCTGACATTTCTTGCCTTGAGCATGGACCCAAGTGCTGTACGTGTGTGAGGGAAAACACAACATCTGTATGAACCTAGGCTGGTGTTCCCGGAGGGAGAGGGGGAGGTTGGTTTAGGGCCAGAGCTTATTAGGGTTAGAAAACCCTGATTTTTAGGTTGTTATTTACTGATATTAATGAGCAGTGATGGAAGTGTTCGCTTTTTGACTGTTCTGTAACCTGCACCGGTTTGACAGGACTTGCCTTGCCTGTAGCCTTGTAGAAGACTTGAAGCTCATCTAGAAGTGTGGGGTTGGTTTTGGCATCGAAAAGTGTAATTAGAGTTTCACCTGCATGTACGTGGCTTACAAAGACCAGTAATGCAATCCTCTCCTCTCCCCCTGCAAGCCCCCAAGAACGTATGTGCTTAGTTCTCATGTCAGTGCCCGATGCGCGGCACTAAGCCTGTGTGCCATCCCTGCCCGGCTCCCGCTCGGCTCTCCCTCGCAGACCATGAGACGCCAGCAGGGACTCTCTAGAAGGACTTCGGGCATTTCATTTGCCCGTCGCTTCCCCGGCAGAGCGGCACGCTGGAAGCTGCTGCTGTGCCTTCCTGGAGGTGCGAAGCCGCCGCTCGGTCCGCCCCGGTGACGGTGCGGGCAGGGACGGTGCGGGCAGTAGGCGATGAGGCGCTGCTAAGAAAGTTTGCCGGTGTCCGAGGGCGAGTTTCACGCGCGAGCAGCGGCGGGGGCAGTCGGGGGCTGCCGGGGGCGCCCGTCCCGGCCGCGCTGCGGGAGCGGGCGGGCGCTGTCGGGCTGCGCTCCGCGGGTGCCGGAGCTGCCGCCGCGCCGCGTCCGCGGGGGCCGGGCCGGACCGGGCTGGGGCGGGGGCGAAGGGGCGTCGCCATCTGCTGTTAATTCCCCGGTCATTGGATTAGTAACCCGCGGTGATGAGATCAGCGGGATCGGCTTTCGCGAGGGGGCTCGGCGCTCGCCGCGCTGCCCAGCTGCGCCGGCTCTCGCATGAGGCGGCGGCGGGCGGCCCAGGGGGAGGCAGCGCGCACAAAGCCCGGTAGCCGCCGCAGGCCGCCGCCCCCGGGCTCCGGGCGGGGCTCCCGGGCGGCCCGGCCGAGCCGAGCGCAGCCCAGCCGAGCCCAGCGCAGCCCAGCCGAGCCCAGCCGAGCCCCGCAGCCCCCCGGGCGCGGTCCGGGCCGCGGCGCCTCCCGGCTCCTCCCGCCTCCCTCCCCGGGGCAGCGGCTCGTCCCGGCGCCCGCGGGAAGGCGGCGGCTGGATCAGCCTCTCCCGGGCGCGGGGCACACGCGCTCCGGCGGGCGGGGAGACGGGGGGCTTCCGAGTTTGTTTACTTGGGATCCGCGTCTCTTTTCCCCGGGATTCCCTTTTCTGCCGGCGTAGCGGATCGGCGGCGGTGCTGTGCCGGGGGTTTATGGTAAGTTTGCGGTGGGTGAATTCTTCAGTTCGTGGGAATTCTGTGTTTTGTTGGACCGTGTGTGGAGACGCGTTTGTGGTTTGTTTTTTTTTTAAAAAAAACATTGCTGGTTTTCAAGCTGGTGTGTAGAGAAATACACTTGTGCACCGTTTTCTGGTTTATAACGAAATGGTTTACAGTACAAATTAGTTTCCTGAGCTACATATTAGAATTCTTTCTAGATGTTGAATGACTAGAGATTTACGTTTCTTGTGAGCTGAATTAATCTAACTTCGCGCTGGCGAAAGCAAAACCTCTTGCCTAACGATTGCCACAAGCTAATGTTTTACAGTGGTTACTTGATGCTTTTTCAGGCAGTAAAAATCAGACCTCAGTTCAACTTAGACGGATCTGAAATACTAAATTGTCCTCTCCGTACGAGTAAGAGGCAAGCTGAACCTTTGTCAAGACAAGCCTGAATTTGTATGCGAGACTTGTGTTTCAACAAAGGGAGGTATTGACTGAATTTGCCCTCACGTTAGTTGTGAGAACTCCGAGCCAGGCAGTGGGGTTTGCTGTCTCTGGTAGGAAGCTGTTCCTGCAGAACCACCAAGGGCAGGGGAGCTGAACGCTGCCCTCGCAGCCTCATTCATTCCTGGAGAGGCTTCGGCGTTGATGTGGCAGCGTCCGTGCTGGCAGCGGATCATATTTATTTCTTTGTGCCCAGGACTTAGAGTGTAGACTGCTACAGGGTGGGAAATGTCCTATATAGAGAGATGGCCAGCTACCACTTCAGCCGCTGGTTTGTTGTAGACTACAGCCCTTCGATGTTTAAGTCATACCTGCTATTTTCACAGTCCTCTGTTTGCCTTCCGGTGACAGAAGCAATCCCTGATAAGATATCTCTATGTTGCAAAAGAGCTTATCAGGAGAAAAAATAGCGCCATAGAGTTACTCTTGATGCTTATGGCTGAAACTGGCCTGACTTGTGCAGGGTATCTCGAAGGATGCTACATTTTTAATGTTGTTTCTGTAACTAAAGGAGCGCGTCAGGGACGTGAATATCAAATTGCTGTGAGATTATTTGGTGCTGCTGACAGAGAAATGCCAGATACCCTATGTTCTCTTAACAACAAGCGGAAGTTTTATAACTGGCCTTAGTCATGTAAGTCTGGTTTCCTTGGTAGCTAATGTGCCTCATTGTCTTGCTGCTGACTCTGGATGTCCTTGGATGACCGTCCTGTGCCTCAGTGTCCCTGCCAGGGCTGAAGGGACGCCCGGTACTTCTCTGCATCACAAGGATGATAAAACTTCACAGTTCTGCGCCTTGCTGAGGCCCTCATGTGGGTGTTGCTCTGGAAGTACATACTGGTGCTGGTAGGCTCGGAGAGCCCTGTGTTCACACCCATGCCATCCTGCCAGTGTGTTTGTCTTTGCAAATGTCTCTGCAGCCAGATTTGAAACACCGGGCTTCCTGCTCAACAGGCTTTGGGGCTCGGGAATAACAAAGCAGTGCCACCTTTTTGCCAGGAACTTTTCAGAGTTGTGAGATTTTTTTTTTTTTTTTTAATTAATAGAAGAATGAAAACCCACAGGAGAATTAATAATCAGATATCTTGTTTTTTGAGACAATCAGAATTTTGGATTTTTGGTTTGACCAAATTACAGTCATCTTTATGAGTCGTGTTTGTGCAGCATAGGAATTCCTGAACGATGGGCCATCTCTCCGGTGACTCCACAAGCAGCAGCTCATTAACTTGTCAGGCTTCATTGTTGCTGTGTAAACTCCCGTAATGGATTTTCCATGTACCAAGAAAAATTCAAGGAAGCTATTCTTGTCTCATTTTCCTTCACAATCACTGTTTGCTCCTCTTCTGTGTATAGGACACTGACCTCTTCTTGGGGGGAAGGAAGATAATTTTCATAGTGGCACTTGATGCCATATTACAGGACTCCATCTGATGGTTACTTTGAGTTGGCTTCTTTTAATTGAGACAGCTGGAGAGTTTTCCTTTGAGGAGCTGTTTTGCCTACACGTTTTAAACACAAGGAGAGCAATTGAGGAAGAAGGCATTGCATGGTTTTCTGAGATGTTAATTGTTAAAAATACTTGGCTATACTGAAGAGCAACATCATGCTAGATACTCAACTGTCCCATCCCCATAATTCTGCATGTCCAAGAAGTGGCAGGTAGAAAGAGGGATGCCTGTACCAGATTCAAGGTCTGTAAGCCATGCTGTGTTTTAGCTGTCTGTTCTCTTTAGCCTCCTTGGCTGCTCACTGCTGCTGCACTGACACCCTCTACTCGATTCTTTTTGAGCTGGGGCAACATCACTTCAGTGCAAATTTGAGGCCCTCAAAGTGGTAAATCCCAGGCTGGTAAATCTCAGGTTGAATAATGGTAATGCAGAGTGTCCTTGATACTCACTTCTATTTCCACCACCAGTTAGCGAGGATAAATGCACTCTTCTTAATAGAATATCCGTGTAAAGGAAACCTAGATGTGTCTTCTTCTTAGCAATCCTCCCAGGGTGGAGGATGGATGTAAATATTGCTGGACTCGATAAATCCTGAAGACCAAAATGAGACTGATGGCAGAGAGGAGTGGAGGCTGGTGCCTGCCTTCCTGATGCCATCCAGGGAGCAAACCTGGACTTGTGGCTCCAGTGATGAAGGGCTCCATGCTGGCAAAACTCTGTTTAGACAGACACAGTGAACTTGGTGTAGTCTCCCTGAGCTCTGTCAATGAGTGTGCAACTGGAGGCTAGTGGAGATACACGCATGTTGTCCTGGCAATTTAAGCTATTTATTAAGCCAGTATAGATCCGTTTCCTCTGATGAAGAAATTGCTTAAACCTGCCCACTGAACAGCTAACCAGTTTTGGAAGTTGAAACTCTATGTAAAGTTGCTGCGTAGCTAAATATTTGCTAATAATTCTAGAAGTTATTGTTGTTGGACTTACTGTTTGAAAATAAACATGTGCTGTGGGTTGAAACTTGCCAGACCAGATAGCTACCTCGCCCACACTTATTTTTCATGGCGTTGTGTACATGGTAGTGAATCTGCGTCACTCCCTGCAGCACACACAGCCTTCAGGCCTGACTTTAAGCTGTCTTTGTAACGTGTAACTCTGTTAGCTGACATGCATTTGTGCTGTAGGATAAGATGTTAATGCATCACGTGCTTCCAGGAAGAGCAGTTCATGTCTTCAGACTTCTTTAACTTCAGTCGACTTATGCTCAGATTGTTTGTGGGGGTTGGTTGTTTGGAGCATTTTGCTTACTTGCTTTGTAAAGGTGCATGTGCATCATTAATACTGGTGCTAGACTGCAAATACACTAGGGAGTGCTCCTCCAAAAGGGCTGAATACGGAGTTTACTGATAAGTTTCTCAAAAAACAACAGTTGTTTGTTATTTTGTTACAGTGTCCAAGCTAGTGTTGCTTGAAGACAGCAGTGCAGTGTGCTTGACCTGGGCTCTCTCAAGGGTTAAAGTATTTGAAATGATGGGTACTGTCTGAATCCCATTTTCAGGTGACTGTCTGGAATGATGTCAGGAAATGCCTCTCCTTTGCCTCAGCTGCTCGTACAGCTCCACAGCCCACAGTCCTTCCGATCGGATGGTGACAAAATTAGGTTGGGGAGGGGGTGTTTGGAAAACTGACAGTATAATCGGTAGCATTCACAACCTATCAAGGAAAAATCCTTGCCCTGAAGAGATTTAATGTGAAAGCAAAGCTTAAAGAGAACAGTGTGCCCCAGTAGCCTTGGTGGCAGTGTGGAAAAATGCATCAAAGAGGAGAGCAAGAAAATGTGGCTTATGTTTTGGGAGCCGTGCTGATTGAGAGAGCAGGGCTCACAGGGTACCACGACTTTGGGTTAAGAACTGCAGTTGCAATTTGACTGTCAATAATTGATTAAAGCTTGATGGCTCTATTTTGTCTACCTCTGTTCTGTTAGAGGGCGCCTGCCCATCAGGAGTACTGTGTAGAGCTCACTGCTTCCCTTCCTTTGGCTCCTTTTCCACTAAAAATGGAGTAGTGTCAGGTACTAGCCTGTTGAAATGTACATGTGTGTAAATTTATGTTTTTTGGGGGGTGTCTTTTTTAAGTGGATGTCACTTTTGCCTCAGAGGCTGTGGTGCAGCACCTAATTTCTGTAGCAATTGAAATGCAGAAATTTAACATGCTTTGCTGTGGTTTGACCATGGCAGTGAAGGACACATTGTTTCCTTCTTTAAGGAAGAAGAGGTGAGGTGAGGTGAGGTGCCTGGGCTAAAACACAGGTGTTCTGTGACCTAAATCTGTTCATACTGAAGCCATTTGAACTTAGACCAATGCTGAGCAGTATTCTCTATAATTTTTTGCTTCTCTATGCTTATTTCGTGTATCTTTGGATTGAACATCATGGGGTAATCCTGCTCATGGCTGGTGTCAGATGACAGGTTTTATTGTGTTGCACTGCAGAGTGTAGGTGACTTAGCAACTTTATCTTCGAGGATTTGTCAGAGGCTGAAGCGACAAGTAAGCTTTGGTGTGCAGCATGAAGCTCAGCAATGTATGAGATCCGTCTTGGAGCTGATTGCAAGCTAATGCTTTCAGAGCCATACAGCAGACTCCTTAGTTGAGTTTGCTCTCTTCATTTAAAGACACACTTCCAAAAGCTTGTTCTTACATTGCCTTTCTCACTCTACTCTTTTGCCAAAGTCTGGTGTGCACTTGTCTGCTCTTGTGCCTTTCTGTGGTAACAACTCCTGAAGAAGATTTTGCAAAGAGATTCTGAGAGAGAAGAAAGATTTGGTCATATTTACACTGTCTTGTCAGAAGAGTGAGGATTTCCCTCCTACAGAAACAGGTCCATGCTTTGGGACCTAACCATGGTCTGGATTGCAGTTCAGCTCCTGAAACCTCCCCTTGCTGGGATGGGGAGCTGCTGAGTGAACTTCTTGTAAAGTGGCTGGACATCCTGGGATTCCTTTTGTCTGCAGGCAGCAGGAGGGACTGTTGGCTGCTGACTTTGCTGTTGTATTTCTTCAGCATACCTGAATATGGCCCAGCTCTGTGTAAGAGGGGAAAGTGAGGCCTGTACCTAGAGACCATTCAAGCTCTCTCTACACCTGGTAGCAGCAGCAACAGCCTCATGTAGCCTTGGCTGGAAAAGGTGTTTCTTGAATGTTTCTTGAATGTTTAAAAATCAACCTGCTTAGAATTGCTTTTTTCATGTGAGAGCGCTTGCATGGCTTTAGACATGGACAAAAGTGAGATTTTTCAAATCTGATGAAAGGTTTAGGTACTCAGTTGTCATTTAATTTTAACTACTTTTCCTCCATCTCTTCTTCAAATGAATGCAGAAACAAATTGCCTCTATTAAAAGGATAGATTTTTTTTTTTTCATTACATGTTGGAGGTCATAATTTTAAAAGAAAACCTTGTTGCATAAAGTATTTACATCACAGCTACATTTTATACTGAGAATGGGCTGTCCACAGAAATCACTAAATGTGGATTGTAGGCACAGTCATGATCTGTGTACTGGGTTTTTTGTTTTTCTCTAAGAATATTCTAACAAATAGTTTTGTAAGGGAAAGGTGAAAATGACTTGAAAGAAAGTTGGCTGCTGTCTTTGAAAAGTGAACTAATTCTCAAAAATCTTTAGCTTATTTCCTAATTATTTCATGATAGAAGCCACACAAAATTAAACAATAAATGCACTATGTTGTCAACAAAAGGACTGTGTTACTTGACAGGAGAGAAAATGCCACGACAGTCAAATTTTTGTATAGCCAAGGAAATAGTTGGTTTAAGTGGTAAATAAAGGGAATTTTGAACATTGAGCTTTAAATATTTTCTAAGTTACTAGCAAAATTATAAAAGGTTTCTTGTTTTGAGAATTACTTTAAAGGTAGTTTGGACGCACAGAGTAATCTGGGAGCCAGTACCGGTACTTTTGAAACTTTGTTTTCCAGTTTAAATGTTTTAGACTCCATTTCCAAAATAAGCTCTGCTCTGTTCCTCACCAAAGGTTGTCATGTGCTTTTGACTGCAGAACTGTAGTGTTATGAAGTGAATAGTTGCTTCAAAATAAAGTTTAATTTGTTTGTACTTATGTTCTCTGCTCAGTGATGTCATTGCATTTAATTCTGTAGTATGTCCTGTGTTTGATTTCATTTCTGTGAATTGTTGGCTGAAGTTATAAATGATCCTAAAATTCAGTATAGCTCAAGTGGGGATTTATGAGTTAAAATTGGAGCCTGGTCCTTATGGCATTCTTTGTGTTATTTTCTGGCTGAGACACTTGGTTGAGGTTAAAAAAACCTCATTAAAATTATATTTTAACGACTCCATTTGTTTGGTTATCTTGAAAGTTTATACTAATTTAACTTGTAAAGGTGTACTTGCAGATATTTTTGTCTGATTTGTGTAACATATTTGCATGGGGAATTGAGTATCTGTTCCTTGTGGCTTATCACTACTCTACTTGGATTTACATTGAGGATCTCAGTGAGTGATATGAGCTCATGCTGAACTCTTTCAAAGACTGAGAATATTTTGAGGCTCCAGCTAATTCACTTGGGCAGGGCCATTATTTCATCCTTTGCCCAGGAAAGAAGGAGCCAGCAGTGAGTGCACCTCTGGGCAGGTGTTAAACCTGAGACTATTGAGAAATTAAATTCTGACCTTTGATGTTTTCATCCCGTGCTTGTGGAGTGCAGGTGGTTATTTTGGGGGTCTGACCCCACAAGGAGGTTTAGGTGCATTATGTCATCGTTCTTTCAAAAACTGTGATGCAGCATAAAGAAGTCAAAATGCTCTTTTCCTCGTTGCTGTTGAAAACTGTTGTCAGGCATTTCAGAGATGACAGAAGTTGTTTGAAGTAAAGACGATGACACATCAAAGTGTATAAAAGACAGGAACATTGCCACCCTGACCTCGTTTTGACTGCGTTGCTGCACATTAGTGTTAAATCTGGTTTGTGCCAGCACCTGACTGTCCCTGCATTTCAGTACCATCAGTCTCTGATGCTGTTAACATCTGGGTAATTCTGTGATATTCTCACTTCTAATTCAGAGTGTACCGATCATTCACGAAATATTTATACAGTCCTTTGGTTTTGATGTTTGAAGACAAAAAGGGTGGGATTTCTATTATCTCTTGTAATCAAAGGCAAATAATGCATTGAAGCTTTTTGATCATTTAAAATATTATAACATAAAATAAAGGAATGCCTTTGTACTTTGGTCAGTGCTGATGTAACTGTTTCCAGTAGTCTAGAAAACCTTACACACAGTTCATTGATGGCTTGTTTAGACTAAGATGCAGCGTTGTAAGTGCAATGATTGTCTACCAAAGACGCAAGAATGTGCTCAGGAAGGATTTGTTACAACATGTGTGGTATCTTATCCTTTGAGGTTTAAATAGAACGAGATATATTAAACAAGCATGAGCATGAGGCCTGGAATATGTACTCGTTGTTTTTAAGTTTTTTGGTGTTCATTTTAATGGTATTTGAAGCAAAATGTGTGGGTGGAGAGATGGAAGAGAGGCTCGCCTGTGAGATCTCTCCCTTGATAGCCATGTGTTGGAGTGTGGATGTAGCAGGAACAGGGAAAGAGGGGAACATTCAGCAGCACGAGTTCTTGATGGTGCACCTGGAGAAAAGGTGATTAATTTGCCAAAGGGACTAAGCCTAAATATTTGTCAGGATTTAAAAATGAAACAGGGAGTGAAAATAGACCTCATAGGCAGGGTGCACCTGTCAGAAACTGTCAGAGTTGCTGCAAGATCCTTCTGTGATGCTCAAACGCCTGTGAGGAGTCGGCGCTGACGTGGTAACATTCCTTCCTTCACCTCAGTGAGCTGCAGTTGGGATGGGAGAAAGTGCATGAGGCTGCTGCCTTGAATTCATGTGGTCTTTTGATTTACAATTACTTTTTTTGTTTCAGTGAGCCACCTCTAGCATTGATAATTGGCTTGTATTTCCTGCTCTTAGACCCTGTAACAAGAATTAACAGCTCGGTTTTACTCAAATACACCTCTTTCTAGCAATGCTGAATAATAGTGCAAGGGGAGAAAAAAATCCATATGTGCTGGGTCATCACAGTTTGACTGCTGGAAAAAGACACCAAAGGGAAATTCAAGCTGAAATGTATCAATACTCCAGGGACATGAGAGGGACTGATAAGTTCACTTTTACTGCTGTACTCCACCCACATCCTGCTAATAGACGACATGGGAGCAGGAAGTCTTCATGAATGCAGAAGCTAACCCCTCTCCCTTTACTCCCTTTATTTTTAGTCTTTATGTATTCCCTGTGGTAAAACACTTAGGAACTTGGGGGAGCTATGCCCAAGGCTGGGTAGAAATGTGACTTAGCAGCAACTGCTGCTTGGTGTGCAATCACTCAGGAGATGAGCAGAGACTGTTTCTCTCACCCTGTAGCTGGAGGTTGGTTTACTGTTGGTGTAACGTAATTCCAGTGTGTGGAGTTCTGACATCATGTTTGCTTCAGCAGATGGATGGAGATAATGAATTAATGCAGAGGTGTTTTTCTTTTTGTTTTGACTGTTGGAAGAAGTGGGAAAATCACTGGCTAAAGCTGACATCTGAATTTAGACATCTGAATTAACAATGTAGGAAGCAGTAGCATGGCAAGCAGCTCAGTTCCTCTGGAGTACTGCTGGCTGGCAGTATGGACACTTTGGGCAGGCATCTGAACTGTGCAGAGCAGGCATCTTTTACACCTCTGGTGAAAAATGTGTGTGGGATACTTCCTCTGGATAATCTTTAGGCCAAGGCTGAACTGTCAGTTTAATATAACTTTCCTCAGAGTTCCCAAATGAAGTGGTCTTCACAAGGAATTTTTTGTGTGTAATTTTTTTTGGTCTGAATATTTGTATACAGTTGGTTTTGCTTCCACAGCTGTTCTGTGCTTGGTTTCCGTAGTGGTAAGAAATGTGGTATGCTCAAATCAAAGCTGAGCCTGATAGTCTGTTGTAGAAATATGATTGTAAGGGAAAATTTAAGCAGTTACTTTATTACAGCAAAGATGTGTGGGTTGATGGTCTTGCTGGAATTCAATTTGTGTGTTTAGGTCTCGTGGTACAAGAAGAAATTTTATTACATGTTATAATTAGCTTTTGAAATAAAGGGGATTATCTTTCATTTTAATCACTCTGCCTTAATGGAAGGGAAGAAAATCATTGTTTTTTAATAAGAGTCCCAACTCCGTTCTCAGTGCTTTTTATAATGACATTTTAATTGAATTTTATATTTATGGGACTGATACTTAAAACTTGTCGTTGTTGTGGGTTCTTGCCTGTTTCCCCACTGTTTATTAATCAGCTGTATTTTAAAGAGTGTAAGCTTCTGTCCTGCTTGTCTTGCCAAACAAAAATTCCATAAGCAATTCTTTGTGAAGAGAATTATTATTTCTACTGGTAATTTTTAACGTGCGACTCTAATATTCAGCTACATTTCTCTCGTTAACACGAAGCATTATGTGTACGCTTCACATTCAGTATGCGAACAGCTTGTAAATGAATTACAAAAGTAGGTTTAAATTTCATGCCTGTGCTTAGGAAAACTAATGGATGGTAATCAGTGTAATGGCTGATGATAGATTGTGCTGTGCCAGCAGGGGAACTGGCGCCCAGAAAAAGTAACACCAGATCAGGAATGGCTAGAGACTGGTTGGTGAATGTGTTCTTCTCCAGATGCTTTTTTAATGCCTTCAATTAACTTGATTAAGCAGCTTAGCTTAAGTAAGCAGAATTTGTGACTTGGAAGTTCTCCCATGTAGTATTTTCCCATTGCCTTAGGAATTAATTCCTTCAGTACTGTGTCCCTGTAAAGCAGGCAGCCTTGGTTGCTCCTGTGTCTTGCACAGACATGAGGTGCTGTATGCTTAGTATGAGAGGCACACACAGGGGTGGTTTTTTTCCTCTCTGCAATTGGTTCTTGGCAGAAGTCATAAATCACAGTGATTTCTGCACAGTGCAATTGAATGGAGCCTGACTACCTTATTTTTTATTGGTATGGAGAGTTCCCCCCTGCTTAGATCACTCTGAATCCTTTGTCAGCAGAGCAGAACATGCCCTCTCAGCTTCTGAGCCTGGTTTTGTAGTGCAGGGTCAGCTCTGAATGCCATCCTCTGGTACCTGAGCTGGGTAGCTGAAGTATCTATGTAGGGCTTGGCCAAAACAGTGACTGGGGGACTTTTAGGCCTGGGATTCTTTGGTCAAGAGTACCCTATGCCATTAAAGCTCTTTAAGGTGCATTTTCTTGTTGCTGTTGGGGTTCTGTATTGGCTGCAGCTGTGGCACAGTTCACCAAAGACTTTCCCTCCAAATACTCACCAGTCAAGTGGCTGCTCTTGTATTCTTCTGACCAACGTTTTAAGGTAGTGGTTCCCAAGCAAGGGAATTTTTCTCAGGGACCACTTTGGAATATAATTAAATGTTCTAATTGTACCAGCAGTGTCCTTATGAGGTAACCTGGTGCATTCTCTTTCCTACCCAAAGGTTTTATCTTTGCAGCATGTGTCATTAGATAGGGAATAGGAATAGGGATGTTAAATAGGGAATTAGATGGTAGCACAGAGTTCTGATGTCCATCTGTTTGCTTTCCTTGTCTCCTCCCTTTCCAGTAAGGATGTTGGTTATGTTATGGTATCCCATATTTTTCAGAGCACAGAAAAGTGGCCTCAGATGGAACCAATTTCTGTGTATCCTACAGACTCTGATGGCACTGGAGAACCCACCCATGAGTACCAGCTGCAGCACCAGAAGGATTGACTGCTGGGTATTGAGGCAGCCCAGAGCTCTGACAGGCTCAGCTCTTGTGTTTACAGCTGCTGGCTCAGCAAATCATTGATTTCCAAATTGCAGGTCTTTCTGGTTTTGTCTTGCAGTTTTTTGTATAAATATAAGTATTTCTGCAGTATCAGAAGTTGCAGTGTCTCACACAGATTGTCATTAAATCCATGCAGTAGCTTCAGAAATTGGGATCTGTGTTTGTAAAGTGTTTTGGTTTTTTATCCTTAAGAGAATTTCAGTGAGGAGCCTGACACTACATCTACCTTTTCTGCTCCCCTTGATTAACAAAGCACACTTTGTTAATCAGACGTGATGATGTGTTTTGATACTTACTTAGTCTAGATTGGGGTTAAACCAGGTATCTGCTACCTAATGAAAGGTGAGCGTTGAGTGTGCTTCCATGATCCTTCTCTTTCTAGAAGTGCCACGTGGGGACATAAAAATCTTAAAGTGTGCTAAAAAATGGATAAAATTTTCAGCCACATGTGGCTTCCCAGTGTTAAAGAAGCTGACAAAGGGATGTACAGGGAAAGAGGGGGAAGGGATGAAAAAAAAAAAGGGAAACTGGAAAGACTGGGATTGTAACAAAAAGCCCTTTGCCATAAATTTGTGATGAAGATGATATGTAGGGGAATTGAATATATTTTTCATTCATTCCTTCACTGTGGAGGAAGATCTCTGTTCATGATGGGGATTATTCAAGTAGTCAGAAGCGTTATTAAACTTCTGGGTTTTAACGCTCCATTAAACTTCCATAATGTGTAAATTACTT
This sequence comes from Lepidothrix coronata, assembly GCF_001604755.1. NCBI lineage: Eukaryota > Metazoa > Chordata > Aves > Passeriformes > Pipridae > Lepidothrix > Lepidothrix coronata. Next base: position 1,490,640 of record NW_016690300.1, on the reverse strand, counting down.
CCTTCAAACTTGTCTCTATATTTGATCTCTTTACTGTAAACTGTAACAGAGTTCCTGCTAAATATGAAAATGCACAACTGCTCTTGATCCTGTGATTCTAGTAGCAATTTCTGTGTCTGCACAGTGCTTTGGGGAAAAGTGTGTGTCAGTTTGTCTGTTGAAAGAATGGCTGGAATTTAAACCCCCTTGGATTTCTAGTATCTAGATATTATTTTTCTTTATTAATCTGTTGGCCAAAAGGCTTGTTTTTCTCCTTTGAAGCTATTTGTAGTGTTTGTGTAGTATCCCACATGGTTTTACATTCAATATAGTGGTGTGGTTTGTATGTGACTTCCAAGTATTTTCCAGTAGTAAATGATAGTTTGTTTGATAAAGGCAAATTTTCATTTAGGCTCAGGTGAATACCTTGGTTAGATGTCAAATGGTTCTGAAAGGATCTTTGTATTAGTCCACTTACTTTTAGCCTTCCTATGGTTTGCTTGAGGATGTGATAAACGAAAACAAGTCTAGCTCTGATGAAGTTGAAAAAAGAATAATTTTCCCAATATTTGCTTGGGCCATATTTGAGTGTATTATGGTTTTTATAACTCGATGGGAAAATAACTTCTTTTACTGGATGTAGTCCCTTACTTTTAAAGATATTTATAAATGTTACCTTTATTCTTTATTATGCTGGAAATCAAGGTGATCTATATATCCCAATGCAATCTAGGGTCTTCTTTTTCCAGAATTAAAAACTCTGAGCATTTTTTAAAATATATATTACACCTGTTGCTGGAGCTTAGCTTGTAATTACTGATGTGCTTTCTCTGTGTGTAAAGTACTGCTGATCCAAATTTAGATGGAGCACATTTTTGTCCAGGGCAAAACAGGGCCCTGCCTGAGCTATTGGAGAATCAGTGTGTGGGAGATTTAGATGTCTTGAAGATTCTTTGCAATAATATCAAATATGGGGATTTTGTGCAAAGATTAATTGGAACACACTTATTTCAGTGGCAGTACACCTAAAGATTATTACTACTATATTTTTATTGCCGTCAAACTTGCATCTGGTGCACTTTTCTTCCAAATAACTTTCAGTCTTTTTTTCCCCCTTTTCACCCAATACATTAAAGAATGAAGTATAGTTAGTAGTTAATTGTTACAAATAAAATGCTGCTTAAAAGAAAACTCCCTGTGGAAGGCTGCTTAGCAGGGGGAACTGGAGTATGAAGTTATTTTGAGAAATACAGACCTTGTGTTTGAGCTTATAGATCACAGTCTGTGTTGAGACTCCTGTAGACAGGCACAAAGCTGATTTATTTTTATCCACACCTCTATTAGGAAGTCTAGTGTGGGCTTTTTAAAGTACTTTCCTGTGGTCAAAAATATCTGGAATTGTTGGCACTTGTAACAAGAAATTTTTTGAGGTTCTGCACTGTTAGGTCAGTTGTAGAGACTCAGAGTAGCAACTTCTTTCACCATTGCTTTTCCTAGTTGGAGGCCCTCTCTGACACCACAAAGTCTGTGATACTTTTTCTCTGTAGAACAGTAGTTGTTTGAAAAGGCAGCCTTTCCTGTTAATCTGGTTCTAGGACAGTGAATGATCCAGAAAGAAAATAACATTCCACATAGCCACTGGTGACAGCCGATGTGACTCCACTAAGGACAGATTGTACCTGAGAAATTTGGTGGCCTTCTGTGGCAAGATTATGGCATTGGTGGATCAGGGAAAAGCAACTGATGTAATCTGTGTGGATTTATGTAAAGCATCTGACACTGTCCCACATGACATCCTTGTCTCTAAACTGGAGAGACATGGATTTGATGGATGGATCATTTGGTGGATCAGGAATTGGCTGGATGGCTGCCCAGAGAAGTTGTGGATGCCCCATTCCTGGAGGTGTTAAAGGCCAGGTTGAATGGGGCTTTGAACAACCTGGTGTAGTGGAAAGTATCCCTGCCTATGGCAGGGGTGTTGGAACTAGATCATAGAACAGGCTGATTTGGAAGAGACCCATCATGATCATTGAGTTCAACTCCTGGCCTTGCTCAGGACACCCCAAGAGTCACATCATGTGCCTGAAAGTATTGTCCAAATGCTTCTTGAACTCAGACAGCCTTGATGCTGTGACCGCTGCCCTGGGGAGCCTGTTCCAGTGCCCAACCACCCTCTGGGTGAAAAACTTTTTTCTGATATCCAACCTAAACCTCCCCCGGCTCAGCTTCATGCTACTTCCTTGAGTCCTGATGATCTTTCAAGTCCTTTCCAGCCCAAACTATTCTATGATTGACCATTGCGAGACCCATTCTGGATTCTCACCAAGGTGTCCTTTGTCTCTTCAGGAGGAGTCAGATTCTTGACATGGGGACATAACTGTAAATCTTTTATTCTTTAAAGCCCTGTGGCCTTTCCCAGCCTCTCCTGGGTTACCAAGTGTCCTATTTCCTAAATTAATAGCAAACAGAAACAAAAATACTACTCTGTAAAATGGGAATGCTTTTATGTGCGTAAGGAAAATCAATTTTGTTGCTTAGAGCTCAGGCGGTTTGATTCTATGATATTACTTTCTCCATCATCCCCATTTGTCTGTGCAATTGTTCTCTGCTGACAGATGGGCTTTAGCAGAGGAGTGTGTTTAAAACAGATGAAATTCATTGCTGTTGCTTAAAAAATATGAGGTTTTTTTGAGAAAACATTTATTTGTTTAACAGGAAGTTGGTTTGTCTTTTTGTTATCACTCCAAAGCTGAATGGAACTTCATTTGTCAGCGCACCTGGGAAATACAAAATCATCTATGTGATTTGATTTTATGATGATGCTTTCCTTAACATATATGAAGTCTGTGTATTTAATTTCTGTTCTTTCAAAGAAGAAACTGCAGGACTGATGAAGCATAGCTTCCTGGTTTTGTGTCTTGTGGCTGATTTGACGTGAAATCTTCAGGACACTTTGCTGCAGTCACAGCTTTGATTTGAGCTCATTCTCTTCAGAGTTTCTTGGCAAGATATGAACTTGCAGCCCAGCCTGGTCTTCCATGTGATCACTTCCAGGATGTCTGTCCTCTCCTGTAGGAACACAGTTGTCTTTGAGCCTGCTGCTGTTCTGTCAGATTTGGCTGATGTGGCTATTGACTGAAGTAGCCTGAAGAGGGGGAAGGGTGAGGAGGGATGCAGATGGTGTGATTGTGTAAGCCTATTTTCCTATTAAACAAAAGAATACGCTTTTGTTCAGGATCAAACTTGTTCTCATGTATTCATCTCCTACATGTTTGTGCAAGTACAATGGCTGGGTTCCCTCCAACCTTGCCCTCCCCCTCTCCCTGTGCAGCCCTGAGTGGGGGAATGGGCCTGACCCCTGCATGCATTTGTGTCTTCCATACAACAGATCCCCCATGGTTTGTCCAGGACAGCCTTTTTTGGACATCTCTGCCACATCAGGCTGCTCAATTCACTGTAGGGGGAAGAATATCTTCAACTCTTGTCTGCTGTGCTTGGCCAGAGGCACAGTATGTTTATGTCACTGGAGTTTTGCAGCGCTGTTGGAAGTATTAAAGTCATCCAGATCATATCAGGAGCAACCTCTAATGGGCTGGAACAGCAGGAACATCCAACGTGTTTGCTTCCTGCCCACCAACAGTGAGAGCATCTGACAGGTGTTGTCTGTACACTGCTGCTTCATCTAAATGAGAATTAAACAAAGTGAGGCTCGGATGCAAAAGAAGACCACAAAAGTATCCTGGTCATTCCAGAAGCATTGCAGATTTTCAGCTGTTAGGGAATGTCTTTTTATAAATGATACAGAGGCAAAGCACTAGAATCACCCACTGCAAAATGTACAGACAGGCCCTGTGAGGGTGGAGCTGACTCTTGTAGCATCTGGCAAATCTACAGCAGCCTTGTGATGCTATAGATGCCTGCCAAGCTGCTACTAGTGGGTCTTCCTCCTTATCCCCATCTTTATCAGGATACTCCCCCTAGAAAACCTGTTGCAGGCCTTGGCTCCCTCATGATTTACAAAGACTCACCAGGCTTGGAAAACATTGACACAATCTAAGACTGAAGCTTGGAGCCAAGGGGCCAGATTTTCACTACAACACGTAATTACAGTTTCTCCAGTTTCAGTAAAGTTCTGGGGAATGACTGTGTCAAGCTGGAGGAGCTCTCATCTGTCTGATCGTCACTTTCTACCATCTGCAGACCTTCCCTCATCTGCTCAGGGATCATCTCTGGCATGTTCCCTGGGATTCACGACTGGCTAGACTGGGGAATGATGCTTTCCAGGAGTATTTTTCTCATCTACAGCTTTCTAGCTTATTTCATTTTAAAGGCCAACTGGCTCCACTACACACTGCAGCAAAGGGAACTGCAGCAAAAGAGAGGCAGTGGGAAGGTGTTCAGCCACATTTCAAGGCCATCGTTTAATGGATGTTCTGGTTTTGAAATTGAAGCTGTAGGGGTATTGATCCTCTACAAAGCTCTAGAGCTAAAATGTAAAATAAATTTAAAAAAAAAAAGAGTGAGGCTGGTGAGAAGTAGTAATGACTAGAGAGAAATTGCAATATTAAAACTTAATTATTCCTTGGGCTTTAAATCTCACGTGGTCTGACACCTATTGGTATTACTTACTTGGTGAAGCACGGCTGAGTAAAAATGTAAAATGCGAAGTGGAGCTGAAAACATAATTTTCAATTTCGTGCTAAGCCTTTTTTTGTGTTAATTTGCTCTTTTAATATAACCCTGACACTTGAATGTTCAGAATGGCTACATCAGCTGTTTGGGAAAGACAGGAAGGTATTCACTTACAGAAGAGTGGCTGGAGGGTGAAAGATGAATGATTTCGTGTCAGAGGAGTGAGGAAGATGTAAGCAGAAGATCATGTCTGTACTGAATTCAGACACGAAGTTCAGCTGTGCCCTTTAGGGCAGCTGGAAGTGACTGGAAATTTGCTCCATGGTTTGGGCTGCTGCCTAAACAGACGGTTCTGCCTTTGAGCTTTTAATTTTTTTCTCTCTCTTTCCTTTTGCCAGAGCAAGTGTTTACATAATTGTCTGATATTTCAGATCAGAGGGTTTATCCACCTGAAAATAACCTGGCAAAACGAAATACTAGATTTTGCACACTTTGGTTTTCTGAGGCAGACCATCTCAAGGCTATTTGAATGCAGGTGGCTGAAGACAAAAGGAAGAGGTGGTAGAAAGGATGTAGCAGCTTTTGAACATCTGTAATTGTGGGATCACAATTCCTGTTAAATACCCTGAAAAGAAAATAACTGTTTCCTTGCAGGAACTTTAGAAATGAAGTGTTGCTGTTTTTAAAAGTACTTGCATAGTAAAAAAGGCAATTTTTGTTGTATTATGTTACTATATTTGTTTTTCAGATTACATTGCTGTATTGTGAGAAGTCATTACGCAAAAAACCTGTTTACAGGCTTCAAATGTTTTTTGTCATCTTTCATGCTTCTTCAGAATATAAGTGTCTGCATTTAAATCCAGCTTTCAGTATGAAAGAGGTGAATTCCAGAAACACATGCAGAGAGGCCAAAGGCATAAAACCAACCCCAAACCTCAAGTCAGCTCAGTTCCAAAGTACAGTAGTTGGAAGTATTTAAAAATATACATTCCACTATATTCATTGCTACTCAAGATTCTTTCTGCATTCTTGATCATATGACTAAACTGCTTCTAAGTCGAGTGGTACAGATGGTGTGGTATTTCAGATTATTCTAATTCCAAACAGCTAAATGCACAGTCTTTTTTAATAACAAGCTTATGCTGAATTTTGAAACAATTACGTTTTTGTAACATTACAAAACAAGTTACTCTTTACAGAGGAATGTCCTTGGGATTTCCAGGATTTGCATTCCTTTCAGGAATTGAAGAAGTCATGACTTACTGCTGCATTGTTCATCCCACATGTTAAATGTCATTCTCTAAGTGTGCATGCAGCATAAAATCTCATCTGTACCACAGGATAGCTTAGAATAGCCAGGCATTTTTGTCTGGTTGCATTGTTACTGCATATTCCCAATTTGACAAAGAAAGCCAACATTGCTGATTTATTGCCCATTTTGAACAATGTTGGATACCAGGATCTATAGTTGAATCCAAGCTAGCCAGTCTTTATAAGGTGCCAAAAATGTGCTTAATTCATTGTCACCCTCCAAACAGTGTTGTCATGGTTCTGTAGCTGTTTGCACACTGGGAACAGAGTTATAGGCACTGGGCCTTGTGCCTTTACATTGTGTGGGTGGAGGTAAAAGTCCTTGTCCTTGAACATACGAACTCCTCTTCACTGATTTGCCCAGCACAACATAGCGGGTGGTTTTGTTCTTCCCATTCCGTCTGTAGAGACTTCAGCACTAGGCTTACATTCAGTGCTCAAACACTCAGGGTATCAGTTGTGTTCAGGCATCTGGGGAATGAACAGTTTTGGTGCCCACAGACGAGAGGCCTTGGTTCAGAGCCTCCTGTTGCCTTTGTCTTGGTATTCAGGGGTCCTCGCTGTCTGGTGACAAAGCCCAGGTTGACAAGGGAGGTGACAGTGAACTCTGGCTGCAGGAAGGAAAAAAACTGATGAGGGCCAATAGCCAAAAGAGTGAGAACTGCTGTGTAGACGTTGGAAATGCTGCTGGATGGAGGCATTGCCTTCCCTGCCTTTTCTGATAGACAGTGTCACCAACTGGTGTCATTAACTGGGACTCACCTGGCTGCTTCTCACTTTTTGGTAAGTGTCAATTTAGTAGGATTAACCTGAGCCTTAGTGTGTTCTTAATGTAGTTTTGAATTGTGTTTGTGGTGACACTTCTTATGCATGTTTTTCAAGCTTTCTGCATGTCTAGTTCATAATCCAGAGGGGAATACAACTATGAATGCTGAAAGCTGACTTTGCAGAAAGCATGTTTCTTTTATCAGAGTTACGTTCCACTGATGCCAACATACCAAACTGTTAAAAACGTACCCTATTTAGTGACAGCAAAGTGATGTCCCAGCAAGCCTTTCTCCGGTAAGTATAATCCGTGTTTTTATTGTGAATAATTTCCCAAAATATTTTGGCAGTCTGCATGGGGACACTGCTAAGTGACATTGACACAGTTTTCCTGTTTGAAGTTGTCTTGTTCCTGTACAGTACATTTAGTCTAATCATCATATCCTGACAAAGCATGGCATGAATGTGAAACTGAGACAGAAATTATTTGGGTTATGAAAACAAACAGTCTTCTCAGCCAGAGATTTCCAGATGTTGATTATTTTCCACAAAATATCTTTTATTATAGGGAAAACTGATGAAAATTTGTGTTTCAGTTGTAGTCACTAAACAGGTATAATGGATAGCTGATATATTAAGCCAGATTGAAATATTTTTTCTTATTTTTTAACTCCTATAGTGTTTTGAAATTACTGGAAGAACAAAGATTTGGGAAAACCTTCAAAGCAAAACTATACAGAGAAAATTCATGTTCTTTGTATTTCTGAACTTTCCTGTGTCTAGTGAGAAGATACAGGCAAGGAAGTTCTAGGTTTCTCTAAGAGGTGTAAGATTACAAAAGGTCACAGCAGTTGAATGACAGTGCTTTGGCAAGTTTTTATTAATTTGGGAGATGGTAAGAAGGTTTTACAACCAAATATTTCTGTAAGTGGATTGAACAGTAACTGACCTTTTGTCCTTTTGGGTTGACCCACAACTTTTACCAATCCTGTGTGATGTATCCATCCAGTCCTGCAGACACGGAGCCAGTTTAAGGTTCTTTTGCCAGATGAAGTGTTAATCACTTTGCTTCCTATTGTGGGCACGAGCTCAACTTTCCCAACAGCTGCTGGTGTGGGGCACTTGCACATCTCTGTGGGGAGAAACTGCCTGGAAATTATCATAGCAGTGGTGCAAGTATGACTTTTCCGAGGCATCTGCACTGGAAGTATGTTTGTTACCTGTGGAAGTAGGGAGGGGGTGTTTGTTGGTGGAGACAGGCTGGGCCCTGTTAAGCTGTGCTCCTCCAGCAGCAGCTTCTGATGGAGTGAAGGTCAAGGTGATGCCTCTGCTGCTGTTCTCACCTCAGTGTGGACTTCTGCCATCTGCTTGGTGTGAATGCACAAGATACAGGCAAGGAGAGGGAATAGATGGTGGCTTTGAGACAGGTTTTGCTCCTACAGGCACCCAAGGGGGCTGTTGTAGCTGCCAGGAGGACTTTGTGCATAAGTTGCTCCCTGTGGAGCTCACATTACTGTTGCATGGGTTGTGAGCTGGGGCATGTGTTACAACCCCTCCCTGCCTCCTCCTTAAAAGTTTTCATGTCAGCTACTACTAAGGTCCAGCAGTCAGAGATGATAGGTCACTGCTAGCATGGGGTGACAAATAATTAAATGTTGTGGTTTTTTTTTTTTTTTATTTACTTGTTCAAGTCCTCTGATATTTGAATGAGGTTAGTATGGCTATAGTTGGCCTTCTGGCAGAAGCTGAGAACTACCAGCTACACAGGACTAGGATGCAAGAGAGTATAATATGGTGTGTAGGAGGAGGTATTTGATGAAAGGTACCTTTTGAGTTGTACTGGTGCTTAGGAACTGCTGCATCTTGAATGCATCGCTCACTAACTGTAAGATTTTTTCACTGTTGTTCCGTCCTATGTCCATGCAAAGCTATTTGGCAAAATGATATATCATATAATTAATTTATGTGGTAATGTCTGTGTATGACCAAAGACCTAATATTGTAAGATACAGTTTCAAACCAAAGTACTTACTGATCGGATCCCAGAGTAAGGACACGGGTGTGTGTATCAAGATACTCATAATGCTGCATTTTACTCCTCTGAATTACTGATCTATCTATTAGCAGCCTATTTATGTTACAGTTTGGGGCACATGAGGAAGAATGTCAGTGGCCTGCCAAGTGAGTCAATTCAGTGTTTATAATTTCTTGGTGATCTGCCAGGGAAATGTCTGTCCAAGTTTAGTTTCTCATGTGATCAGGAAGTGATACAGGAGGATGCACTGAGGACTTCCCCGGCCGTCTCCCCTCGGCACCCTGACAGGAATGTGGCAATTGCCTTGTGCTTTAAAGAGGAAATTTTCAAAGGCACACAGAACTAAATCTCATGTAGAAATCACTGAAGTTCCCTTTAAGCGTCTGATGTTTTCCCTTTTCATTTCCTTTCAAGCTCAAATAATCATCTTTTTAAAAGCAACTACCCAATCCCTGAGCATGTGTCCTCTTAGGAAAGCTTGCTTACCTGATAACATTTACTCCCTATTGCTTCCCTGTGTATATTTTAGTGTCACTATTTAATTTTCCGTGGGATTATTACTGTGGAATAAAGTATTGAACTTGCTTCAATGGGCCAAATTGGAATCATACCTTTGAAACAATCAATGAGTGCTTCTGCAATACTGGAAATGGCAAACATCAACTTAAATATAATTATTGCTTAAAGTCAGATTCCTGTTACGTGGTTTGAAAAGAAGTAAGGGGGATCATTCAAGTTGATCTCATGTGGAGATTCCTGGGAATTGTTGTGCATCTTCCTGCAAATGTGACATGAAGGGCTTGGAAGCTTATGTTTATTTTTTAATTTTCAAAGATTAAAATTAGGTGCAACGAGTTGTTTTTTCATGCTCAAGTGTGTACATATACATACCCATGTGGGACCAGCAACCAGAAAATAATATTTTCATACAGTAACTTAACTGTCATGTGGGTTTGAAAAATCAACTTTTTACTTTTTTTTACTTTTTTGAAAGAGAACTTTCACATAACATAGATGTGGTTTCATCTGCATTTAATACATGCAGAAAACACTTTACATGGTGTTTGCCATTGTAAATAATGTAAGGGACTTAATTAACTTCTCAAACGCAGTTGGATGGTAAATTTTAAGGGTTTTTTTCCTAGACTTCTCTTTTTATTTCCTTCTATTGTGAATACATGTTTCTCATCTTCTTTCAGAAATGATATTTGGAATGAGACAGTGTGTCTGGGGTAGAAGTTCTTTAAAAGGAAGAACGTGGACTTGTGACTTACAAAGTAAAGATTTTTTTTGCAGGACATGGGTGCCCATCTGCTGTTTGGTACTTTATGACAACCGTCACCTAGGCTTTTCAGCCTCTTGAGAGTCTGGAGATTTTTTACTTCTTCAAACACTTCATCACTCTGTCAGTAAATAAACAGAGTGGGTCTACTTGGCTATATTTGAGCATTCCTGGACTTGGCACTTGTTTTGCTAAAAGACAGAAATGTGTCTGCTGGTGCAGATACTTTATTTGATCCCATGTCAATCACCTATTTGAGTTTATAGGATTTTGTCTTAATTTTTATTCCTTTAGTACTTTTAGAGGTCCTTGGTTTGCCTTTGCGCTCTACGTGAGCTCTAAAATGTGAATGAATTTAACTTATCCGGGTTGCAAAGAATCTTTCCTGGGTGCTTTTTTACCATGTTCGTCTGTGGAAGCAAAGAAACAATACATTTGAAAATCATGTATTTCCCTTAATGTGTCTTACTGTGTTCCAGCCCTTCTCATTAGATTAATGCTAAAATATAGAAACTGTTGATTAGCCTGCTGCCCATTAGCATGAGGAACATCCCTGTTAGAAACATCTGCCAAAGAACTGAAACTGCCATTCTTCACCTGTCCTTCCATGGCTCCTCTTCCTCATTCCCTCTCTTTTTATTTTTTTTAAGCTCCTTTATAAAAAAAACCCTAAAGATGAATTTTGGTTGTTTTTTTTTTTTTTCTCCCTTTTATTTAAGGCCAGGGTAAGTTAAAAAGAAACATTTAAATTTTGCAGCCATTTGCTGTTGGCTGCATTTGTTTTAATAAGGGCAGAGAAGCTGAAGCCTCTGTCGCCAGGGCCCAGGGAAGAGAACTGGAAATAAAAGGAGATTGTGACACTGCATGTTTCTGAGGCCGTGAAACAAAAGCTTAAGTGAAAGTGAAGCTACTGCTGAACATAAAGTTTATCACTGTTGCTGGGGAATAGTGTCTGCCTGCTTCAGGCCCGCTGTGAACTTGGCCAGACAAAATAGGTGGAAGGGCAGAAGGTGGGGAATGTCTGCATCCTATTATGAATTGGAGGAAATGACTGTCTGCGCTCCGTGTGCTGGTGGGCTCCGCATCCTGCTGGCAGACTGGTGAGCGCTGTGGGACACTGAACCAGGAGTGGGGAATTGTCAGCTCTGGGGTTTAAAATAACTACTAGGGATGAGAAGAAGCTCCTTAAAAACATACCGTGGGTTTTCTGTTGGCTTTCTTAAACTAACTGGAAACTTTCTGCTTTTTTTTCCAGGGGCATTTTTCTTGGAAAACATTGCTGCTAAAAAGCTCCAAACAGGAGGAGTAAATCCAGTCAGCTTGTCAGACCACTGGCTCAGTGTAACGGTGCTTTCATGAGGTAACGTTGGGCCAAAGTCAACTTTTCTTTTCTCCTTTGTAAACCTGCAGCCAAGCAATGGGCCAGAAAATCTCAGGGAGCATAAAGTCTGTGGATGTGAGGGAGCCCCCTTATAGACCTGTCAAACGAGAGCTGAGAGGCCCGGATTTTTGCAAGCCAGCGCGCCTGGACATGCTGTTGGATATGCCCCCTGCCAAGCTGGAGGTCCAGTACAAACACGCTTGGAACAACGAAGATCGCTCCTTAAATATATTTGTAAAGGAAGACGATAAACTGACTTTTCACAGACACCCGGTTGCCCAAAGCACGGATTGTATCCGGGGCAAAGTCGGCTACACGAGGGGCCTCCACGTCTGGCAGATCCACTGGCCCACGAGGCAGCGGGGAACTCATGCCGTGGTGGGCGTCTCCACGGCCGAAGCCCCGCTGCACTCGGTGGGATACACGTCCTTGGTCGGCAGCAACAGTGAGTCATGGGGCTGGGATCTGGGGCGCAACAAACTCTACCACAACTGTAAAAACCAGCCTGGCGTCACGTATCCTGTCTTTTTGGAACCAGATGAGTCTTTTGTACTCCCAGACTCGTTACTGGTGGTTTTGGATATGGATGAAGGGACGCTTAGCTTCATGGTGGATGGACAGTATCTTGGAGTGGCCTTCAGGGGACTAAAAGGGAAAAAACTTTACCCCATAGTCAGTGCAGTTTGGGGGCACTGTGAAATTACAATGAGATACATCAACGGACTTGACCGTAAGTGTTACTGAATTTCTTCATTACCCTGTCTTTCAGCTTTTCTCATGTAGGAGTTTTTCTTTTATCCTGTTGCAGTGGACAGTGTGTTGGGGGGAGCGGACTGTTCACTGTGAGTAAACTGCATCCTGTCTGACTGCTCAAAACTAATATATCTCAGTTGTATCTTGTAATGATGGTGTGGATTGTATCAAAATATCTTCCTTTTTGGCAAGCAGAGTTGCAAGAAATCTGTGTCCAAGGAAAGTGAACAGACTGAGAAAAAGATACTGAGAAACTTCCTGGCTATATTTAACAGTAAAACTCTTGTTTACTGGAGGATATGTTTTAAATCTGTGGTTTCCAAATAGGATTTGTGGATCCCGTAAAAATTTCCTGTAGTAGTGGAAACTCTTACATGGTGTTCATAAACATACTTGAATGCTGGCCAGTAGGCTTGCTTTCTGTAGTTGCCTTCCCAGGACCCTCAGAAGCAGCTGTGGATCCCCAAGAATCTGGGAGCTCAGGTCAAATACCGCTTTCAGCAGTTTTTCTGAAAGAGAGCTCTGTTCCTTAGTTCATTTCAGGAGGTGCTCTCTCAGGGTATTTTCTTCTCCAGCAATCCGTGTTTTTGGATAAGCAAGCATGAGCTATTTCTGATCTAAAAGGGTAATATCAAATTAAATTGATAAGTAGTAAGGAGCAGCATGTTGCTGCTGTGACCTTGGAGTAGTGGCCTGCCAGAAGATGAGTTGCAGAACTGGGTCTTGTCCAGTTCTTGTCCCTGCTCAGGAAGACGAGTGCTCTGCCAGGGCCAAACGCAGCACAGTGTGCACTCGGGCAAGCCCAGTTATTTACCATCAGCATCTTGGCTGCTGGGTGTTGGGGAATGGAAAGCTGTACAAGGTATTAAGTGGAACTTTGTTCTTGTTTAAGACTGTGTTATCTGAGCTGTAGGAGGAACTACAAATATGAATATGTAGATTTACAAAAAATGTTTTTTGGTTTTTTGAATGGGACTTGGTCTTGTAAAAAGAGAACACACCTGCCTTTCAATGAGTGATTTCTAAAAGAATTCACTAGTCTTTTCAGTAAGGATGCAGTGGTCTAATTTTTTTTTTTTGTCAAAAATTAATCCTCTGCTCATTACATCTGACATACCAAGTAGAAACATAATTAAATAATTTGACCCTGTTTAAGATTATCTTTTCATAAACATCTGTACCATGCACCGGGGGAAAGACTTTTTATCCACAAAAGCCCTGCAGGTTATTCCAGCTAGATGCTAAATGGCAGCTTCCCAAGTGCTTCCATACAGGGGAATATCCGAGGATTGTAAGTATTTTGCAATTACTCAGACATTGCAGTGTGATGTGCTGACAATCTTTTCTTTGGATGGTGGGGGAGAGAGACTTTTTTGCCAGCTGAATATTTGTTTGCAAAAGCAGTTTTTATAATACTAAGCTCAGCTTGGTCCACCACGTCCACACAGGATTCTGCATTCGTTTTGTAGCCTTCACAGGGCTGCTCAAGGGAGCTTTAGAAAGATGAAAACACAGGAGAGGATGTGAATGAGTTTGGTAGAAATTATAAAATAAAAGGGGCTAAGTAGAGAAGGGATAGCTGTGGTCTGTGTGATGACAGAGAGAAAGATTCCCATCTGGTTTCTTGTGGGATAATTTTGTTGGAAGAGGCGGGATAGCTTCCTAAACTATCCCTGAGAAAGTCAAAGTCTCTATTTTTTTTAAACACATCAAGTCCAATGCTTCATTTGTTTTTTTTTTTTTTTTTGCAATCCAGTCTCCAGAAAAATCCAGTCCGGGTTTCCCCCCTTTCCATACTTCGGAAAATCCAGTCCGGGTTTTCCCCCATTTTCGGCGGAAATCCATAAAACGCGAACCCGTGGATAAAAGTAAACTTGTAAACACAACTTTTATGTAGGCCTGAGTGTTAATCTGATCACGTGAAAAGGAAGTTTAAAGCCACTTCACCAGGGGGCATTTTGACATCCTAGAGTCACATCATTTGTTATCACATGTTCACTGATCCATTACTGTCCTGCAACAAAAATAACATTCAAGAAACCAAATTAGCTTGTTTAGCTGGTGCTCCAAAGCAAACACTGTCTCTTCTCTGCTGAAGGTGTTTCTATCCAGCCTGCCCTTGTGTAACTTTGAGTTTAGTCATGGTACCTCTTCATGTTTGCTCTCATTGCACTTTTAATTACAGGTTTTTATAATGGCTTGTTCTTGTGAAAATTGGAGTAGATATTGAAGAACATTTGTGTTCACAAATTTAAATACATTTAAAAATACTTTTGTGTGAGGGAGTTGTTATCGTTTGATTCCTTTTTAACCTTACCAATTATCTTTTTTCAATCTTTCCCTGCCCCCCTCTTCCCTGGAAGTATCTCATAGCTCTGAGTGCAGCTTTTAGCAGATCTGGCCATAGGGTCTTAGCTGGTTTTGGAACTGCTGTCAAGCAGTGCCTTGTAACTTGCTATTTAGTGATTGATTGTTGCTGCTCAGAATGCATACCACAGCTTGTGATGGCTGTTTGTGAGGTGTGTCCTACAGAGCAAATGGAGACCTCAACGGCAGGGATTTTTAGTGTTTTCAATACTTGCCGCTTAAATAGAAGACCTCTGAATACTTTAAAGGCCCATGCATTTCAGTTGCCTGGCAAAGAGTGAAAGGCTTGCAGGAATGGAAGAGTGAAAGGCTCAAATGATGGGTTTGTGCAGCTGCAATGAACTCAAACATATGTCATAGTAGTAAAGAGATGATGCAGACTTTGAAGTGTCTTAATTACTGCATAGATGGCAGATTCACAGAAGGATAAGGCTGCAGGTCAAAGATCAAGAACCTGTGTGCCCTCTGATCTCTGGATATTGCTCCTAGAATAATGCTGTAGTTAAAATAAATTGTAGTTCTTCCAGCTGGATCTGATACCCAGAGTATTCTGCCTCAGAAACTACTTTGAGCATCACATGATGATGTTCTGTGACTCTCACAAGATGGTTTTTTTGCTCACATTTGAGAGACTTGGAGTTGCACATATTTGACAAGGTTTGGGAGGGAAGGCAAGGGGACAGGATGGAGAGTGCTCAACAAAAACACATTGAGTTCTTCACGGGACAAACTTCTTTGACCAAATGCTGTCAGTATACACCACGCTGTGTGTAAGTTGGACAGAATTTTACATCAGCCTTCTGACTCACTGCCTCTTGCAATAATTAAAACCCCAAATAACATAAATGCAATATATGTTATTTTTGTTATTTTTCCTATCAGGGTATGCGCATGTTTACAAAAAGCTGGTTAATTTATATCTGGTGTCTGATGAGGAGTCCTGAAGACTATTTATAAACTGAAACAGAGAAATAGCAAAACACTTCTTTGTAAATGTACTTTGCAGATCATGACTGAACCGTTAGTACTTGTGTGTTTGAACAAAGTGTTGGGAGGACAATCAGTAAAATAGTGCTGTGGTGGAAAACTTGGGCACTGAGTAGGTGAGCTGAACTCATTGCAGTTCTTGCATTAAGCCTTGCATAGCCCTTACACAATTTCAAAAATAACTGTCGAGCTCAGAGAGCTGGAAGCATTTGTCTTGGAAGAGAAGACTTTACTTACAAGTGTAATTTATGGAAAACATTTGTCTGTACCTGTTCATACTTTAATCTATGGATCCTTCTTTGGATCTGTATTTGGCCCTGGCGGGTGAGGGTCCCTGGGCTCTCTGTCTGGTTACTGACCACTGCCCTGCAACACATCCCCTGTTTTTAACACCTCTATTTACATCCCCAATGAAACAGAAGTATTATTGAAAGAACATGCTTCGAACTTACCTGCCATGAACAAACAAGTGGACTAAAAGGATCACCCAAGCAGAAATCTGGGCTCCTGTTTTCCTGTGCCAGCAGCCTGCTCGCTGTGCCTGCAGGTGAGCTGATGCAAGCGTAGAGCTGAGGATGTTTGGAGAACATTGGCTCAGTTTTGGGAAGTTGTCGCTGTTCCTTGTAGGGGCTCAGGAACAGTGGGAAGGAGGAGGGAGCTCGAGGCACGTTCTCTCTGTTTGCTGATGCAGCTACAAAAGTTTCGGCACATGGGGTCTGTTCACACCTTTTGCTCTCAGCCGTGCAGAACAACACAGTGTAACCACTGAATCTCTCTCAGGCCTTAGGCTGTACTGTCTAGAATTTTGAAATAAGGTTGGTGTTTCTAAGCCAAAACGACAACTTTGGAGCTATGGAGCTAAGCACAACTTCTTTCCTCTATCCTACTGATCTCAGTTTATTTTAATTTGCATTGATCTGTGTCTAACATACCACAGTTGCTAATTATAAATATGCACTCTTCCCCTTGGAGGTCTTTTTACCATAAAGAAATCTAAGTCAAAATTGTGAAATTGTTAACTGCCAGGAGAAATACATAATCTCTCTTCAGACTCTGGGTTTTCCCCCAGATGGTTTTCAATTAAAATTTTTAAATGGATTTTTTTTGTTGTTTATCTAAACTTGTTTTATGCTATTTATATAACACATGACTCTGGAGGTTGCAATGGAAATAATGTACTCTGAAAATCCAGTATTGCTAAACCTTAGAAAGGGTTTTCCCTACAGACATGCAGTCAGAGGATGAAGCAGCAGTAATTAAGCAGCTAATGTTGTGAAGAAGCAATTTTTAGCTTTTGAGATAATTTAACAGGAACCAGCATTTTCAGTTCCTGCTTCAGGAGTCAAATAGGTATTGTTGGGGGGTTTTTGTCTTCTTCCACATGCACCTCCCTTCCCAGGTTTAAATGCATTTTTTTGTCCTTTAATCCTAATTTGTTGACACTTTCTAATTAATTCTCAGCCTTTTCTCAGCAGGTTGAAACCACTGTATTGTCAGCAGAATATGCCACTCAGTTAATTGGCTTTTTGCCCCAGCCACCCCCTGCCCCTTCTTGGTGGTCTCTGCATTATATCTTTCTCCCAGATACTCTTCTTTTGTTCAATCCTCCCGTTTCTTTCTTCCCGTCTCCAGCTGAGTTTCTCTTCTTTTGTGTTACTGTGTCCTAATTAATAATATATTCTTAGCAATCTTGTTTTCCTTTTCCTTGTCCCAAACTTCAGGGCAGTTTTTGTTACTGGTAGCTGTAGAATATCAAGTGCAGTGTCATTCTTCCAGAGGAAGGACATTTCAGATTTAAGGCTATGACTTTAGCTGTAATGATGAATGGGCTTTGCAATAGTCTTTTTGTAAGGTCCTACACTTCTTGTAAGATTAGCCTGAACTTGTTTTATACAACTCTAGTGATAGAGCTTTCTCAGACAACCTAAGACACACATTAGCTTTACAGATAACAGGGTTTTTCCCTTTTTGGGGATTCTTTCTTTTTTTCCTTTTTTTTTTTCTTCTTACAGTCTTGTCTAGTTTGTGCATTAGCAGGGAATCCAGTTTTCATTGGCTTAAAACTTAAGAGGTGCTGGCATACTTTATTTTAAGCTCAGTAGTTCCTAAGGCTAAGAACAAGCATCAGTAGTCCACAGCTGTGTTGTGGTTTATTTGAATATTGACATACCTGTGCTTTTTATTCCTGCTCTGGTTCATAAAGGTGCCATGGCAACCACCAAATCTACAGTTTCAAGGAAAAAATGCCTGTTAGTGTGTTCTGATCATGTTTCTACTGATTTCCCATGTATCCTGTTTTTAAGAAATAAGAAGCTTTGAAGAGTAATGACTACTGTTCTCAAAATTGAAGTGAATATTGTAATCTAAAGTTACACTGTGAATATCATACTTATTACACTAAAATAGCAGTTAGAAACCTGATAGTTGTGATTAATTATTTTATAAATTTGCACAAGCTACAATGCTGGAATTGCTCAGCAATGTGAAATAATTCACACAGGTTTGTGTTAGAAGTAGAAATTTGTAGCGGGCTTTTTATTTTTTTGGATTTGCTCCATCTGTATTGCTGTTGGGAATTGTAGAGCATAAATCCAAGCTTCAGTGCAAATAACGGTGCTTCTGTCATTCAGTGATATATTTATTTTCTTTCCAAAAATGCATGTGTTTTGTCCATTTTGACTGTTTTCATACAAGTTTCCTCATAAGTTAAATTCCTCCTTAAGATCCTTATTTGTCTCTGTAGCCATGGAAGTGTCTTTCCTTCTCCAGTCATAAGCTCTTTCTGCAGATGGCCTCTTTCTCTTCCCCTAAACCCAATGTAGCTCCTCTACAAGGAGAGGCAGATAAGCCACCTGATTTCTAGTTTGAGGTCAGAGCAAATTCCACTTTAAAAAAGAGTATATTTTGGTGACTGACAATTCATACACCAGTCTTCATATTACGGCAAAATTCATATTTTACAGTAAATTGGCAGGCAATGGGCCTGAAAAGAAGCACATCCAGAAATGCTGTTGTGTTCTGCAGGTAGTTCCACTGGCAGTAGTGATGGTGCTGTTCTGCCTTCCTGAGTAAATGAGAGTAAAGCTGCCCCAGCAGTAGCACTGTGTTAAAATAATGCTGAGGCTGTGAAGTCAAACACTTGGAAACTGGCAAATGGCAGAATGGGATTTGCTTTTTTGCAGCTGTAATTCTGAGCTCAGCAGCCTTCATCCTCCTCTTAGCCAGATAGTATTTCACTTTGCTAAAGGTGGTAAGTTCAGCTGCAAGTCAACCTTTTGTATTCATTTTTGCCAGCATTTTTTTGCATTGATTCTTTTCTCCCCAGTCTTCTGTGATTATGAGCTGGTGTATTTTGTAGTTTCCTCAGGACAGGCAGTGTGGAAAAACAGGAGCATGACAAGTCCCTGTGTTCTCAGGTTCAGGTTTGTGTTGCCCTTTGAAGACAAGGGAAGCAGAAAGGCAGCAGGGACTGCACTGGATCAAAGCTCCACCTCGTCTGGTTTGATTTGTGAATTTAACTTAAGTCTTTCACTTTAAACTATTTTGGGGTGGAACTGATGATCAAATCTGTCTTTAGGCCTGTTATCAAACCTGATTTTTGATTAAAAACCTCCAACACTGAAAGTGTGAGAGGGGACATTTAGCCTTTAGTGCTGGAACTCGGTGTTGAGACAGAGGAGATGTTACATTAGAAGTTACTGACACGGTTGAACTTCACGTACAAAAGCTGTAAGGATGCTTTCAGTTGATTAA
The DNA here is from genome assembly GCF_001604755.1 of Lepidothrix coronata. NCBI lineage: Eukaryota > Metazoa > Chordata > Aves > Passeriformes > Pipridae > Lepidothrix > Lepidothrix coronata. The sequence continues at coordinate 1,471,395 of NW_016690300.1, read as the reverse complement.
ACATTATTTTTAAATGTCAGTCGGTGGTGAAATAGGGAAGATAAAATGCTGGCACTACAAAGAGAATTTCTGTTGTAACTTGCAACAAATTGACCACTTCATGTAGCCTCCTGCGTGTTGGCCTGGACTCCGTGTGCCTGGTGTGGAGTCGCACACCCAATGTTGGTGCTAAGAGTGCCCATTGCAATGGGAAGATTATTGACTAGGAACTTGGGATAAAATATTTTTGGTAATGCTCTTTCAGAGTGGACTTGGCAGGCAGTGGTGGAGTGAGGCAGGTCTCCAGTGTAACCCCAGAGCAGTTAGTCAAAGCTATACCTGTATTTTCCGCTGTCGTGCCTAAGATGACACGAATTTTGTAGGTGTGACAAACATGTATCGTGAATAACAGTATAAGAGTATCTCCCTGCCTTCTGTGAACATTTCTTTCTGAAAGTGATGAACTTCTAGATGTGGCATATATTTGGGCTGAGTTGTTTTTTTGTTTTTTTTTTTAAAGAGAAAATTCTTATTAGCTCCATTTCTGCCAATTTCTTATGACTGGTGGGCCAAACAAATTGTCTTATTTCAGAAGTGATTTGTATGAAGCCAAAATGTATTTTCAGCAAAGAAATACATAACATTAAGAAAAGGATAACTTTTGTTTGAGAGTAATGTTTCTCACAACAAACATTTTTGTTTCTCCAAGATGCTGCATCTCCGTTGCAAATGGGAATTCCTGTCTTCATGTACTGTTTGGAATTGACATTTAAAGATATGGTGCTTCTGCTTTTCAATAAAAAGTAACTATAAATGTTTAATAATATTCTTGTGTATACCACATATCTGCATGCCTATTTACTGTGCCACTGAATGGGCCTCAAAGCTTTGATACAGCATCTTGAAGCTAAAAAAAAAATCTGCTTCCTCCTCCCTGTGTTTTCAGCAAGCTTGACAGCTACACCATATTTGACCAAGACAAAGTGATTTATTTCTTTTAGATCCTGTTGCTTTTCCTCATTTCTTGTAATGTTTACCTTTTATATTTTGGCATTCTCTTAAGTGTAGAGCCTGTAATTGCTCTCAAAAATACATTTCTCTGTCCATCAAAACAAAACAGACTATGGGGTTATATTAGTACCCTGTTCACACGTTCAAAATTGAAATGCTTTATGCTTCTGAAAATGCCTCATTTCCAAGTGTACATATTATATAAAATATGCTGTTTGGGGAGACTTTTAAAAAGACCTTTATAAAGGTTAAAATAATTTTTAAAGGCTTAGGAATTTGGTTTCTTTAAGCACTTAATGATTTTTTTAAACAGCAAATTTCAGTTTCAAATCTAGCATAAGTGTTATGAAAACAATGTATTTTCACTGAACAAAGAACTTCTATCCAGTAAGTTGGCTCTGGTGAAATGTATCATCCAGCCATGGGCACCATAATGGAACCTGGTGCTCAAACAAGTGCAACCCAACATGTTTAGGGTTCGTGTGCTCTGCAGCAGCTTTTCTTCCAACCTCACTTTGTTGGCCTTTATATTCTTCGCAGTATTAACTGCCAACGCACCCAGGATCACTCTAGAGGAGAAAAGACAATGCAGAAAGAATCATGTCTTGCCAATATCATCCAAGGAGTCTTTCTGCTGTGCCTTTTGCAACTGGACTTGTCTATCTCGCATTGGCCTCTTTAGCCACCAGGGTGCTTGTAGCAAATGTGGGTAGAGCCCTCCCCAAATCTTCGTTCGCAAAGCCCAGCCATGATGATGATGATGATGATGATGAACTGCCACCCCACTGAATTAGCTTGTGCACTGAAAAATTTGTGATGTTTTGACACTGCTGATGTCAAAGCCTGCCACTTTTTCTGAAATCTGCAGTGAGTGAACTGGGTTAGGTTGGAGTGGAACGTGTGCCTTGGCTTCTGAAGAAATGCCGGTTAATTCCGTAGTTCATACTGGGTTTCGTTGCACTGGAAGGTCTCCCCATCCACGGGTGTGGACTCACTGTATCTTTGTTATTTTAACTAAGGCAATTGCTTTAATGTGCTGTGTTGTAGCCATGACTCCATCCCTGCTCCATGCATGCTTGCCATATGTGTAAACAATTTGCTGATTTTACTGGTATGACCTGTTGGCCTCTGCCTGTATAAACAAATGAAGGGCAAAGTTCAGAGAGATCAGAGGGGAAACTTTAAACATCCTGCAAAATCTGCAGTCCATTAAGTGTACGTTAGTGTTTGGTTACAGCCAATCCTTTTGTACTTCTGAGTAATTTGTTCATGACACGTTTGGGAAAGCAGGGACAGCTTCACCTGGTGCAGGGAGACTTCAGGGAACGTAACTGCACTGGGCTCATGCTAAAAAGCTAGCTTCAGTGTTATTTTCTTGACTTGGGAAGGGAATGCTAACACATGCTTTACATTTCATTTGGATTTAGATTTAAAAGTTAAAGTTGTGGGGACATTGGCAAAAGGGCTGTATTGTGCAAAGGATGAACAATATCATGAGAGACTCACAACCCATAGGCAATAGAATGAAATGTTTGGCAAGGGAGGAGGGAGAATAAGAGGTAAAGTTAGAAGTGCCAGTGAGATCTAGGATGATGTATTTGAGAGAGCAAATGTGAAGAAGGCCATAGTGCTTAAAAGCAAGACAGAAGCAGAGAATTCTAGTAAGAGGGTTAAAAATGAAAAGATGCTGAGATTTTGACAGAGGGAATAAGCCTTGATGTTGTAAGCCATGTAGAACACAGAAAAGAAAGGTCAGAACTACCCAAGCTCCTGAATGACCAAACATCCCTACTTTACTTTCATCACCAGTTTTTTTGGCAGGAGCACAGAGGAGCTCTGATACCAACATCCAGCTGTATGGTAAGGAGTGAAAATTCACCTGGCTCCTCCTGGTGTTAAGCACAGCTATGCTGGGCTTTCCTGACCACTGCTTGTAACTGCTTATGTTTATAAGTCAAACTAAGAGCCTGTGTAAGTCAGAGCCTGGCAAATGTTTTCCATGTTTTCAGTATGAACTTTATAGGAATCAGTGATGCTACTGGCATCTCCCATGATTTTTTGTCATTTATGACTTAGCAACTGGAGCACTCAATTTTAGTAGAAATGAGTGAACTGTTAATATTTCTGAGTCCAAGAGGCTGAATTAACCCTGGAGATTTTTCTGACTGAAGTATTCTTAATTTTTGATAGACTTTTATGTTTCTAAAATTCTTCTTTTTTTCTCAATTTTCTGAAGACTTACTATAAATTCAAATCTGTTACTTCTACATAACCGATCTCTTGTCCTCTAAAATAATTTTATTAACTTTCAGGTATAAGTGATCATCAGTGAGACATTTAAGGCATTCTATAATTTCATTTCAGGAATAAAGCAGAAAGTAAATCATCTGTGATGTAAACGTTTTCAGAATCCTGCATGTACTTGAAATACTGGAGTTACTGTCCTTTAGCATCATCCTGAGCAACATCTGTGATATGAAACTCTGATAACATTTCCAAAATGCAACTCTGTTAAAGGGGCAGCATGAACAATGTTAGCATCTGTATGCAAACCGCAGCTTCCTGAGAATGCAGTTTTTTTCCCTAAATCACTTATGCAGAGGAACTTCCAGACTTCCTCTGGCCCATTTTTTCCAAACACCTTTAATACATAATGCATATGTAAGTTATAATGTTAAAATGTTAATGAAAACAAGTTTCTCTTTAAAACAGAACAGAGACAGAACAAAACTAGACAGTTAAGACTTTGTACCAAAGGGTGTTATGGCTTCAGCAGCTTCCCTGGCCATGGAGCAGCAGCAGTTCTGTGCTTCTGCTTCTTACCCATGTGCTGCTCCTCTGGTTCTTGAGATGTCCCAGGTCCTGGCAGGGGTGCACGTGAGGTGCTGCACGCATGGGTAGTTAGTGGGTGAAAGTAGAACTTGACTAGGAATTGATTATTTCCAGAACTGTGTAAAAAATCGTGCTTTGGGATCTGGGTGTATGTCCACTGAGAAACACTGCTCTGCTATGTTTGGCTGTTGTCATTAGAGGTTGTCTGGAGGGGGAGCAGCCCATCATTTTGTGCCACTTTCAGAGCCAGAGAGAAGCCATCACGCTGCTGTGGTTTCTCAGCAACCCACTTGAACCTCCTGGTCAGCAAATCCCACAGCTCCCAGTAACTTCTCATCAGGCTCCTTGGCTGGAACCACCATCTGCTTTCTGTTCCCCAGATTTCTGTGTTGATAGAAACTTCCTTAAAATGCAAATGTCAGGAAACATTTTGTGTATGAAATGTGAGTAAGCGTAAAATCCAAGGGCCACTTTTACCATGGTGTGCTAAATCACTTATTCCACATTATTCTGAATTATTGTCATGTTGGTTTAATGGAAATTCACTTTAAGTTACCTGTTTACTTTATGAGATAGCTTAACAAACTGTTGCAGTAAACATCTTATGTTAAATAGGGAAAAGATTTGCCTTGCTAGGTAGAAAATAACAAAACACTGTATCTGGTAACAAAGTCAGTTTTTCCGCATATGATCTGAAAGGCACAACTTACTTGCAAATGTAAATATTCAGAACTCAACAGGAGCTCTACATTAAGTGGTACATATGTGTATTTTGTATTCACAGACCCTAACTGAGGCACAGATAGCATTCTCATTTTAAGGATATTTGGCAATGTTCTGAAGTCCTTTGTGGGTGAAGGAAGACTACTAATTGAAAAAAAAAAAGTGCTAATAATCATTAGACAGCTAGCATTTTGTACAATTATTTCTTTTCCCATTGTTAACAATTACTTGCAATAACAAATGTAATTTTTTTGTTATTTTTGCCTATTGTATGTTTAGTCACCCTTATAAACAGGATAAACTGTAGATCCAAAACCCCATCAATTTTAACATCATCTGGATATGCTCCCTCCTCAGTCACAACTGACTTCCCAGTGATAATTTTTTAAAAAGAGATTAGGCTTTTACACTAGAGCTTTTGGCTAACTCCACATAATCAGTTTTTGAAGTAATGCATGAAAGTAGGTGTTTGGTAGGAACTGCTCTTAGAGCAGGTGAAAATGTCAATACAATGTTCTTTCTACTTGGAAGTGGCTCAGTAATAAGAAAAGAAGAAAACCCCATTTATATAACCAATACAAGAACACACATCAGGTGTAAAAAAACTTTGGTTTTCATGCTTTTGGGATTAAGATTTTGAGCCAAAAAGGCAGATGGTAAATCCATTTCCCAATGCTAATCTGATCCTCTGTGGATCAGTAATGCTGTGTGCTTCTCCGAAATGCACAGGCTGCTGGTAAATGGTATCTCCTTGTGCAAGAAAATCTTCTCTGTTGAGTTAGCTGGAGATGGAGTGTCTTCTTTTAGTAAGCAGGCATGGGCAATGCTGTTGCTGTACTTTCTTTGCAGTATTATAAAACACTGGTTTTTCAGGAGTTGGAGGAGTTGGAGTGCTGTGGGGTCCTTCTCTGAGTGGATGGCTGTAAGCCATCTTTTCCTCATTCTTTTTTGTTCTTTAATCTGCAAATGATACTGTCTCTATTCCTCCACATTTGAAAAATGGGCCCTGTTTAGCTGATTCTGCCAGCTGTTTTGCAGCAACAGTATTTTAAAATAGTCTTTTGAGGTAAAAAGTGAGAAATTGGGGCAAGCCAAGTGCAACTGTGCAAAGCTGTCTAGATGTGTCTTNAACTAAATTTTAATTCACTCCCTGAATTTACTCAAATTCTTGTGTTTTTTTAAAAAAAGAACCATTTTCTTTGACTGTCAAGAAGTCGTTAGTTTTGTTTAATGTGGCAGATCACGGTAAAACCGATTCAATTGCAGAGCACTCCTTTAACCTTGCAGAATAAGACACTGCCAAAGAGGTGGATTTTCATGTGGTAGGTGGGGGAGGCACTGACTAAAGGCCCTTCTGGATCTCCTTGCTGCCAGTGCTTAGAAGGACCTGTTTTGCTTCTGTTTCTCTGTCAAAGTTGATCTTAGTCACAGGGTTTCTTAAGGGCTCTTTGGCTTGGTTTGACAGCTTGTTACTCTGCTCTACCTGGAGTGCAGTAAATGGGTAAGCAAATTGAGCCTTTTCACATAAGGGCTGATGTTCATTATTACATGACACTTCTAAAGCATGAAATGTTCTGGATTAAGCAGGATTAGACCTGTAATTTTTTAGATTTTTATATGGTTTTTAGGTAATAACGTCCACACTTGGCTGCATTTTACAAATAAGTTTTTGCAGACAGAGCCAAACTGCCCATGTCCCATATGGGCCATCCAAGATGATTTAATATATATATTTAATTCTTATTAATTTTAGGGCCTTTCTTGAAATTCTCACAGAACACATTCAGCTATTTCTGAAAAAGTGAAACCAGCTCCTTCATTAAACACATAATTGTGTGGTGCAGACAGCAGTCTCTGAGGATGTTCCTACTCTCTTTGCTAGGTAATTGTAGTAGGGAATTCAGTGCCCTCTGGGGTACATCTCCTGCCATCAGTCTCCAGTTGTTTCCTGCCTCACAGGGAAAACGTCGAACAGTAAATGACTTCTGGTTTTAATTAGGCTGACAAAGATGTGTGCCCTGGGGTACATTAGAAGGTGTAGTCATTAAGTGTAGTGTCCCTATAGGCATTTCCTGCATGTCCCTTAGAGCTGTGTGTGTCCTGGGATTTGCTGTTCAGCCACTGTGAGGGACTGTTTGCGTCTCCTTTTGACTAGTGGGAGACCAGGGATTTTTTTTATTGCCTGTTTGCTGCTGGAGTTTGTACTCAAACAACAGTTTGAACAAAATAACTGGCAGCAAGGGTGGTCTTGATGATTGCTTATTTAGACTCTTCATATAGAGGGATGTGTTTCAGACTTGCAATTTAAGTTCTGTTCCCTTTTAGTAATGAGCGTATGAAACTAGAACTTCCACCACTGGAGTGGTGACTCTGCAGCACTTCAAGTGGTATTTTTGTGTACAGGCTACAGAAATTCTTGTGTGGCTCCTATTGAGGCCTCAGACCTATTTTGGCAGTGCTTTCCAATTTATCTAGATGTTCCAGCTGAGAAAACACAAGTATATTTTCAATTATCTAGTCAACTCTATGTACAATAGATTCCATTACAGAGAGCAATTCGTCTAGTTTTTGCTTCTCATTGATCCAGGCTGGAGATCTAGAGTTCAGATAAAAATTAAATTAAAATTTAACAAAAATTTGGGCTTCTGCTATTCAAAACTGTATTAAAGAATAGAATGATTAGACAGGCAAATAGACATGATGATTATTTCATGGAAGAGAGTGTAACGCTTTTCAGTTCTCTAAATGTGGTAAAACGTGGGAGTAAGGGCAATCCAAGAGGTTTTGGAATTTCAGATATTTCAGAGAACCTGATGAGAGCATCCCTTCTGGGAAACCTGTATGTTTTTAAAGTTGGGCAATTCTTTAGGGAACCTTTCTTAAAAACAGGCACCAAAAGATGGAAGCAAATGATCGGGTTCTAAGTTGGGAGGAGATAATTTAGTAGGATCTCTGCTGGGATCTACTCTGCTCAGTACGGTAACGATGATCTGGAAATCAAGGTGAAGTAATTTACACAAAATCTTTCAAGGTACATTTATCTAAATTGCACTCCTAGAAGAGTCCTGCAGTACTTAACTCAATGATGTGCCCAGTAATATGCAGCAGTGGATGGGGTGAGGGGAGCAAATCTGCCTGTGTTTAGTGTGTGAGGAGTTCTGCGCACGATGAACTCTTTCCATCTGGAAAGAGATCCTGGAGACATTGTACATAATATTATGAAAATGTCAATAATGAGTGATCCATTATTATTATATTATACAAGAGTGAATGTGATGTTGTGAATTGGAACACAGCAGGAAACCTGGTGATGTTATTGTGGGCAGCCTGTGTCTTGAGTACTGCGTGCTCTTGCTGTCCATAGCTGTCCCCTTCTCCCCAGATGGAAAAACATGGAAATAAATACGAAACTAAATAAATACTAAAACTTAATAGACCGAATAGGAAGAAAAGTATGGCTTCTGCACAAGGAAAGAGTAAATAAACCTGGATCTGACCCATATCCCACCTAGTTCAGTATCCAGTCTTCAACAGCGACAATTACTGGCTGGCTGCAGGAGAATATGGGAACTGGGTAAGCTTACAGTGATCCCTGTTCTTTCCCTGATTCCTATGAAGCTTATTTCATCTGGGTGATCCCTTAGCCCTAATCATCTGGATTTCATACTTAGCCAGATGTATATGTGTTTAGTAACCCTTAATAGTTAGTTTCCTAAACTCTCTGGTCTCTTTTTGTGGAGCTGTGTAAGCTTTTTGCATCCAGAGCACGTTGTGGCAGCTTACATATGTGTTATGTGACAAAACACCTCTCTTGGTTTGCTTTGGCTTAACTCTTCAGCCTGAAAAAGAAGTAACTGCAGAAAATATATACAAAAAAAAAGTCTATGCATTCATAAATGCCACAGAAAAAGTGACTATGGAAGGTCCTGTGTCAAAATCTGATGACTGAGGTGTTCCCAGGAAATATCAGGTGCCTTATTAAAAAAAAGAAAATTAAAAAAAATCATACATTGAAAAAATCAGTCCTATAAATTATTGCAGAGAAATTATGTGAAAATCAAAAGTATAAATGGGTTTGAAAAGGAATGAAATATATTCATAAAGGATCTACCGATATTGGTTCAATGTGGCTGTCTAGTTACATCCTTCAGCACAGGAAATGCCATAAAATGGAAAACAAAATAGTGCTAGATAAAATATCATAAAATTATCTGCTCATTAAAAAAAGTTGAAATTTTATATGATGCTTCCTTGTATATTAAAATAAATACAAGATCTAGCTATATGTTTATTAAAATGCTAAAAGGTAACAGAAGTGAATCTGTGATATATACATATGATCTAAGACAGGAGAGACAGGGTAACTTGATATTTAGTAAAATGTCAAGTATTTTTGAAGAGCACTAAAGCTGCTACAGGACTTGCAGCAGGGATTACAGGTTTGTCTGGTCGTGTAAGGTGAATTTCATTTCCACTTCACCTCTCTGAATAAGATGAAAATAAAGTATGGAAATACTACTGTTAAAATTATTTGATATTCTGTTTCTCACATGTGTTTTCCATTACCAACTAAATGCTTAAAATAGTTCCAGGAGACTGAAAACAAGTTTTTGTCAGACACAGTTTATAAAATAGTTTCAACCACTTAAAATGAAAACAGCTTAAAATGGATTATTATAGGTAAGCCTAAAAACTGCCCTCAATAAAGATTAGACCTAGGCAGAATTCCTGCTGTTGCTTGATAGTGGAGTTAATTCTACCTTTTTTCTTGAGCTGAATATGGGCATCTGTTCATATTTAGGTAACCTTTAGACCTAAAAGGAAGCCGTGCATGTTATTTGCAGGTATCCTTATGGCCACTCACCAATTGCTCATTCAGAACTGGTCGTCACAAACACATTGTAAATGTAAAACCTTCCCTGCTGAGGAAAGCCAGCAGATCCTTTGCCCTCTCTCTCTCTCTCTCTCTCTCTCTCTCTAGAAAGTAGATGTAGCCCAACCTGTGAGGAAGGAAAATGTTCTATTTAGAATGAAGTACCTTATTAGGTCTAGACTAAAAATCCAGCTGTTAGCTCAAACCCATCATTAGTGCAGCAGGATAGCAAAGGAAGCAAAGGCCACCACCTGACTAATTTTATGTTGACTTTATTAGACACAACTTTGAGTTGTGCTAGCACTGATTAAGTAAGTGGTGTGGTATCTGAAACAAGAGTTGTATTCAAAGAATAGGTAAAAACTGATATTGCTGAAATTGCTGCTATGTATCCTTGAGATGGCTCACTTTGAGTTTTGTCTAACTTATGGCAAATTTGCCCTTTATGGTTTGCTTCCACTCTGTATATGTGGGTTGATTCTTTTCAAAGATTGTGCATTTACATCCTAAACATTTGGTGACTGACACGAGTCTACTCTGCCTTGTTTCTGATTACATGTGGAGATTGATGCTCCATAATATGTCCTTAAGGCATTATGCAGCACGTGACAAAAGCTGCCTTTTGCCTCACGTTGTTGCATGCTGTTACTCCAAGTGTTGGTGCAAGTTCACTCTCAGTGGATTGGTTGTGGAACAAAATTGCTGCTGAATCTGAAGGCAGGGAGTAAAACATCAGGCTGCCTTACTGGCAGTCGGTGAAGTTGGTGTGACTCTTGCAAATCCTCACCTCCACCAAAACATGGCTAACAAACACATCACTGAAACAGTGTCCCAGTGGAGCTGTCTGGTAGCAGCACTTTGCTATCTAAGGAAGATGGATTATAAGAAAAAAAACATTCATTTTGAACTTCTCTCTTTTTTAAGCCTGAGAAGTTTATTGGAAAAGATATTGAGTTCTTAGAAAAATTAGTTACGGATACCTTGAATCACTGAACAAGTTGGGAGTAGTTCATTTGCAGATTGATTTATCTGCCACCAGGCTTAATCTATTTGACATGCATTGATCCAGTCCATTAAAGGAGGTTACTTTCTCATTATTACCTGAGTTGGAGCTTAAGATCCCAAACTGCCTAACTTTAGGAAGGTCTCATATTAAGTAACCGAGTCTTCTCCCAGCTCAGAATGACACCACCATCCCCTTGTTTCTTCCATGGTTTGTCCTTCAGTAGCACCAGACGTACAACAAGCTTATGTTTTCAGCAAACCTCCTGGGCCTGTTTATTGTCAGACTGTTGCACTGGAGAGTGTCAGGAAGGTCAGCAGTTGACCTATTTAAAAAAAATGGTAGTTTATTTCAGAGGAAAATTAAATGCCTTAAGTGACCTGTGAAAGCGATGTGCATTTTTAATGTTTAATTCTGTGTAAAAGAGTGAGTGAACCAGGGGTGTTTTGTTGTTAGCACTTAGTGATAAGTTACTGAAATTAACTAAAAATAAAAGAATCAAACTGTGGGATTTAATTAATTGAGCAGGAGAACTAGTAGTAGCTTCGACACAACAGTTTAAAACCATACCAGAAGCTTGTTTGTGCTTTTTGTTTGTTGGTTTGTTTGTTTGTTTGTTTAAATTCAGTGCTGTGTTCACTTTCACTTAAAAGGTTTCTGTGTTTGAGACACAGATGCAGTGGGCCACCCCCTCAGCTGGTGTTGTGCTCTTGTGGTAATGCAGCCAGAGCTCTGGGCCAGCCTCTGCATTAGGTGAGAGTTTGAGCAGCTGTCCATCCTCCTCACTAGTTTCCCTTTTTGCTGAGATTTGCAGAGCATTATACAGGCAAATGTCAAGGCAAATTTGACTTTGTATTTGGTTCACTCTTCTGGCTTTTCCACTCTTTGGTTAAACCCATAATTTCAGCATTAATATCTATTTTGGAGCTGAGTGTGTGTTCTTCTGAAAGAGTTCCCTGAACGCTGTACCTTTTCTGTTAAAATTTTTTGTGTGTCTTTTAAATGCTATTTTCTTCGGAGTGTTATTTATTATGCAGTGTAACATGACAGTATGGTCTGCACAGTCCTCCTATAATGTCCCTGCTGCTCTTTTATTGAGAGAAATGGACCTCTCCAAAAAGAACAGAACAGTGCTATGATGATGTCAGGGCTTTGAAACACTTCATGTTCTTTCCTGGTATTAAGATCCCATTAAAGTGACAAAAATACCAAGGAAGGGAACTGATAACGTTTTGTGCACATCACACAAGGAACTTGGCTGTGAAAACCATATATTTCCTTTTAATGTTGATGGTTTGGGTTTATTGTCAGTCTTAGTAGTGATCTTTAATAGTCATGATTGATAAGCCTGAGAGGGGTGCATTTGAAAAAAATTGTGCTCTTCCTCTTTTTTTTCCTCCCCCTCTTTCCCTCCCTCACCCCATCAGCACTGTGTGTACTTTGGATCAGTTTTGGTGTTCTGGCCATAGTTTGGTTTTTCATCCTTCACAAGCACAGAATTTACTTTCCCTTGGGAAAGTGAAAATATTAGATGTAAGCAAACTTTGACTGCAGTCACAAAATAAAAGGAGACTTGCCGGGTCAGTGTTGTCCAATGACATATAATCCTTGACTAGATTGCTTACAGAGTGTAGGAGCTAAGTTTAGATACTGGTGCTGTGTTGAATGTACTGAGTTAAGCTTCAAGGGGGAAGAAAACCATGTAAAATCACACAGCATAATTCTGTGTGTTATTTACAAAGCTCTTGTTCTCAGATATCTGGGAGGGTAACATAGAATATTTTAATGAAACTGTAATAAATCCTGGACTGAAAAGAGAGGAGGGTAACTAGACAGTATGGTCACTTTGGGGTATGGGATGATTTTGAGGATAGTCTTATGTTTCCATTAGGAAAATTATTTGAGCCTCATATTGGGATTGACCCCCAATGACATCAGCATATTTAAAAAATAAGAAACATGAAAAATGAACATAAGAGGCTTTTGTGTAAAGACCCAGTTTTGTCAGATACTGGTTCTTGTTGTTACTTTTTATTTTTTGAAGCATTTGTTTGTTGCATAAGCTCTCAGTGCAAATTTTTATTTGCTATTAAATTCCATTACAAAGATCTTTTGACTAGAGGACTACTGTATTAGACACACAGACTCTATTATTTCATGTCCTGCTTGACATTGCTTTATTACAAAGGAACTTTTTGTGGAGAAAATGATTCTGTCTGTCCTGCTTTAGGTAGCTGTGATTGCTGTAGCGTTAAGGTGGCCATGTGCTCCTAGAAAGTTCATAAGGCAAGGAAAAAAGCTTGGCACTTCTTTAGCTAAAGAGCTTGTGTTGGGATGAGGCCAAACTAAACACCTCCAGGTTTATGATTTGCATCTCTCTTCAGCTGATGGGGTTCCCTGGGATTGGTATCGTTGCTCAGGGGCTGCCTGCAGGCACTATGGACCCCATTATCGTGTAGAACAAATATATAGAGTGCATCTGGGGAGAAATAAAATCTCTATTCTTTGACCTTTTTAAGAGAAATTTTACTGCATCTGCCTTGACAAATGGTTCCTGTAGATGAATGATTCCTGTTTTCCGTGAGGGGAAATGCTGAAAAATGTGTGGGTGAATCCACACGTTTTTCCATTGCAGTTTAAACGTGTGCTTAAATGTTAGATTTTAAAAGTATGTGTAAACCAACTGGCAAAACATAAATCCTCATTAAAACTTACTGAAACTGTTGAAATGTGTATTTTTCTTGAAATCACACTCAGACCTTGTTTGTTTCTTTGGTTTTGTTTAGAAAAGTTCGGAAAAGTTTGTTATTCAGAAAACTCCCCATCAGCTCCTCTATCAGATTTTTCTCTCCCTCTCCATACACCTACATATTTATACAGATATAAATAAAAAATGTAATGTTCTTGAGCTTGGAATAACCCTCTTCTGTCTTAGTCCATCAGAGGCGAGGTTGCCCTCTGTACTGCAGCTGTCAGCTGCCTTGCTCCCTTCCCTCCATGGTTCAGTGCTTCTCACTGAATGCTCCTTCAGCCAGAAACCACATCATGGTTTAGGAGTTTGTATTCAAGGAAAAAATGTATGAGAAAGAGCTCTTTCAGTTAGAATGCACAGAGCCCAGCAGGATCTGCTGCTTAGAGGGAAAATATGAACTAGAAGTTTTAGGTTTTAATAGTGACAGTAATTTATTGCCTTTGGAACACTTTATTGAGGGATATGCAGTAAATTGTCCCAGTTGTATGTGGGTTTTTTTTTAGTTTAAGTTCAGCTACCTTGATTTAACTGTATTCTGTTTACTGGATCTGATGGGGGGGATTGCAGGGTGATACTGTGGCTGTTGTGCAGGGTTAAAGTTGGGTGATTTTGGCTCTTCTGGATGAAGAGGAGCTGCTGAGATTCATTCAGTCACAGCAGAGGCAAATTCTGACTCGGCTTTGTTGTGCCACAGCCAGGGCAGCTCCACTCCTGATTTTTCAGTGGGAGTACAACCAAGCACCTCTGAAAATGCCACCCATAGTCACTTTTGTAGTTTGTAGCTATGGCAGACAAGGTTACTCGCCTGTTGCTGTCCAGAGCATGTTTATAACTGTGACGAGGCACATAATGTGGCCATTGTGTTCTCCGTTTTAGAAATGGAAAATCAGCACAGGCTGGTGATCTGTTGGCTCCAGGGCAGCCACTCATCTTTGCCTCCATATCAGGTCTGGAAGTTAAAGGTTTTCAGAAACATATGCTGTAAAGTAACCTTTAATTCTGGGTGACTTACATGGCTAGCTGGATAAAGCACAAAAGATGTGACAGGGTTTTGGTCTGCAGACTCTGAGGCCCTTGAGTGATGCCTGGCCAGCAGCTGCTTCCATGGAGCCCTGGGCAGGATGAGGGACTGGCTGGTGTGAGCAGAATCACACCACACCACAGGCTTCTTGTCTCTTCGTCATTAAATATCATGTGCTTACTAACATTTCTTTCAGACAGCAGCTAATGGAATTAGGAATATTTTATGTCATCTCTCCATCAATAATGCAATATGGGCCACATAAAGAATTGATTTTTGTGTGTGTGTGTGTTTGGGGAAGGAAGCGGAAAGATAATTTAGCTCTTGGCAGTGAGAAATTTCTTTCTGTAACTCCAGTTTGATGTAGATTCTAGTCGTGACCTTGAAGTCACATCTAGAAGCAAGGAGGCTACTTAGTAAAATTTGTAATTACTTGGATGACTCCCTAAATGATAGCCATGCAATAAAATCAATATCCCCTGGAGCAAAGCAAGTTGTACTGCACAGGCAGGTCAGTGCATAGGACTGTCCTGGTTGCATTGCTGTGTTCATAGGTTGTAACATCAGTATTTTACTGTGTCAGGCAGGTGAGCTATTGGTTGGTTGGTTTAGTTTGTTTGGTTTTGCTGTTTTGTTTTCTCTGTGGGGCAGGTTGTGAGAAGAATAGCTTATCCTTCCATGTGTGATTTCCACGCCTGTTCTCCTTCAGTCGGAGAAAAACAGCACTTTGATGGTGCCAAGTTTGCTGTGTCCTTTGAGAGGATCAGTGGCATCCTCCTCTAAGCTGCCTCTAGAAAGGAGGAATAACTTTAGCTTGCCTGTGCCTTTGCAGATGGCAAGGAAATGGTGTGACTTGGCAGAAATAATCCAAGTCAGGAGCATATTCAAAAGGAGATGGCAATTCCATGGGCCAGTAGAAAGCACTGGCAATGTTTGCCTCTTGTAGATAAGCAAGGAATGGACTTTTATAAGCTGCAGGTTTGGTTGACAAAACTTCCCCTGAAGGCTGGCAGGATGCTTTTAATTCAGTATTGAACATTTCAGAAGTCTGGAGCTTGTATCCATGAGTTGACATACACCTGCTTGGTTTTGTTTACCATGGGTAAGAAGCATTGAAAAAACAGTATTGATGTGTTTATTTCTACAATTTGATTTTTTTTGTTTGTTTTGCACATTGTAAATATATATTCAAACATTTGTAGCAATTGTGTATTTGGGGACGTGATGTGCAAGAACTGATGCCTTTAACAAAGAACTGGTTGGTTGTTTTTTAAAGAGAAAATTATTCCACATGAAGCTTTTGTTTATCTCTGTGGTACTGAAAGCTTTCTGTTCGAGATGCAGTGTTCCTGTGTAGCAAATACTTCAACCAGTGTTACTGCCATTACTGTTATCTCATAGTTCTAGTGCAGATTATTTGTTCATTTTTTGATGAAAGGTATACTTCAGGTAGCATTTCCAGACCAATACTGGAATTTGCTTCTTTCTTTGTTTTATAGGGCAAGGTGATAAAAATAAGTGGGATTTCTCCTCCGTGCTGTTTTCTAGTGGCTTCTGAGTAATTCCTTGAATTGGCAAATGGGGTACTAAGAAATGAGGAAAGGCATTTTGGTGCTGAAAATCCCTCCACATATATATCATTCATTTAAAGAGAAGGGTTTTTTGGTGGGCTAAATCTCATGTTTTGATAGAGTAGCTTAGAAAGTCCATTTTGATTCTAACTTTTAACTGAAGAACCAATCAATATGAATGTGTTGGGTGCCTGATGCATAGCACAGAGTATTGTATTTTATGAAATATTAGAGCTTCTTGCTCCATGTTATGCTACAAACCACTCCAGGGCTTCCTTGTATTTCTCAAGAAGTTCATACAGAAACTATTTACGTGTTTGTCCACCCAATGCTTATGGGCAGTGGTGTAGTACAGAAGTCAAACTTCAGAGTGTCCTCAGGTTTAGTTTAGCAAAGGCACATTTGGATAGTGAAAAAAGCCAAAAGTGCAGATGCCATAAGTGTTTGCTGAGTGCCAAACCTGAGTGCTCATGGCATCATCTCTGTTTACCAAATTCTTCCAATATGTGCCTAAATTCATTTGAAGTCATAACATGTAGGCACGTGCTTAACTGTACTCGAGAAGTTCCTGGTGCTGGCCCAAATCTGTAGAAAGGGACCAACCTCCCTGTGGCAGGAGCAGTTTATGTGCAGGTCCTGCAGAGCCAGCTGGTCCATTATTCCTGAGGGAGCTTAGGGCAGACTGGCTCCCCTGTCAGAACACCCTATATTAAGGTAATAGGCTGTGATTATAGACTGACTGATCCGATTTTAAAAACAACCAAACCCACAAGCTCTTTTCAGCCTTTCATCAAATATTCTTTTGCTGATGCTGACAGAAATGAGAGCAGGCAGGCTATGAATACACTTACCCTCTTTTAAATTTGTCTGTGATAATGCAAACTCGCATCCTTCCCCACTGACACATGGAGCAGACATGCTTTCTGCCTGCAGCCCTGCTGAGTTGACAGTCTCTGTCACTCAGCCTGTGCTATCAGCCCATCATCTGGTCTTATATTTGTTCTGCTGGCAAATCTGCCCCATCTAGGTAGTTGATGGAAAATGTCCAATTTTTTTGTTTCTTCTGACACTTCATCTTCCTGTGGTGTATTTAAGTTTATGATAATTGGTTTTTAATTTCTTGTATTCTGTTTAAAGTACACAACAAGGAGACATACACTCATGGCCCTGGGATATCAGCCTTTGCAAGCACACAGTTGTTGGAACTTTGGAATAAATGCCTGTTTATTAGTGGGTTTACATGTACTGAAATCTTAAAAATTATATATTCTCTAGGATTATTTTTTGTCATTGCACACACACGAGTAAAGACTTAGGTTGTAATGTATTTTAAACACAAAACAAGGTCTTTGCAACTCACCCCTCCTTGTGCAGGAGTCTCCTGTGGCAGGAGAGGGGAGCAGGGCAGGCAGAAAGGGATCCCTGCTTTGCATGGGGCTGTCACTCCTCCATCTTCCTCTGAATGATTTCAGCTGAAGGGGGGAAAAGGATGAGTCATCCATCAGCTTATTGTAAGACAGTGTAGACAGCTGTAAATATATCCTGTCTGGAGATTGGATTCCGGTAATCAGCACAAAATAACCATTGACATCACACAGGGTAACTCTGAGCTCGTCTCACTGAAAAAAACCAGGGGAAAGGGATTAATGGTGCCAAAATACCAGAGGGTAATATTCCTTCTCGTGTACGTCTTGTGTGTCCCTGAGTGTTTGTTGCCTTCACAAACTGCATGGATACAATTAACTTGTAGATTGTTGCTCTGGGCTGGTATCTTAATATTGTTTTCTTTTAAAATATAATAGTAAGAAAAATCTAGACATGAGGCTACAGCAGGTTTATCTGCCCAGGGCTAAACTCATGGCATGGGGAACAGGTTTCTCATGGTACATTTCTTAATTATGGACAACATCGGTTGAAATCTTGAATTTAGCTTGCAGAAATATTTGAGGAGGCTGTGGCTGAAATAGGATGTGTATTTAATTTTTATGAGTATGGGTTTTGTATACCTGTGGTTCAAGGCTTATGACTTGCAAGTCTCCACTTGAAGTCTGAAATAGGTGGACGTGAGTGAAGTGAACCAGTTTCCCCTGCATACCTTGTGTTTGTTTATCTGGAGTGCTCAAATCTACCAAGGTGTTAAGGCAATATAACAACTTCCAAAGGCAAATCAGAAACATGGCTGAGAGCAAGGAATAGCATGAAGTTTGATGTTATTTTCTGTCTGGCTGAGCAACAGCCATGCAGACAACAAATATCCAGGATAGATTGAGTGAGGAAGAGATTGCACTCTCTCAGTATCCCTACAGCTGTAGTTTTCCTTCAGGAATAGCATTTTAGCAGTATGAGTGTTTATTAAAGCCCCTTTTTCTTTCTAAAGTTACTGGTGTGGTTAGGATCACTCCATAATAACCCTGGCCAAATCAGCAGCTACAACTGATATATTTTATCTAATATCATGAATTTCATAATCTGTTAAATATGTGCACAGTGTAAATTAGGGATTTTGCATTCATTTGAAAAAGGCTAATTTGTAATGCCTCATGCAAATCAACTCTTTATCAAAAAGCTCCAGGGAGCATGTGTGTACTTTGTTTTCATGCCCTTCTCAGATGGATCTGTAGTTTGAAGCTTCCACAGTACAAACCAGAAGAAGCAGGTCTCTGCCTGGCATATGGAAATGAGATTTAAGAAGTCATTCAAGCAGTCATGTCAAGATTTGCTGCTTTGAAGTGGAAATTGGTTGCAAAACAAAAATGTTGCTTTTATATGGGTCTCTGATAGTCTTGCTAGTGCTGCTGCAGGAGGCAGGAATGAAATGAAAGATATTAAAATAACTAAACCACCAAATCCTCTTTTTTCCCTTCAACCTAGCTGTGTGTAGCCCATGTTCAAAGAGTTGTTGCTTCTGTTAGAAACTTCTTAAATTAACATAAAGTCTGTAATTCTGCTAAACAAACGTTTGAAATGTTCACATCAAATGTAGGCACAGTAGGATCAACATATATAGGTCTGGAAGTGGTAGCCTGAAAATCCTGCCTGGCTTGTAGCTCCCAAGGCTCCTGTGCCTTCAGGATCCCCTGAGTTCTGTGTACAAGTGCTGGCAGTCCTGGGCCCCACACACTGTGTGTGGCTCAAGACCAGCAGGAAAGAGAAGTCCTAGACTGGGGTTTTAAGATGCTTAATGTCCTGGAAATAGTGTCTCTGTGGGAGCATGTATGAGTTAATCAGCACTATTATGTTGGGGTTTTTTTGCTTCTCCTTGGTTTTCTCCAGGTTTTTAGAACCTAATATTATTAAATGTAGTTTTAGTTATTTTAGTATGTCTATTCCTCCTTGAGGCAGCAGCAGGTCTGAAAAGGCCTTGCTGCCCATGCTGTTGCTGGGGACAGAGTGCAGGTGACTGCAGCCAACATGGTGCTGCTAATGAAGAGCAGGACTCAAACCAGCCAGAGCAGCACTTCCTCTCTCATACATAAAGTACAAGTAATGAAAAGTTTCCTCTTCTGACTCATGACCATTTTTCATGCATTAAAAATTTCAAAAGAAGAGGAGGGTGGTGACTGTGTGTGGTCTGAGGAAAGAGAATCACCAGCTTAATATTGAAGGATGTGCCTTAACTGCTGAATCATCCTCTTAGGGATCCTTTGATGTAGCTGGAAAGAAGTGAGCATACTGTTTCTGTGCAGTATAGTATAAATGTGGTATCTTTCTCTGAGGGCTTAGTATTTAATATGAAGGTTTTTATTTGCTTTTTAAAATTGATTTAGAAGTTTGTAAATAAGCTGCTCAGGTTAATTTTTGGAATTAGCATGTGAAAAATGCATGGTCTTTCCCAGAGGGAATTCTGGATGAGCACTTTGAAGTTCATTCGTTGTGCAGTTAACTAATTTTTTTTGGCTGACTTGAAAGGCTGCCAGCATCTCTGCTGATTCAGAACAAGCTGATAGTGTTCTCTGCTGCAGAGATATCTGTATCTTTGGTGGCTGCCCTGGATGAATTAACACAATGTTTACAGGGTACAGTCCATGAAGAATCAGTTTTAGAGAGCAGTGGCCTCTCTTTTCATGTAAAATCAATCAAACAACATAGCAGTATATTTCATATACTTGTAATTAGGAAATTTTGGTGGGGTGTGTGGTAAGCATTACTGCTAAGAGGTCATAACTGGGAGAGAGGAGCTTAGTATTGTCAGTTTTCTAGGAATTCATACATCAGCTGGAGCTGCTGGCACAAATGGTGTCGTGGTGTGTACTTCTTAGGCTGCTGGAATTGGTATTACAGGAATTTGTATTCCTGTATCAATGTGTCATTTTATATTAGGAAAAACCCTTGACTTGAATGCTATTAAGTCTATTGAAGATAATGGAGAATATACAGAAAGTTATTGTAAACAGTTGCCTGCAATTTGGAATATCAAATTCTCTTTTATTCTTTTATTTTTTTTCTGAGCTGAGATGAGTGTTTTACTGTATTGTGGTCTACTTACTGCCTTAAAAGACCTGGGGATGAGTTGTAGCCAAGAGCTCAACAAAATTTGTGGCTTTGCTTTGCTAGTGGTGTAATGCAGGAGGCCATCCTGTGCTCTCTGGTGCCAGTAGGGTTTGCAAAAAGTGCTATGGACTCGTTTAAAGTTACTTTCAGTAGTTATTTCCCCACCTCTGGGCCTGGTATCTCCACTTCCTTGAGGGCATGTTGGCCTTTTTCTCTTAGTGTTTCCAACCCCTCAACCTTTTGGTTTCAGCTGATGTACTGTAGCTCCATATATTTGGGGTAGTGTTTATATTCTGGCTCTCCAGATGTGGTGCCATAATTGAAGGCAACTTTTATCCTTTTTAACCACAGAAACAAGTTCAGAAATGTGATTGTATCGCCTTGCAATTTAAAAAAGAGAAACCATTAGATTAGAATTTACAGTATGTTTTTTTGAAATGTATTTCTTTCCGCTTTATTTCTCCTTTATTGAAAATCAATTTATCACAATACGATTTTTATTGATAAGTTTGCATCTAGGTGTTGTAGGTTTTGAAATTCATAGTTAGACAGCTTGCATTAAAATGTCTGGTGTTTAATTTGACATCAGTGTGCAACTGTGTGCATGTAGTAAAGGTGATATATATTTGTATTTGATTTGGATTTTTAGTATTGCAAAATAAAGTTTGCCTCAACATTAGGGCTGTTGTATTGCTTTTGTATAGATATGTGATACGTGATACAGAGTCAATGAGGGATTGCAAAATTTGTCTTCTGCTTTTTCCTATTAAAGTACAGCCCTTAGCATTGTATCACCGTAGTCTGATAATGATACTTTTGCTGGAAGTTTGAGCAAAGGAATGAAGTCGGTGAAATGCAAGAGCTGAAGAAGCCAGAGTAGTCTGTGTAGAGAAGATGTACTGGTTCCAGGGAGAATAGTATCCTTGGAGACTGGTTCTATCCCTGGCTGGTTGTGATCCAAGATGGTATAAGCCCATTGGCATACGGTTGCAGACTGTCAGATTTTTTTTTTTCTTAAAATCTTTGGGATAACAGTATGAGGAGAAGGAATCCAGTCCAGACTGCCTGTGTATCTGTAGATAATGGTCCTCAGGAAGATAGTTTGGGGGAATAACTCTGTTTTTTATGGGCAAGCACCTGTTGCTTTCCATGGAAGCGATAATCCTGCAGCAGCTGTGGTTGGGACTGGTGGTATCAGCTCTCGACCCGCTGTTAGCACAGTGTGTTTAAGACCCGTGAGTGGACTCACTGATCTGCTTTCTGATAAACGCAGGCGGTCCTTGCACCACGAGGGCTGACAAATGGAAAGGCACAGAAGGCTCCTTGTTACAGATCCACATAAGGTTCTCTGAGCACTTGAAGAAGCAACATTAGTCACAGCAAGTGTTGGATGCCCTGGGCCATGCTCCCTGTGCTGTGTCCCCACACTGTCTTAGGCACTATCTGCTTCTGTGCTTCCCTTCCAGCCTCTCTAGAGCACAGAAAGCCCCACAGTGTTTTAAAGTGAATAAATGGGTATCTTTCTGTTTCTTGAATCTCATTTTTAGGATGTCACAGCATAGAAAACTGCCGAATTGTGGTTGTGCTGCTTCTCTCATGTGCTGAACTGGCACTGACAGGGAGATAGGACATCAGGGGGTTCTGATTTAACAGGAGCTTGGAAGCCTGGTGGCACTGACGAGCCCTTTAAAAACTATTTTTAGTCTAGGAATAGTGAAGAAAGACTAATAATGTATTCTTTTGGGATTAGTCTTTTCCCATCTTTCTCTGTAATCCAGCTCAATGGCTGTTTTGCTTGCAGAATGTTTGCTTAAAATGAGGGAAAAAACCAAACCCAAAACATTTAAAGCTCTTATAAAAATCTAATATAAGCACAGAGTTATTTCTGTGTAATTATGGGGAGCTTGCTTCTGAAACAAGTCATGTTTTTTTCCTGCGTCTTTCTTCCTCCCCTTAAAGTGCCTGAAGATGACATTGTGAAGATGCAATTACCCTTACAAAGGCTGTGCAAATTCTTGTTAACCTTGTTTGTGTAAAATCGCGTGGCTGATATATTTCAGTGATTTCATTTGGAAGAACTGGACTGATAAGTCCCAGGTCAGATCCACCATCCAGGATCAGCCCTGGTCAGCTTCTTGTAGTCACTGCTCCTCAGCAAAATGTGATGGGAGAAAGGCAGTGGGTCACGATGTCTCTGCTCCATAGGTGGAGCTTCCTGGGCTTCCCACCTATGGGAAGCTGAACTTAGGGGATGCTGTTCTTATAACCACAGCAACATGATCTGTCTCTCTTCCATTCCTATACCTGTGCAGAGATCTGAAATCATGTGGCTTATGTAAGCAGACACAGGTATTTATAAGCAGAAAATCAGAGGATGCTACTTCATCACTGACCACAGCTTCTTTTAATTTGCCTTTTGAAGAAAATTCCATATACACATGTATGTATGCAAATACAGAGTGTGCATATATAGGTATGTATGCATATGTACACCCTCTCAATACTGATATTGTAAAGCTTTAACTGAGGAAGGGCATGAGCAGAAAAATCCCACAGTACCCCCAGGGGAGACTCTAGGTTTTCAGAAAAGTCTTCCCAGCCCTGGTGCAGCTCACATGGAAGCACTGCTTATTAGTAAGAAAGCTGTGGCTTTCTCAGTCATCTAAAAATGATGTATGTCATAGTTGTGTCAAAGAAGAGATTAAAAGTTCCTTTCCTGTTTTCCTTCTCTCCCCACTATCTCTGCTTCTCTTTCTTATCTGTTTCGGTGTGTGTCTGTGTAACAAAGATATATTTACAATTTTTGAGGGACAGGGAGGTTTGGGTTTTTTTAATTAGTCAGGATTAAAAACTTCTTTAATGCATTAGAAATCACCATTTTAATCTATGTTTATTGCAGCATTTCCTGGAAGCTGGGAGGAGGAAAAGACAAGAGGAACAGGAGTTACCTGTTAGATGGTTACAGCCTGTGGTACTCAACTGGTTCTTGAGATGACCAGGCATTTATTCATGCTTCAACTTCTTTCTGTTTAAAATACAAGAGACAATTTTTGAAAATTCTTTTAGTTCCAGCTTTGTTGTTGTTCAAGTATCATCTGTCAAGCTCAAGCAAGGATGATAAATCCATTGGCAGAGGCTTATATCGGCCTGCAGTGCAGCACCAGCAGCACACTGAGCCCTGGGCCCGGGCCAGGTGCTTGGCCAACCCAGATAAGTTGATAAGTCTTGATAACCCAAAGGACAGTGGGTCAGCTTTCTGTATTTGTTAAGGTATTAAATACAGTTATGGTGGAAGATGTAATTACAGTATTTTTAGGCATGCAATACATGCTACCAGTTGTATCAGTTTTCTTTCCTTCTCATTGAAGGTTTTCTGTTATTATTCCTTTCAGAAGTTCTGACGAACTTCGGTGTTTCCATAACTTGGGATAGTTATGGAAATATTTGTTAGTTTATCAAGATAAAACATGTATCACAGTGATTCCTAGTTGAGGAAATGGAGTGTCCCTTACACAGAACAGAGCCCTTCAGGAGCCATCTGTGTATCCTGTGCTGCCCAGTGTGGGAACACCTGGCTTTGACAGAGAGGGCATCTCTTGTTGGACAGAGCAAGGTAAGTTGATGGATGCATCTCCTGAGCATGAGAAGTGACAGAAAGATGAGGCCACATTTCAGAGAGGTTTTTTTAAGGTCAGTCTGGCTGTTTGCCTGCAGAGGAGCAGCCTTTGTCAGCCAGCATGTACTGCCATGGAACACGGTGCTGTCCTTCCGCTGACTTATAGCAGCAGATCAAACCCCGTTGTGTCTGTAACAGCTGAAACTCCATTTTCCACCTCACTTCCCAGTCTGGCAGCATCTGGTGAGCATCTGCATGCTTTGGGTTGGAGCCACAACAATGAGGCTTTTGTTACATGAAGTATTTTGGGAGAGGAGGAGGCTTTGTCAAAGTTTGTTTGGGGGGTGGTGGCTCATCCCTGTGGCCTGTTTGCCTCCCTTTGGTTGGTGCTGCTGATACAGTGATGTGTTGCCTGGTAAGGAAACTTGAGCAGCTTTTTCACAACAGAAATTAAACCTTGTAGAGGAAATAATTGTCTGGAGCTGTTTGCGGTCTCCTTAATGAGTGGGAACTGGGATTTGGGTAAACTATAGAAATAGGGCTGATGAAGTGGAACTCTCCCTGCCTCTCATCTCTCATAGCTTATGATTCAACTATGGCTTTTGCATTCAGTTATTTCATTTGGTCTCCTACTGCAACCAGGGTTGGAGACACATGCTGATTAAATTATTTAGTAGTAATAGGTCTGAAGCACTCACATATAAATTTACAGGAATATTAAAAAAGTCAAATGCTATTCCAGGTGGGAAATAACATGTTGAGTAGATGATTCATAATAACATGAGCTCTTAAAACTTTCTCAAAATTGGGGGAGGGAAGGCAGTTTGGAAAAACAGACTCTAAATGTCAAGTTTATTGCTTATTGTTGTTCATATTTATATATTATTGATAATAATGTATCCCAAAGCTATGCTATGCAACCAAGTTGTTTTCTTCCAGTTAAACAAAAGGGTTTAGTATCTGTATCAAGAAGCAGGGCCCAAAGGAAACTATTAAAAGTCAATGTTTGTGTTTGTTCACATCCTGTTTCTTAATTACAGAGGTGGCCCAAAGCTGTTTGGGTGGGCAAGTTGAGTGGGTTTTTATGTTGTTGGTTCTTCCCAGATCTTTCAGCAGAAATGCCTTATGACTGAGAGTGAGGACTCCTGTCTCTGGATTGCCAGAGAGCCTTTCTGCTGGTCACACTCCTGCCCCCATCCTGCCTCAGTGTCCCCCATACTCAATATGGGAGTGGGCACGGTCCCTGACCACCCAATCTCTTCCTAGTCCAGTGCTTAAGTTACAGATTTCTTTCTTCATGCACACCAAAACTTACTCTACTTTAATTCAGCTTTTAAGCAATCAATAAGATTTCTACATGTAAATGCTTTTAAGAAAAGTCAGAACAGACAAATACTGGTTTTACAGTGAAGGCTGAGCAAATTCTACCAAAAGTTAAGAAGGTATGATGGGTGATAATCCTGCTTAATGCATTCATTTCCTATTTGTGGAACGTAAGTAGATGTTGTGTTTTTAAGGAGTTACTGGACAGCCCGGGTGAGGACTGTTCTGTTTGATCCTGGGATTGCACCGTGCCATCACACAGGACCTGGGGGAGGAAAGGAGTGACAGCTCCTTCCTAGAAAGCAGCCCCGTGTGCTCAGCCAAGGGGGTGGAAGGTGGCTGGAGACACAAGCCCAGAGTGACCTCCAGCTCAGCGGGACTTGGTGGCTGCCAGGAGGAGGAGGAAGCTGATGCACAGCCAAGGTCTGTGTCTCTGAGGCAATGGAAGAAACAGCTTCTCTGTGGATGTGCTGGGGGAATTTATTCCAACCCAGAAAACAGCCCAGTTGATTAGCAAAAGGCAAGACAGAAAGACAGGACCTCAGCTTGAATTGTTTAACTTACGGGAGTCAAATCTCATTATTGAATGTTATCTTGTTCTAGCTTGTTCTGATGAAATGAGGCAGTTTTCCCCATACATTTAGAGAATAATAGAAACATTTTATTTGAAAATGCTTTATTCTTATAGTCTTAGTTAAACTTTGATTATGGGAGATCTGTCTGGAACAACCAAGCACATTGCTCTTCTCTGTTCCCATCTCTGGAGCTGGGGGGGTCTCTCTCCTCATTTGCCCTGCCTGTAGAGGAGCTGTCAACAGCAAAGAAAAGGATTCAGTGGGGGAAAGTACAGCAAAATCTCTTGTAAACAGTGAAACTACAAATACCTCTGCCATGAGATTCTGGAGGTTAAAGCTGTGCCAGGGCTGGTGGCTGGATGTGTTGTGCCTGCTGTGCAGGACAGTGTGTGGGGCTGGAGCTGTGGGCAACTTGTAAGCACCTGGGCAGCCTTCAGGGCAGAAGGAGAAGGGAGCTGTTACAGATAGAAAGATGAACAAGCAAAGAGGTTTGGACAGGCTCAGTGAGCATTAAATATTTTCCTCACAGCAAGAGCTTGGGCTCACACTTTTTGCTTTTGAAGGAGTTTTTAAAAATCACTTGGAGTTTATTTGCAGAGCACAGTAAATACTGTCATTGACTTACAAAATAATCGATAACTGGGATGACTTTTTTTTCCACAACAGTTTGGCCTTCTCTGGGGCATCTGGGTTGTACCAGTGCCCCCAGAAAACAGAGAGGGTTCTATTGTGTTTGAACTGTGTGGAAGGGATGGGGAGGATGGAGGGGACAGAGCTCTCCCATCTCACTTGGCTGGCAGCACCACCCCCAGCGTGGTGTGGTGGTTCTCATGGCTGTGGGATCAGGCCCTGTGGAGGGCAGGAGGTGGCAGGTGTGCACTGTGGCAGCTCCAGCATGGGGTAGGAAAG
This sequence comes from Lepidothrix coronata, assembly GCF_001604755.1. Taxonomy (NCBI): domain Eukaryota; kingdom Metazoa; phylum Chordata; class Aves; order Passeriformes; family Pipridae; genus Lepidothrix; species Lepidothrix coronata. The sequence continues at coordinate 1,444,716 of NW_016690300.1, read as the reverse complement.
GGACAGTGGAGTGGAGAACCAGCTCCTTTGCAATGCTTTTCATTGCTGGGCACAGTTTAACATGCAGTCTTGCATTTCTGGCATGAGAGCTTTGCTACCAGATACCCACATACTGACAGGCATGGCTGGAATGGAGAAGGACGAGCCTAAGGCTGCACTGAAAAGGAGATTTGGACAGTGGAGGAGGGGCATGCATAGCCAAAGCAGAAAATGGGGGAAGGAGGAAAGAATCAATAGTTCATTAGATTTGTAGAGTAGAAGAAAGAGAAAAGGGATCGATAGTTCATCTGCTCCCAAGGCTCTGCTTGTGAGATGTGGTTGGTTAACACAAAGGTATTTCAGTGGAATCATTGTTCATATTCCATGTTGTAACTAGTTGTAACTAGTGCACAGCATGTAACAGCTCATATCAGCATATGTTAAAAGAATAAAGGAGATGTAGAAATTAAAGGTAGCCCACTTGTAAAACCTGGTTTAAAGGAAGGCACCCCCTTGGAGAGAACTTATTGACAAATGTGAAATAATTCTTTGAGGTTCTCCAGCCTTCATTCACCACCACTGTCTGTGGCATGAACACCATTGATCAAAATTCCGCAGTTTTCAGTTGGGATTTCAGTGAATGTGAGTTTTGTCTGCAAGATTTGGCATTGTGGTTTTAATAGTTTACAGCCCAAGTAAAAAGTAAATACTGTATTGTAACAGACGGATTTCAGACACCGGTGTGAAATTTTCTACAAAATGAGCTCACTTATTTAACACATATGGACTAGAAGTAATGCAGTCATGCAGTTTCCATGATTATACTGTAGAGAAATAATAGCTTCTGTACTATAAGGGTGTATTTTTAGAAAGAAGGTGGCAAACATTCAATATTAGTTTGGACTGGCACTTCACAGTGTATGTAAGTGGTTTAAATGTAAAGGGCTGTTTTTAGTACGAAGCAGCTATTTTCTGTGGTTTTATTAATTTAAAGGATTGTGTATTGGCCAGCATGAAATGCTGATGGTCTCATTAGAGCCCATGAAAGCAGCTGTATAATAGCCACGTGCTCTGACATCCTCTAGTAACACAAGAATTCTTTCTTGCATTTAGGAATATCAGTTGGCTTAAATATTCCTCCATGTTCCCTTGCTGTGTCTGGGGCAGTACAGTCAAGTTCTCCTGCTAGCTCTGCAACAGAAGTTCCTACTGTGTCCGTGAGAACTGGAAGCAGTCCCTCTGCCTCCATGTGAGAGATGCAGCAGTTAGCTATCTTTTGCTTTCAGATAAAATAATGCAGCTCTGCTTTTTAATGGCTACAAATCATGGGAGCTTCAGATTCTGAGTTCCCTGTAGCCCTCTTAGCTGAGTGTACTCCTGTCTTCCATGCATGAATAATGCATGACCTCACTGGCTTTAGTAAGATACAGTTAATTCTCCTGGCCTTTAAGGGTTTTTTCTCCCCCTGTTATTACTTAGCTGCCATCCTGTTTGAAGGGGATGAATTAACCGCAAGACTACAAATGCTGGTGAATTTAGCAGACAATAACATTATATGGATAAAGCAGCTCCAGAGTTCAAATTCTTCAGCAGAGATCTGTCTCTCTAGGCTTACTAAATGTCCCTCTTGTGCCGAGGACATAGTTGGTCTACCAATATTTAGATAACTTTATCTACAGAGCTTTATTAGATACATGAAAGCCCCTGGGCATTGCTGTGTGGGCGAGGGGAGCACCCAGCACAGAGGGCAGGGCAGGGCAGGGCCTGGGACCTGCAAACTACAGGGCTGGAGACATGTCAGGCAGGATCTGCAGCTCGTCCCACCTGTTCTCTCACTCAGGCCTGACCTTGCCGTGAGCATGGCAAAGAGGTGCCAGCAAAGTGCCCACTGCAGTCCTTTTTGTATGTTTGATACTACTTCTGAAGGTCAGAAGACTATTGAAACACAGATGCACCCTTCACAGGATGGCTAGGGAATAGAAACCTGCCTTTCTGTATTTGTTTACCCAGATGGAATATCCTTTTGAAAGTCTTACTTAAAGCTTAAATCTCTTTTTCTCCGGTTTACCCAGCACAGCTGCGGAGAGATTTTTGGCGAGGTCTGTTCATTTTAGCAACATGTTCTCTCGATGTTGAGTAGGTAAGGCAAAACTTGAGAATGGCAGGGATTGACGGAGCACCTGCTAAAACAGACTGCTCTTTATAATCTGTAATTCAAATGTTTATTTTAAAAGGAAATACTTTGGTTGGCAGGCTATGAAGTGTGTGATGATAGCTGAGTAAGCCTAAGCCTATCTGGGTAGCAGGAGGTGACACGTTGTGCTTTTTTCTTAAGGCACAATTTTTCATCCAGTTAACTTGATGTGCTGACCCCCGTAAAGAATAACTGACCCCTAACAAAATGATTTTTGATTCATGGTGAGCTGTAGCTGGAGTGGAGAATCAGGAACATTAAAAGGCTTTTTTAGTATCTAGTGACATTTATATACAGTCCCAAAATAGTTGAGAATAGGTGAGATTTATTGGTGTAACATATTAATAGCTCAATGCTGGGTCTTAGTTTTTCTTCATTATATACTGTATCACATCAATTTGTGTTATTACTGTGGTGGGCTGGATTCCCTGCTGGTGTGCAGCAGCACTGCTTTGGCTTGATCACAGTGTTACAGCAAAAGCTTAGGTGCAAAGCTGAGGCGTTTGTGCCATGGAATCAGACCCTCCCGGTGGCATCCAATCAGCCTGAATAGTTTTCAGTAAATTGTTCTACCTGCATCACTGCTGCCTTCTCTTCCACTGCCATTACCTCCAAGATTACCACCACGTTTCCATTGCCTCCATGATCAAACCACTCATTTCCACTGTTCACTCCCAAGGTGAGAAAAGTATTTATTATCTGTTTCTCTCTCAGAATAATAGATTCATCCAGGCATTTGTATGTTTTTCTATATATATACATACATGCATGTATATATTTCAGTTATAGTTATCAAAATAATGCAGTATATAATTAAGTCTCTCTGTTATATTCATCACTATGCTGCTAAAAGCCTGTAAATGCCAAGCACCAGCAAATTCAACAGTTCACAGCTGGTTTATTTCTTGGATATCTGGCTCACTGGTTAAGCATTGCCATGGATAAAATGAGAAAGGGAGGCCACTTACATTATTTCACAGTACAGGAGAAAGAAACATTTCAGAAAGACAATAGGTGGTGATAAAAGCAGTAATTTAGGCTGACGAAATTGTGTGTTATTTGCTATGCTTAACTTAATTGATATTTTCTTATAAAAGAAAAGTGGTATTGTAAGATAAGATTTTAAATCCACAGGTGCATGTTTTATGCAGTATTTATGTGGTTTAAATTTTTGCAAGTTCTAACAATTGTTTAATTGTGGTGCATAAATTACTTACGTGTCTTGTTCTTCTCCCTGACTATGTTTCACTGAATTTTGTAAGGACTAATTACTGTCATCCCCAGTAGAGTTGCTCTTTTACATCAGTAATCATTCACAACTTACTAGATGCCTGCAGCTACAATTCAGTCATTTACAGCAACCCTGGGAAGTGCTTTGTAATTTATTTTTCACATTATACAGCCCATCTGGTAATGGAAGAAGCTAATAGTTCTGACCATATTATCAACTTGAAATCAAGCCATTTCTGAAGTGTTGTAATTACCAGTTACCTCAGCCAGTGAGATGACTCTGAGTGTGCACAAGTGCCACTGTATGTGCATAGAGGACAGGGCCTTTTGCCTCTTTGGGTTTTTTTGATGCCTAAAAGACTTCCAGGAGGACAGAAATGGTAGTTTGAGCTCTGATGTGAAGACAGATAACACATACAAAATTTAAACCAAAGGCCACAAATTTGTTTAACCGACCAGGCAATTTCTGAAGGGATTTAAAAGTTCCCAAGAAAAACTTTGAGACCCACTTTCTTTAAACTATCCCTCTGTTTGGAACAGGGTAGTGACAAGCTTTAATTTGGGAAGTAGTTGCTCATCCATAAGCTTAAGAGCCAGCGGAAGGGGTCTTGGATCTGACTTCCAGGAACAGGAGTCAGATCTGGCCGGGAAGAGGAGCCACCTCTCCAGTCAGCCCCTTGTCACCTGCCCAGCTCTGCCTGGAGTGTGCCTGGGGCTGTGAACCAACAGAACCACCACGTGGAACCTGTTTGAAAGGCATATTTTGCATTGGTCCATGGTAATAGTGGGGACATTTTACAGCAGGAATCAATTTAAAAAATAAAAATAAAGAACGAATGAAAAAGGTGTGGATTTTTTAGGTTAACCAGCCATCTTTTCAACAACAGTTTAGTTTAAATGGCCTTTGAACAGAAGCCAAACAGAAGTTTACTGCAGAAATGCAGAGTAACTTTCCCGTAGGTTGGACAATATTTCTCTTTAGCTGTATATTTGATGTTTCATTTTCCAGTGCCTGTTTGAGTAATAAGAGCATAGAAAAGAAAAATCTTTACTTATCCCTTTTCCAATTTGCCCAGTCTATTTCTAGGACTGTTTGCTACTCTAATACTTGTTACAAGGGAAAGAAACTTAGACTGCTCTAAGATAAGGCTCAATCAGTTAATGAAATAATTATATTGCATTATATTGCATTATTTACAGCAGCAAGGTAGTTAATGACATTTTGTTTTGTTTTATTTTAAGGCTTTTGTTCATCTGCCTGAAGACTTAGTTGTTCTGGGCCAAACAGTTTCAGCATCTTTGCCCCCACCACACATCCCCTATTCCTATTGTACAAGTACCAAATTATGAAAGTCCTGTGCTCTGGCTCAGGAGGTTATTCCACAGCTCATATCTGGTATTCATCTTGGACCACCTTTGTTTCCGAAGTTGTGTGCTTTCCTGAGCAGTTGTTCTTTGTGCTGAGAACTGCCACGTTTGATTTTTGTCTGTCCCATCATCTCCTCATTACTGCTTTCATTTTAACAAGTTCTGTGGTGTGAGTTCTTTTAATCTCTCCTCGTGAGCTAAATTTAGTCAATCTTAAATCAGGATTAAATTGTTGAATTATTGCATACAAGTGCTGGAACACTAGAACTGTACTAATGTAATGCATTCATATATCATATACTACAATTTAATGGTTCTGCACTAAGAAACTGGATTAGGGATTTCATTTTACACCAAATTTGAGAAACTGAAAGCTGTTTTTTCTCTTGTTATGAAGTGGAAGGAGCTGGGAATATGGCTGAGCTTTGCCTTGGACTCACGCTCCATAATTCACTGCTGAGAGACACTTTGTGTGTCCATCCCCTTGACATGTTTTGCTGCCTGGTTTCAGAACAAGCCATCTGTTATGCTCTCACTATATTTCACAGTCACTTTTATTCAAATATGCTGAAAGTTGCTTAAGGAACAGATTTTTTTTCAAACACTTAAGTCTGAAAAGTGCAATGAGTGATGTCTAGCTTTACTCCTTAAGACTGAATGGTTTAATAATGGAATTAGGCTGGGCACATCCAAACCCAGAGCGCTTCGATGTCATTCCTGCCTTCATGAACAGCCACTGTGATTCTTTCCAGCTTGTCATGATAAACCAAACTAAGACTACAGTATTCCTCTTATGAGAAATGGATTTGACAGGCGTTTTTGCTGCTAAGTTAACATTAGGAGTTTTGTCCGCAGTACCCAGGCTAGCTCTTGGTGCTGCCAAGTAGGTAACCTGTTTCTGGGCTTAGTTGCAGGAATGTTGGCACTTAGGTGAGCCCTTTTCTTTGAATTTACTTCAGAAGAAAGCTCCAAAGGCATTCCTTTTGTTTGTTTGTTTGTTTGTTTGTTTTTTAAGTTTGGTTTGGTGGTTGTGCTTCAAAGGCAGGGATGCTGACGGGAGTAGTGGAGCTGTTGACAAGTAATTTAGGCCATGGTTGCCACTGGGTTGTGGAATACTGTCTCAATATTTTACCCTTTATGAGCAGTGACTGAGTGTAAGTGAAGGTGAAACTTTAATATAGATTAGAGAATCTTGCAGTGAGTCAAGGTGTGGTGGCTTATGGTTGCTGTTCCCAGCTTTCCTGTACTGCCCTGCAGTAGGATGGGCAGGCAGGACATGTGTGTCGCTGCAGGAGGAGGGGAGCACAGTGTTACTGGGGTTCACACCCCAGGACATTCCTGAAGCCCTTGCTCACTCTCTCTGAGCAGGATGAGGCAGTTTCCCAGTTTGTTCACTGCGGGCATGTCCCTTCTCTCCCAGGAATGTGTGTTGTGTTACCCAAGGGAATGGCCCAGGTGAAGCACAATAAATGCTGTAGCTCCTCAAGAGGCAATCAGATGTTTCAGTTCATTTGTGCAGCTCAGATATTATAGCATCTCTTCTGGATTCTTGAAAAATACACAAGTATTTAGGTCTCTATCACTCACTTTTATTGGTAACAAGAAAGAAATAAGTGTGTGATTTAATGCACTAAGTGCTTCCCTCCCTGTTCTTCCCAAGTGGCACAGCTCGCTTGTTTTCAGAACTCCTTTCCTTGGTATTGTTTTTAACTGAGCAAACTTCATTTCACAGAGGAGGCACTGCAGGTGCTCGTTCTGTTAATACCTTTAGAGATTTTCTCTACTGTGTGAAAACTGCTGTAATGGAAGCCAGCCTGGCAGAAAGGTCACCTCCTGTTAATGACTTGCTTTTTACTTTCCTTTCTCAGTGATAGCAATAGGAGAACCTAAAAGTCTTTGGAAATTGGTCTTTCACTTATGTGCTCTGGGAAGGAAATGTTGTTTTTCCCAGTGGGGAAGGCAGATCATGGTGATGTGTTGTCAGATGTTGCTCAGAGGACAGAGGTCCACTCTGTGTGCCTCCTCCTAATGATAAATTGTAATGGAGAAGAGATAGTCAGATCACAGCACAAGAGGTGTATTAATCTTTACACCTCATATTTTGTTTTTAACACAATTTTTATTTCACAAAGCCACATTTTAATGAAATCTTGTACTTTTCATTTTAGGGGGTTTGTGGTTTGGTGTTCTTATTGTGTTGCTGTTGTGCGTTGGCTTGTTTGTTGGTTGGTTTTTTGGTTTTGTTTTGTTTGAGTTTTTTTTTTTTTTTCCAGCAAGTTCACACTGTGGCACACCAATGCAGTATAAAACAGATTCCAGCAGGAGACAATCCCAGTTCCTTCTTGACATAGGCAGGGCAGAGTCACCTTGGCACAGGGCTGAGGGCTTGCCTATGTCAAGCAGAAGCCAGTGCTTGACTGGAGTGGCTCCTTGGGAGTGTGTGTTGGTGACAGATCCACCAAGGTCCTTAATGTGGTTCCGTGAGGGTGTTTGCTTCTGGACTAGGCTGTGGACTATTGAAGTTGAGTTTATTGTGGTAGCAGGTACTTCATGGCCTTTATTCACACAGGAGGATTTCTCAGCTATTCAGGCCCCCATTATGCACAGTCAGGACTTGGCAGGATTGCCTGCCAGGTTTCATCATGTCTCATGTCCAGCACATTCCAAACAAACATTACAAGACAAACATTCCACCCAGCCCAGCCTCTTGAGCTGGATCTTCGCTGCTTCAGCAGTTGAAACAGAGGGTGTAGACAGGAACCTGCATCTAAATGTTCTCTAACAAAAGGCTTTTGAGACACAGCAAAAGGATGTAACATTCCCCTAAATTCCCAAGCAGAAGGCCCCCCAGGGATGTGTCAGGTCTAAATGCAGAAGTGGCTCAATGCTGCAGTGCAGTGTGATGAACCAGCTCCTCTCCCTGCACGTGCAGCAGAGCGAACTCGATGGCAGGAACCCGAGTGGTCTGGCCAGCCTTGTGTAGGAAATGTGTCAGAGCTGGGAGTGAGTCCTCTGTGACTGCCATGCTTTCACATGTGCTGGGGTTTGGTATTCACAAAGTCTCCAGATTCCCAAAAAACACTGTGGTGGTTACAGTGTTGAAATAATGATTTTTTTAGTGTTTTGTAGGTTCTGGCTAGTCAACCCCAATGTGTATTTCCACCAAATGTTGACAAGCTAAGAGTGATGCAGAAGGATAATTTCTTTCTCTGATGTTATTAGTTATATGTATAGTTTTAAGTTGATGATACTGTATTTTTTTTCTCCCTATGGATGTGACTTGTATCTTCAGTGCTATTTCATTGTACACCTGAACCCCAAAGTTACATACATGAAAATTTGCTGACATGCAAATAAAGTGATCACTGGCCTTGAATGAATGTGGCCCACTCTGTCCCGTGCCTTTCATGTTGTTTTCCTAATTTCTGCCACTACTTACAGAAAATAAAAATGTGCCTCAGACATGTAAATCATCCTTTATGGTAAAGAAAACCGGTCCATCAATTGATGCTAGGGGAAAAAGCATTAATCTTCTGGTTGTTGGAGTGTCTGCTGGTTTAGGAGCTCTGCTCCCAGGATCACATCCTGTCAAAGTGCTCAGCTGCAGCGGAAACTTCCATGAGTAATGCACAGTCTGTTGTACTTAAGTTATTCCTGCCTTTCCTCAACATCTTTCTATAAATACTTTGAGGGCATTTTAATGCCTTATTCTTAGCCTACGATGACCTTCCTGGAATAAAAGATGTGATTAGGAGATTAGCCCACGAGTGTACATTCCTTCATTAACAAAATCGGAGGATGTATGTGTAGGAGAAGCTCTTGCAGGGAGAAAATGTACCTGCTGTCGTGGACTGGGGCTGCAGCACTTTGAAAGGTGCTGCCTGTTGCCTGACCACAGGTCAGATGCTCTTACTCAAATTCAAAAGAATATTTGGTGGTTATTTGACAAGCCATTTTGGAGCCAAGTGAACTAATCTTTGCATAGTGTTTTGATGCATTCCTCAAAGTTTTCTTGAACCTTTGCAGTATTTCTTCTGTTTTGGATGTAGCAGTTTTATGTAATACGGGGTAGTTTAACTTCCTCTTAACATGGCTATTAATCCATACAACATATAATTAATATTGAAAAAGCAATATATAATTTGTTTATGCAGATAGACCACACTATTTTATTTTAAAGAGTCTAGTAAAACCCGATGGTTTACTACTTAATAACATAACTTAAACATTCAGAGTCCATGGCATTTCCCCAGAGTGATTTATAATACAGCAACTAATGGAAAGCTTAAGAAAAGGGAGGAGGGTTTGGATGGGAACACTTAAAATTTCTTGGCAGATGCTTACTACTAGGGAAGCTTACTGGTTTTTTTCTCTTTCCTTCTGGGAGTGAGAGATTTCAAGGAGGAAATGGCAGCTCTGGGTTCCTGAGAGTGTTTTCTGAAGGCAGGCTTAGAGAGCAGCCTCATTTACATTGCAGACCACATCCCTGGGAAAAATGTAGCATGGGCTCCTCACCTGCCCAGGCTGGCTGGTGCTTTTGGGAATGGAGCCACAGCTGTCTGACACAGGCACTGCTGCCTGGCTGGGGCTCCCTGTGCTGCTTGAGCAGTAATAAACAGACTTTATCTTGATGGAGAGAATGGAGTCACATAGGTGCAACTAGAAATGTAAATTCTAGTTTCTGAAACCCGAGGGTAAAGGCTTGCAAAAGATTTAAGCTGTTCTGGCATTGCAGGAGCAGTGCTACTTTTTTCTTATCAGATGAACTTCAGGGTTGTGAAGTGATATTTTAAGTTCTCATGATGGTAGATGCAGAGAGTCATCATATTTATTACATTTAAAAAAACCCAAACAAATGAATTTCCAGCATCGTGAATTGTTTATGACACTTAGGGGAATAATTATTATTTGAATTTCAGATAACAGTTCTTAGTTTTACCTTCTTCTGAGCAGAGCTTCTCAAAAGCCTGGCTTACTGCTGGGGTAGGTAGAGCTTTACTTAGGCTTTGCAGGGTTCAGACCATACTTGTGTTATGTCTGCAGAACACAACTTGCACAGGGGGATCCTAAAAAGACTTCAGAGGCTTCAGAGAGCTGCTGGTTTGCTCACTTCTTGTATTCTGTGCTGTTCTTTCAACTCCCCTGCTTCATGGGCTGTAGATTATTTTGTGCATATGAATATAACTAATTCCAGTGTCGATACTAAAGTTTTAGTGATAGACTGGAAATTCATTATGGATGCGTTTCACCTCTATGGCAATGGGTTTAGCTGTACAGGAGCAATGTTTTGTGCCCCTTGTTGTAATACTTGTAGTCTAGTGGACCATATTGCCCAGGAGGTGTGTTTTGGGAAAACAGGAAGGCCAAAGCATGGCAGGTGTCATCGTGTCTACCTGTCAACCAAAAATAACTTTGGCATTCCCCTCTCTATGTGGTGATGTTTCCCTTCATTTCCTCTGAGGTTTAGTGTTGGCCTGGCTAGGCAATAGAAAAGAAATGCCAAAAAAGCAGAACTTTGGCTCTGAAATGGGTTTTTAGGAACAAGACAGGCAGTAGCTATTTGAAAGAAAAGCACTGAAATGCCATTGTCTGCAGAGAGCCATCAGCTCCTGAGGATCACCAAATCTTGGGAACTTAGGGAAGATAGAAATGCATGTAGGCTTGCTTGGAAATCCTTTTTCTCTAAGTGTTTTGTTACTACTGATAAATCCTCTCCTGTCCCTCTCCCTTCCCTCTCTGGTGCATTTGTCCTAAGAGGAACCACAAGTCCTGGAATTCTGGTGGGAAGTGGCATGGTTTAGCTCAGGGAAGAACTACATCCCTGCTGCCACAAGCATGGCAACACCTGGAATGAGGCAAAAGTCCATGGAGAGTAGTGTTGTAGTGTGAGCAACTGGAAATACCTGGGCATTGTGAAAGAAATAAATATTTTTACAAGTTAGATGAATAGCTTTTAGGTGCATTATTTGCACAGACAAAATCCCTGGGCAGGCATTTAAAAAAGACAGGGGAGGGTGGGACAACTTTGGTCTGTTAGTGTTTTTGTTTTGTGATTAACAGGCAACTCAAACTTTTGAGCTTTCTAGATTTTTAGGGGCTTTTTAGTCCATGTGCTGTTATTTGGGAACATGTACTCATTTCCTTGACTCCTTGAAAATGGTTTTCTGTTAACAACATTCTGTAACCAGGCTGTATCCATAAAGTGCTTCCCAAAAGCAAGAGAGATTTCATTCAGATATTCTAAACAACCTCAAAGGAAATTGTGTTTTGTGAGGCATCCATGTTTGAATGGACCAAGCTGAGCCTGCCTTTCATCAAAATTGGGCAAGTCCCATAAGGAAAAATGCACGTAAAATTAATTGAGCTTTGTGTACTTGAAAGCAAAGATTCAGTTCTGGTGTGACTACTGAGCACAACAGAAGAGGAACAGATGATTTCGGAACAGGCAAAATTTTGTGACCTTTTCTGTCAGTGGTAATTGCTAAATCCATATGGATCATTCTGAGCATGAATTTGATGAAATTACAAGTGCTATGCACAACTGGCTTCTGAAAAAAATGGGATACTTCTAAGAAACAAGTAGATTAAACTTTTTTTTCTTTTTTTGGGAGGGTGTTCACATTGTGCTGGAAGGTTACAAACACGATGTGCACCCTGGAAATCTGAACAGAAGGGCTGCGGTCTCCAGTCACTGTAGGGTGAGCGTTGCTTTTCTGTGAGATCCTCAAGGAGTGATGCAGGTCACAGTCTTATGAAGTTTGCTTGTGCTCAGGCACAGAAGTTCTTGTTCAAAGCTGAATGGGAGAGAGGTCTGGGAGTTCTGAAGAATTGTCATCTGGCTTTGTTGTTTTGAAGGGAAGAATGGCCTGGGAGGTGTTACCTACCAAGGGAAAGGCAGTGATGAATAATATATAGTCCTGCTTTTGTCTTTGGAAGGTATAGCAATAAAGCAGAAGAAATGTGAACATTGCCCTTTTTTACTAATCTGGAAAATTACCTTATAGAAAGTGAAATGCATATTTCAGTCAGTAGCACCAGGATCCCAAATACACAAAGCCCAGGATTCTGATTTTGCATCAGTATGTAAAATTAAAGCATATGTTATAAAAAGATTTCATTCAGAATATGAAAATGCATGACATAGACATTCAGATATGTCATCACAGCAGAGATGGTGTTTGTACTGAAAGCAACACACTGAACACTAACACCAAGAAAGGAAAGGCTTTATTTTTCTTTTTCTTTGTTCATTGACATTTTTCCACTGTTCTTGGTGTAGTGCTGGCCACTCCCAAGTTGCTTTTGTCTTTGTCAATTAGTAATGCTTTCCTTAGTCTCCTAATCTCCCTGCCTCTGTGGGAATGTCTGCAGAGGAAACCAGGAGGAACAGGTAATGGAGAGCTCCAGGTCTCCCCTCCATCACTGGCAGCGTGGATGTACCGAGTCAGCAGCACTTTGGAGCTCCTGAGGAAGTACCCTGGATGGTCACTGCCCTTCTCATCTTCTCTTCAGCTGGAAGATGCTTACAAGGATAAAGTCAACCTGATAATCTCTGCTTGGGTGCCCTGGTCTTTGTGTCTCAACTTCAGTAGTGTTTGCCTGTGTCTCACAGCAGGAGGAAAGCATCTCCTTGACTTGTTAGTCCTTCTTACTGAAGAAATTTGTCCGATTTTTGAAAGGACAGGGAGATGCAAAACAAATATCAGCACACTGGGAAATGGGATATGTTGGATACTCCTTTCTTCCCCCTACTGCTTGACTACAGAGTGCTTTGGGGCTGTGGGTTTGATTCTGTGTATGGCTGATAAGATTTAGAACAAGCACAAGGTCTTGATCTCTCCTCCTGGACAGGGGAGTAAAAAGATATCCAAAGTAAACAGCTAACTAATGTGATGGGTTTAGGGGATGGTTTAAATGGAATGCTTCCCAGGAAATCTGCTCTGGGTGGCTGTTCCCACCCCTATGAAGGATGATTTTGGAAAGCTTTGTGTAGCTTTTTTGCTCAGTCATTGTCTATGTGATTAACTTAATTAGTTAAGAAATATCGAAGACATCAAAGGAGCATGGGCATGTCCTTATGCCCGAGGGGTCAGTGTTTATCTCAGAACTGTGAGTACGTGAAAAAATAAAATCCAATTCATCAAAAAATTCTTGGCAACAGGGAAAAAGAGAAATATCTATGGATGGGGGACCCTATTTAGCAGTATTTACCCTGGCAAAAATCCCTTTGGCTTTGCTGACAATGCTGGTGGAGTCAAAAAGGCTGAGTCGCCAGGGACTGGAAGGAATTTGGTGGGAAGCATTCTTTTGTGCTCTGTGTAATTCTGAATGTGCTTTTAATATTTTGGGGGGTTGTACTTTGGATTAAGTACCAAGTTAAAGAATTTGTTTTTATAATTTAGCTTTTGCACCAATCTGTTGCACCTATGTCACTCAGATTTTTAGGTTAAAACAGGCAAAATATGCCATGCCTGATGCTTCCACACTCAGAAGTAGGGGGCTTTTCTTTTTTAAACCCCAGTTCACTGGGTGACACTGAGAGTAGGAGCACAGAAGAATGGGAAGGAGATGACTGATAAGAGAGAAAATAAGACATGCTTAAATGGTTTAATAGGGCAGAAGATTTGATTGAAAAGAGTCAGAGTGGAGTTTTTTAATGTGTGTATATATATTTATATATACATATAAATGATATATATGTTTATATGTGTCACACAAGCATAAAATGAGACTGATATTTATCTCTCACCTTTTTGTTTTTGTAATTACATTAAGAAAACACTAAAAATTAGTGTTCAAAATATGAGACTAATAGTAAAGGAGTCTGTCCAGAATCTATCAAAAGATAATGGAGATTTGGCATCAAATGATACTCCACAAACTAAAACAAAACAAAACAAAACAAAACAAAAAAAACCCCACAAAAAATCCCAAAACAAACAAACGAACAAACACAACAAAAGCCCGCACAATTTTTCCCATGAGTGAGTTAGTTACTGTTTAAGTTTGAAAAAAGCCAAACTGTAAATAAAATATCAAATAAAAAGTTGACAAAAAAAGCCATCCCTTTTTGGAGAGCTGGAAATGGCCTTATTGTCTTCATTAAGCTCTGCTGCCTGCTTGGCACTGTAATGAATCAAGTCATTTATTGTGGTACCTCAGTATGGACTTGCATAAACTCACTTATTGTTGAAAACTGTAACCTGCATATTTACCAATGCCCAGATAAGAAAATAGATCCTTTTAGAGCTAAAACCATGTTGAAATTAGTTCCTATTTTGTATTAAGAAATTATTGTACATCTGGCCAAGTTGTAGAGTTCTAGAGATGTTTTTATTTTCTGTAGTATTAATCATACACACACTCACACACACACACACCCACGTAATAGTGAGCTGAGTGCCTCAAGCTCCTACATGAATCTCTTCAGGAATCTGAAAACACAAACATGTAGAAACTGTGATAAGGATTTTGGTACATATTGCATTTCTTTCATTTTTTTTATTTGCTATCTTCTGTATTAGTGGGTGGATGGGACTCCCTTTCCTACAGAAATAAGGCATGCAAGTACATTAAAGAGGTGAGTGAATTGCTCGACTTTGCTTTGTTGTTCCCTGATGCATTTTTTTTTTTAATTGCCAACCTCACAAATTAACTTTGGGATCTGAAAATCTAGATAAATCTCTGTTCATAATAGCTTTTCTGCAGACCAAATAATGCTTTCATTTACACCTGTGCAACTGCATTAGCCAGCTGGCAGCTGGGGCAGAGCGAGTTGGAACAGGCTGTTTATGGACAAAGCGTGTTTGATAATGAATCAGTGAGAAGCAATAAACCCAGACCCTTGGTGGTGTTTTATAGTTCCACAGCCACACAGCTCAGTGGTTCAGCTGCTCCTGGCTCTCTCCTCATCTTGTCTGACATCAGTGGCATCCTGTGCAGATGGTGGTTGTAAAACTGAGTGAGGACAGAAGGACCAAGCCTGGAGCTGGGAGATGTGTGAGGGGACAGGGCTGGGGTTAAAGCCTCCCTGGTCACTCTGTGCTGCCCTCCTCTTTGTGTCTGAATTCACTGGAACAGCAAGAGAGCACCACTGGGGGAAGGTCACTGTGTGGAGTTTGATAAGTTCAAAGGAAATGTGTTAGCTGGATCTGGTGGGCTGGAGGAGGGCAGGGAGGAAGCCAGGAGTGGCGTGCTGCTGCTGCAGACCTAGTTCTCAAAATATATTAAGCAGTTTTGTGAGGAATAGGCTGATGGATGGATGGAGGATGGCAGCAGGTTCCACCACAACTGCCACCTCCCCTTTCAGCTTTTCTGGCCAGAGAAGACAGCCCAGAGAGGGCTCCAGCTGTCCATGTGTCCCGTAGGACCAAGTACAGGAAAGTTTTGCTCAGTGATGCTGCACTGGAGGTGAAGCAAATCAGCGTGAGCAAAACTCGAGTTCGCTACCAGATTCTGGTAATCCTGTGTGAAATTCCAGGGGGTGTTTTTGTGAGTCTTAAATGTTTTTCATCATGTTGCATTTTCCCTACCCCCAAGTGCCCAGGAAGAGGAAAGTCACTTCAGTGGACAAACCACTCCCTGGCCCACCTCTCCCCTCACCTGTCCCTTCCTTCAGTGGGTTTATGCTGGTGCTTCAGAGGCTTGGGCTGTGATAACACAGTGGCTGTGGAATGCATAATATGGAAATCATCTTTCCACACTCTTATTTCTCACAAAATGACCAGGCCCTTTGTAAGATGACATGCCAGGAGTGCCGATTGTAGGTGGTGGCACAGTGGTGTGAAATTTCAGATAGAGCTTTGCCAGGGTTGAAAGATGGTAACAGGAGCTTGTGATTGAGGAGAGCTCAGCAATGGTGGGCAGCTCTATGTGCTCTACCTTTGATGTGAGAGTGCATTTGTGTTCAAAATGAATGTTTTAGAAATGCATTCAGAGAGCATCAGTTGTGTTTGCATGCCAGGAATGACGACGAATCCTAAATTCGGTATGAAAATAATTCAGATCATCTCCAGTACCCATTTTCTGCTGATGAAGATTATGGTACTTAAGAAAAAAATCACTTTCAAGAAGTTGAAAATATAAATGGTACTAAACTAATGGGATCAACTTCATTACATGGAGCCTAATTGCAACTTCATGTCTCCAGATTTATTCCAGTGTAATTCTGTTAATATCAAAACTAGAGTAACAAAGTGATGAGTCAGGTCTATTGTTTGCGAATCTCCCCTAGAGATCATTAGCTTGTATACAATTGCATTAAAATTTAAATGACATGCTGCTGTCATTTTCTCGCTTGGTTTGAGAAAATCTGCATATGTTGGAGCCTCTGGGTAACTAAAACTGAAGCAGTTGAGAAAATGTCGTATAACAATGATATGAGGAATACAGTCAAATATTAATTGTCTTAAACAGCTCAGCACAATCTGTGTTAATGTAAGTAGGAGAGTCATCAGTTCTGTTGCCCTGTCAATGTGGTGAAGCTTTGAAGAAAGCTGCAGTGGGGTGCAATGTGATGCAGAAGATGCCTTGAATCAATTTAATTGCTAACTAGGATAAATAACTTCAGTATAATACTAAACAGCCATACAGAAAATTATTGTGAGAGGTTCCAGCTGAGAATGAGAGTTGTAAGCAATGGAAATCTTGCATGAGCATGTGTTACTTCAGTATGGCAGTATGTAGAAATTCTGGTGAGGCTCCAGCATGCTGGGCACAGTACAAGAAAAGATGACAGGGTGTGTATTCCACTGTTCCACACAATGAATATGTCATACAAAATGCAACAGGCAGATAAAAGAGCCTGGTGGGAGAAGGGCAGATGGGACAGTCAGGCAACCAGATACCTACCCAGTTCAGCACAGAGTGCCAAGTTTTGGGGTTTTGCATGCTTCTCATTCATTCTCTCCCCCTTTCCCTCTCCCTTTCTCGTCCTTGATTAGCTAACCCAAAATAAAAAATGTATTTAAGAACAGCTGTGAAAACTTAACAGTTTTGAATTCAAGAATGTTGTAATCACTATGATTAGGTTTCCCACCAAGAAATCTCATCTACTGTCATATTATTAAGGGCAGAAATAATGCGTCAATGAACTGAAGGATAGCAAGAGGTTCACCAAAAATATCTTTGATTTCCTGTTCCCCTTCCCTGGGCAATAAGGAGTTGTTCACACCCATAAAGACTGTTACAGGTGTGTACCTATGGATGGTATATTATATGCCCATTTATGAAGCACATCTCTTGAAGAGATAAAATGCAAGGAATTGTTTTAGCATATTCCAGTCCCCACATTGCTTGCAGCGTGTGGTCGCCTCTTGCAATAATTGTCTGCAGTGGTTCGTCCTTGAATCCTGAACTTTCCTTCAACTTTTTCCATTATTACTTTGTCTATAAATCTGTCCATAACCCCTGAACAACATGGTCTTTGAACTCCAGTGCATCTACTCAGTGAAATTCTCATGCAAGCTTTAATCTTCTCTCACCTTGATATATTTTAACTTCCCTCTTTATGGCCTGGCACACAAGCTGAATTTAATGGTGATAAATGTGTTTTTAAGATTAAAAGCTATGAAGTATGTGTTACAGATTAATCTAAGCCAAATCTTCATTCTAAACGTGGTACACTTGGGGAGGTTTGAGCAGGGAGGAGCTAAGGAGTCAATGGTTGTAGCTTAGGCTCATCTCTGGTGTCAAACACTTTGTTTTGTTTGCTGGTTTTGAAGAGCGTGTATTAGTGTTGGGTGTCTTTGCTACTATAGAGCATTAGATCATCGCTGAAGTAGCTGTCCCAATTTACCTTTGCACCGTGTTCAAGAGCAAAGTGGAGAGTCCTTTTGTGAAAGGATCTGAATGGAGGAGAACAAAAACAAGTCAAGGCCAGAAAGCAAATCTTTCCAGCCCATCCTCCCTATTTGCCTCTTCCCGATGCAAAAAGGGAATGAAATCATACATGCCCTTCCCCTTTCAGAAGGGAAGTTGCCACCGTTCTTGCTCGTGGTCTTTGTCAGCATGCAAATTTCTCAAGATATAGCAAAACCAGCTTATTACACAGCTTTGCTCCTTTTTATAAAAAGCCATTCGTTTGCTGCTGTTTTGCAGCACTACAATTTAATAATTTGTAGATTGTAGAAATAGTGTGTTAAAATGTTTTAAAATATGAGTCATACCTGTGATTTTTTTTTTTACTGTTGTTGTTGCTGGAAATTGAAGTATGGTGATGCACATGTACATTTAAGCAGTTGTAATTCAGAAAATGAAGATTTTTCAGGTGAGTTTCCACAGTGAAGTTTGCTTGTAGATTTGAGCTGGGCCAGACTTTGTGCCTGTTTTTCATATTAGTATGTGGGTCTAGGGCCCTTTTGGATGGATCATAAACCTACCTAGATGGTAAGAACTGAAGACCACATGGAGCCTCTCAGAGGAGGATTTCTGCAGGTATTTGTGTATGATATATATGTGTATGACTCCATACATACATACAGCCTTCCTATAAATGTAAACAAATTACTTTTTTAGGAAGAATACTCCTATAACCAATATGATTAAAAAAAAGAATGTAGGCCTATGCTGAAGCCTACTAAATTGAAATCTTTAGGAATAAATTTTAAACTCGTGTTGAATTTCTTCAATTTAAGCATTTGCTCTGGTCCTTGTGAGTCAGGACCAGTTGTCTGAATTCACAGTTGTCTGAATTCGATTCCTGAATTGTGAATTCCTTGTAGGAGATTGCAAACACTGAAATGCAAAAAAAGAAACTGCGTGGAGCTCTCCATTTGTGCTCAAAGGATAGATTCTTTATCGAACCCCTAACAGGAGGCCACTGGCTTTGGGGATTGCTTTTCGTTTGTTTTCATTCTGTTCTGCTTTTCAAACCCTTTCCTCTCAAGAAAGCACAGCTGGAGAGCATTAACTGAAAACAAATGATGCTGCAGAATATCTGCTTGTTCATTGCTGCTTTTTCAGCTTAATTCTGCTAAATGATGCTTGATTGAAGTTTTAAACTGTGCTTAACTGCATTTAACACTTAAAAGCCAAAGGTATCTGTAAACCGATCCTCCCGGTCCGGCCCAGACGCGCAGAGGAGGAGGCGGAGAGGGGTAGAGGGAGGTTACCCCTGAGTCCTTCTCTCTGTTCAAGCTTTCTTGCCTTCCTTTCTCCCTCTAACATATTTAATTTCAAGTACCGAATTTTTGTGGGATGCGGGCTAGCTCAAATACAGGGCGGTGTTTGTGTCGGTTTTGTATTTTTACTTCCCCACCCTGCCTCTCTAAAAGCAAGGTGCTGGCGTGGACAGCACAAAGCTTTATTTGTCCTGGTGGACAACTGCTGGAGACAGCGGCTGTTTGTCAGCCCTGCCCGATAACACACCATCGCACCATCTGCCGCCCGTTCCGCTTTTGGAGGAGCGGGGGCGATCACTTCCAGCTGTGTGTGCCCAGCCTGCCGGGGGGGAGGCGGTGTCAGAGGGGCTCACGGGGGGGTGCGGGGACACGGCCTCTGCAAAGCCAGCCTAAGAGTGGGGATGGTCTGCCAGAGCCCACGGCTCTCGGATAGATAAACGCGGAGTTGGAGGAACGTGGCGATGCTCTTCTGAAACACCAAAGCGTTCTCTTTTGAATGGCAGAATTCTTGAGAAGAGATGATGGCTCTGGATCGCCTGAGCCGTAATTAAAATGAGATATTCTAAGGTGCTTCATTTTTGTTTGCTGCGTTAGGCTGCAGAGCTTAAAGACATCTGTAGGAAAAATTGATAGGTGATTTCTTTTATCCTGTTAATCCTTTGTCTGAATTTTCATTGCTGTTAGGAGATTTATTAGCATTTTTTATGACTGGTCATAGCCCGTGTTCTCTAATATATTTTTTGCAATTTCCTTTCTCTAGATTGTGCCATTTAAGGAACACAACTCAATTTTTCCATCAGTTGCATCAGGGAAGCCATAAATATGTCACAGGGGGTGTATTTATGTACCGTATTATGCAGGGGAAAGAATTTCGCCTGTACTGCGTAAAATTAAAACAATAATTAAGCTTTGGCAGAAAGGTTGGAAGGAAAACTCCTGGCTTACATATATTTGTATGTTTATGGTATGTGATAATTAAATGGCAGTTACAAATTCCTGTATACCCTAAATCACGTTAATGGAAACACTTGGGCCATGTTACCTCTTAGCAGGTGTCTTAATACTTGGAGGAAGGGTGAAAATTCAAGAAAAAGGGTGGGACTCAGGTGTCCTGGTAGGGAACAGAAGATTGTCCATGGGATCAGGTAGATGTCAGGTAGCTGAGTGGTGTCAAGCTGTGAAGAGAGCTTTCCCTTCCCACCTGGTTATGGGAGGCCATATAACAGGCACAGGGTAGGACTGTTGTCTCATGTCCGTGTTGGATCCCTTTCCATGACAAAGAGTCAGTCTTTTGGAGACACCATCCTTCTAAAGATCATGATGATCATGGACCTTGGCAAAGTATGAGATAGAAATGGAGCAATGAAAAGCAGTGCAGAGCAGGAACCGGGGTGCTGCTGACTTATTGGTGGGAAAGAGGAAAGGGCAGGAAGGGGAACTGGGCAATAGCCACAGAGTATGTAAAACACGGAAAACCTTGTGCCCCCTTCGGATATGAACAGAGGCATCCTGCATTTCCCTCCTTTCCAGACTTCTCTGTGCACAAGGCATGTCCTACTTCTGCAAGACGTTCCTCTGTTTCGTGTTCTTGAGAGGCTGCCCCTTCACCTCAGTAAAAAGCTGGCTCTTCAATCCTGGCACTGTTGTCAGCACGGCAAAGTTAGGACTGGAGATGTGTTCTCCACTTATTTAATGATGAGCAGTCACATCTCTGTCTTGTAACACTGTATTTTTTTTTTTTTTAAATTTTTTAATCTGACTTCAAAGCTGCCTTTCAGCAGTTGGAAATGGTAACATGCATCACTGAATATAAGTGCTTTTTAATAAGTCCAAGGCCAAAAGTAGCAAAACATAAGGTAGCTTGGTGTCTATAAAAATCCTAAAAAATTTCTTAATTTTTGGTGATGTCGATTCACAAAAACTTTGTCTTTCACCCAGCTTTAATTTTGCTCTGTGCTTTTTTCCCCCAGACATCTTTGCTTTTATAACATGAGATAAAAATACATTCTTCATAGATTAATGAAAGCCATGAACATGATGTGATGATAGAGCTTTAAAAATGTATTTAAAAAAATGGTATTTTCGTTTGGCAAATAACTGTTGTGTGCTAAAAGCTGCTCTTTTGCATGAGCCTTATGTAACATTGCAGTTAATAACATTTAGTGTTATCGGATGCTAAATGACTTTATCTCAACTACAAAAGCCTGTTTACAGAGATGAGGCAGCCTTGCTGGAGTGCCAGACTGTTAAATAACTACGGGTTGCCAAAACTAAATGAACTTTTCAGCTGGTAATGATGTGCAAATTGCTCTTGCAGATATATGTATGTATTGGAGAAATGCTCACAAGCACAGGGTTGTGTCTCCTTAAAAACATTTCTTTGCCTTTGTCCTTAAACTAGCAGTGATGGCATTAGAATGAATATATGTAGATATATAAACACAGCTATTTTGTGTTATTAATATCTGAATAGTTACTAAGTAGCCATTTTAATTTAATTAACCAAGTATCTATTTATTTTGAAGTTATTAGCTGTTATGTTAAAGGGCTATTTAAGCTATATTGTACTCCACTTGGTGAAATGCAGCTCTAGGTGAGAAGAGCAGCTGTGATTGTACCTTAACCAGCTTCCAAATATGATTGTAGTGTAGGGAAAGGAAGGTTTGTGATGGAATACCCAACCTGTGACCTTGGTGAGCCTGTGCAGATACAGAGGGGAAGCAAAGGTCTGTTGGTTTCTTTTTTACATGGGCCTTCTTGTAAACTACTGGTACAAAATTGGGAGACACAGGAATTAAACTCTGACACATCAGTTATGCAAGGGTTTTTTTTATTCTTTTTTTTTTAATTATTATTTTTATCTTGAAAAAATAATTTTCTGTAACGTGGCACCTGTGGGTGAAGAGGTCTCATAGTAAACTTTAAATGAGAAGATGATTCCTTAAAGTATGTTCAGAAAGGTGTTGCCCCAGGCTTGGAAAGTGCGTCGTTACCCAGAAGCTGCACTTTTCTGTCTGAGTGCTGCTGGATCCCGAGAGGAAGCACTGGGTTTCCTGTGCAAAGCTTGCTCCCTTGCCCTGGAGTGTCTCACTTTGCATTTCTTAGCCTGGTTGGGAATTTAGTACAAAGAGCCATTCTTGTGAATCATGTTTTCTTTGCAATTTTGCATTCCAGCTCAGCAATTCGTTCCTCCTTTTTTCTAATGGCAAGAACATTACTGGGGTTCACATAACTTTGGTAAAATGGCTGGTTCAGGTTCTTCTGGGAGGCTTGAATGCTCCAGTTCCATTCCATTGGGGGTTATTCTAAAAATACAACTCTTAGTATACCTAATATGCATTATAAGTAGTGAGATGTTCTGACAGTTAATATCCCCGAATTTAAAAGTTTTTCAAAGGTAAATATTTAATGTTGTGAAAGGCTTTTTCAGTAGTCAAGCTTACAGCTAACGACGTGTCTTCTGAGTAATCATGTTCCCATCCCTTGCATTATTAAGAGCCTTCTAAACATTATTTGTATAATCTTAAATGAAAATCGTATTTTGGAAATACTATTTTGAACGTTTGAGTGTGCTGTAGAGTGTTTGGTATAGGTCGAGTCTGTGTTTGTGTTTCACGCGGGGTGCACAGCAGCAAACGCTCGGGTCTAACCATTCCTCTCCTCTCTGAAAGGACCGAGTTACTTGTGGTTCTTTCATTTCTCACTGAATTTTCCTGAAAACCTGAAGCACTTGTGATGTTTGCACGGTGTGGGAGAGACGGTTCAGCCGTTCCAGGAGATGAGGAGCATCCTCTTTGCAGCGGTCCATTTCCTCGCAGGCACGCTGTGCTCCGCTGACATCGCCCCCATTCCCCCTCCCCGAGCTCCGGGGCAGGAAATGCCTCGCAACTGGTGGGTGAATCCCTGGAGCTGCGGGGAGGGCACGGCGGGAATGCCAGGCATTGGCACCGGCGGGGTGCTGAAAGCACCTCTGAGGTTACCACTGGGCTGCAGGGCAGTGGGGTCTGGTGCGTCTTTGCTCTGCCAGTTGCTGAGGTGTGGGATGTACTGGGACAACTCTGACCCAGGGCTGGTGTGCTGGAGGAGGGTGCATGGCTGGGGGTGTCTCTCGGCTTCAGGGCAAGGTGGAGCTGAGGGATCCACCCAGTGCCCGGGTTGAGAAGCTCTTTGCCCTTTCCCCTTCCCCATGGTAATACAAATGCCTCCCCCTGGAACTAACCCAGTGTTTAGAACCCAACTTCTGCTTCTTAAAACGCAAATCTTTTTCTAAATGATCCGCCTTTGTAAACTATGTAGTAAAAATGTGAGAAGCGATGGATGGAGAGTGCATGCATTAAGGTACAGACCAAATGTTTAATAATGGTTCTGTTGAGTTAGGCTCTCTGAAAATTGTCAGTCTTTCATTTTAGACTTTTACCATTGTCCGATAAACCATTTTGAAACTAAGTTTATTTCTTTTCCTGAATTTAATTTTTGTTGATTTAGCACTATCCACAACTACATACATTTTTAACTTATAATGCTATTATTACACTTTTTTCTCAAGTTCTTACAACCAGCACCCCAGAAAACATAAATTCTATTTACTATTGTAGGACAGACCTGTTCTAATTCTGTTGTAGGTTTGAACTGCTGTTGAATAGAATAAAAAGAATATAGTTCAATTTTCAAGTTGCAAAAACACATTTAGTATGTGCAATTTAGCAGCTGTTGCAAACACTTGGAGGCATTTTCTTCAGCATTTGAAAATTCCCTGTAGCAGTGAGACAGGAAACATTCATTTAGCTTTTCAAGCTTGAAAAATAATTTAACCTTTCCTTAAATTGTGTTTTGAAGTTTGGGATTAACTCTGTGCCTGGCTGCACAGATGGCTACATTTTACATATTCCTTTGTCTAGGAAAAAAAAAAAGAGACCACATGGTCAGTTAATGGCTTTAAACACTCCTAGTCCTCATTTTACATCATCTTAATGGGACCGCAGAGATTCTGGGAAGATACTCAGAAAATTGTTGCTTATGGTGTAAGACTTGTAAGATGTGCTGTATTCTGTGTCCTGGAACTCATGAGCTATTTTTGCTTCTGCTTATTAATCCTGGCTAATGAATTTTACAGCTTCATCCCTTAAGATTTAACATTCATAATTCTGGTATGGAAAAAATGAAAACTAAGAGCACTAGTGCATAGAAAACGTTTCTTTATTACTGGAATGTGAGGGCTCTTATTTTGTAATCTTTTAATAGGCAAAATTATCAATTGCATGTATTTTTAAGAAGTAGAATCCATATCAAGTCACTGAAGTGTTTATAAGCTAAATAACCTTTTTAGTCTTTCAGAATGCTTTCTAAGCTTTTTTGCTAGCCACTTTTAGGAAATACCGTAGTGAACTGTGAACTACACAAATCAATTGTCATTGGGAGAAATGATGGAAAATCCACTAAATCAGCGATGTGTCACCAGAACAGACAGTTATAGCATATAAAACCAGTCCTTAATTTGGTATCTTGTGCTTTATAAAGATTTTTTTTTCAAGTAGGTTTTAAAATAATATCAGCTAAAGGATTGCTAGTTTAACGTAGAATCATAGAACGGAATCACAGAATGGTTTTTGTTGGAAGGGACCTTAAAGGTTATCTAGTTCCATCCCCCTGCCTTGGGGGACACTTTCCACTAGACAAACACAGTTTGTGTAGGTCTGTATGTGGCACGTAAAAGAAGTCTTGACAAAACCACTTAGTGCTGTACAGTGTTGAGCACTTGTAAGAAATCTGTCAAGTTTATAAAAGGTTATCGCTACAATATGGGCACATGACTCTTTTTGTTTTCTCCATTTGAAAGTACTAGTAAAGTTTTTAAGGCTACTACTGCTTTATAATGTAAAAAGGAAGAGTTTCCTATAGTCTCTTAAGCTCTTACCCTTTTAAACCAGCATGTGCAACTAAATCCATCTTTTTGAAGTTCTTGAAGATAGCTGTAACTGGTAGAATACTTTATGGCTTTATTGCAGTTTCTGCAACAAAAAGACTTCCACTGCAAACTCTGCAGTCACAAAGGTCATTCTTGCTACTATTAGATGGAAATTTTATGATGTTCCTGCAATTCTGTGTGAGTATTGCAGGCCAGGATGGGATATAGGGGTGTAGTGGTTTGAGATGCTGTGGATCACCATGTTGGAGTCTCTAGTCTTAAATGCTATCAGCCAGGCACTTCTGACAAATACTTAATTCACTTCTATTAAATTAAACTTAAGAACATCTCCAGATGTTGTTTATATATTTTGAGGGTGTTTGTATATATACATAGGAGAACATGCACCCTGCTTTCCAGTCAGCCCAATCCTCCTCCCCTAATTTATTCAAGGAGGAAAAGGTTACATTTCCTCTAGATTTCTGAGGGTGTTTTGTTTAGTTTTTTGCTTCCAATGAACTTCCTAGAAAGAAAGACTAAGAGAGTGTTGTAGGAAAAGCACTGTTGGCTGAGAAGTACCCTTAAGCTGGGTACCCTTAAGTAGCATTTCCAGTTCTAAGATGCAGAAGGAGCTGGTATGTGAAGGTCAGAAGTTGCCAGTGTAGTTCATGTTAACACGACATGACGAATGTTGTGTTATAAACACTAGAAACTCTTTGTCTTGCTTGAAATCTGGAAATGTAGTAACTTCTTATGCTGCAATTTGGTAAGCCTGAAGAGTGGTTTGGGATTATTATTTTAAACCTCACAGATAAGGAAGCTCAGTCTGAAACTTCGCAGCCCCTTATTATGGGTGAAATGTGTAGAATTCTGCTTTGGCTTCCATTGATTATCTTAATTGCCTCAGGATTATCAGACTTTTCCCAATACCATTACTATCTTTATGACTGCTCGATAGAATACAGAATCTATGTTAATAAATAAAACATTGCCTGTAAATGGAGGTGCTGAAAAATTAACTTTCTCTTTTCTTTCTTCTATTTTTTCAGCGGAACCCCTGCCTTTAATGGACTTGTGCCGAAGATCAATTCGTTTTGCTCTTGGCAGAGACCGCCTGCATGACATAGAAATTCTACCTTTGCCTCTGTCTCTGAAAAATTATTTACAGTACCAATAAGATGTCTAGAACCCTCTGGCCTCACGTTGGACTACATCAATGCAAATGGCAGAAAATTGTTTACAGCAAAATATAAATCTTTGTGATGGACACTTAAGTGTTATTTAATTTTTAATATATATTTTTTTCTGAACCAGTGAAAGCAGATCACTGTGGGGGACTACTAAAGAATGTGAAAACGTTGATTTGATTGAGATTCATGTGTTATCTGTTGCCTGTTGTGTTTACAGTCCTGAAGGCCATTATTCTCATCTCTCATATGTTAGTTTATCTTTGTTGCCTCTGGTAAATGCCAATAGAAAATCTGACCTGCAAGATACACTGTTCTGCAGGACAGAGCATTCTTCAATATTGTGATTTTCTTTTTGTCTCCTACACCTTACCCCAATAAATAAAAATAAATTAGCAAAGGAAAATTCTTGACAGTAACTTCTGAAAAATATTTAAACCTTGTCTTTGGTACACAGAGTTGCTGGGAGTTTTGAGTGATCAGCACTCAACATAATTAGGCCTACACTATCTAAAAACTCTAACGTTCAAAAAAGCAGATTATTGTCTAGAAGAAGAGTCTGTGGTTTGAAAACATGAGAGGAAAAAAAGGGTATATGTGTCAGATCAGTTTTTGGACTTGGTAACAGTAAGGCGCAGTTTGTTGTTTTCAAGACCAAATCTAGTCCCTCCAAACTTCTGCAGTTTATAACAAAGTGTTCACTATCCCAAGAATTTAGGATATTCATATTTTAGAAAGCTTGTCACTTTTTTTATTTGAACAAATTTATAATTTTTATGTGGTATGAACTCTAAGTACTTTGTTTTCTTTTTAATGTATGTGTGGTTATAATGTTTATTTATCTGTTTAGTGTCTGTGGAGTTCTCATTTAACTGTTTCCCATCATGGGGTGACTGATTTTGGTTTTTTTCCCCATCTCCATCTGAAATGTATCGATTTTTCAGGCTCATCCCATTTTTTAAGATGCTGCTTTCTATTTGCGTTTCTTACATGTTTCAAGTTATCTGCCTGATCAGTTATCTAGTTTTTAAACTGGAAGTTGTTGTTATGGCAGAATGTCAAATGTTTAGACTGAGCTGCCTTCAGCATATTTTAATGTGAATTTACTGATGAATGAGGAGAAAATTTCTAATAAAGTCTACTGTCCAAAGTAAAACTCATATCTCCTTTGATGAAGTGTTAAATAACATAGTACTGCTCATAGCACAGAGTTGAAGTTCAGTTCCTCCTGCAGCTTTGCAAATGTTTCTGTCTGGCACTTCTTTGGGATCACTGCTTTGGTTTCATGTGTGAGAGACATCACAGACAACATCATGTCCCTGATTGATCCCGCTCCCTCTGCATAGAGCTGTACTCTTGCTTTTAACACCATTCTGGTCAGATTCCTCTAAACAAAACCTCAGTTTTGTGCCAAGTCGTGCTTTGGGACTCCGTGCTTTTGAGGTAGGTTGGGGTTTGAGTGCTGTGCACTGGTGATCCAGGCAAAACCACTGACCCGCAGATGGTTGCCCTGCTCTCAGTCGCCCCTGGGAACAGAATTACAGTTCCAGCTGGAAAAGAGAAATGTGAGATAAATAGGATACAGCAACACAAGGAAGAGTGGAAGCAACAAGGGCAAGGTAACACAGGGATGTCAAAAATTAAATAATAATATTTGTGTGTCTGGGCACAACTGCGTAAGTTGATGTCTGCTTCAGCATCAGGTTACTTTTGGGCTGGCTTTCGCTTAAGGTGAGCGGTAGGTACTGCATTCCTTACCTTTATCTTGCAAAGGGGAAGAAACTACAGCCCTGATCTGCATTTCCTGCTTTTCCCACTTGCTTTATTTAATTTTAACCTTTTGTCTCAATAGGTATACAGGAAGAAAGAGCTATAAAGGTATAATAGCTTACACAGAAGTTAAAATACAGCTGTGTCAAGTGATCTGTCATAAGCAAGGTAAGCAGCTGTTCAGGAATGGCCTGGTAGTCCTTATTTTTCTACCAATGAGGTCCATTTTAGGTAAGCATTTCCTAAAATTAGTATTTTCCTGTGTGTAACTAGGCTTCATGTTCCTTTGAATAACTACAGCAACACAACTGTTAAGTGTTGTCTTTTCTGTTCCTTCACTTGACCCAAGCCAACAGCTTTTTATTGTTAAAGTGGGAATTGATGTCATAAGATAAATTAATGGTGCATCTGTATGTTAATTAACATTTTACAGTGGCATTGGAATTTTAGTTAGTGCCCCTTCTGTGAGGATTTCTCTAAACCAAACATCCTTATTTTAACTTTCAGATTTTTTTTCTAACACTTACCTGTCTTCCAGGAGTGATAATTTTACAGGTATAATAGTTTTATTCTTTTACTTTTCCCTAATTGCATGTTGTGATTCTGTGGATGGTAGATACACTCCTTCATGTGGAGTTAGGGACCTGGCTTTGGGGATCAGAGTGGTTTTGATATAATTTTCTTGGTCCACAGAAACCTCGTGATGAGAATGCACCATGGGGAACATTAATGATACTTCAGTGTTCTTCCTAACCACTCCTGTGCAAATAGATTCTCTTCCAAGAGGGTTTATGGCGAAAAAAAGAGGTCCACTCTGAGGAATATCTAACAGAGAGAATGGTCACTTACTACAAAGCTGTATGACTTTGAGGTTTGCTGTGAGATATCCCTTACATTTATTCTTAATTTCCAACCACTTTTGCCTTTCTTCACATGAAAAAAACATAGGCAATGATGTGATGGTTGTCAGCTTTCATGTCCCTGTGCCTGAGCAAAAGGAGTACAGCTTTTCTAGACATGATCTGGAAGTGTTCCCATGGCTGGTAAAATAATGGTGGTAGAAACTCTGTAAAGCAAAACACGTGAGTCTTTATTGTGGTATTTGAAAGAGAAGGGCACGTGCCTGGCAGCTGAAACCAAATTGCAACCTTTGTGATGGGTGTGGGCTAACTAGTGGGTTGCAATAAGAAGTATTTCACCTACCCTTTGGCATTTAATTCTCTAATGTGGCCCCTTCCTAGGAAGTATTGAAGGTTCAGAACCCCTTCTATTAAAACTGTGGTTGAGACTTGTGAAAACATGCATCATAGCTTCTCTTCCTTGCTTTCTCAGTATTGCCATTATTCACCTTTCTGCAAATTGGGGGGGGGGGCTTGATTTATCCACCTAGAGGTGCTGCTCTGGTGATCACGATTCATAGGTGCTGTAACTTCAGTGACACTCTTAGCTTTTAGACTTACTGAAGCTGTAATTCTATAACAACTAAATTTGGAGTCAAATTTGAGAAGCCATTGTCCTTTGGTGTCACACACATATCCCTACTGCCGTGCTGGCAAAGTCTGTGCTATGGAGGCTTTATTTCTGATTCAGATTGAACCAATGGGGATGTACTGAAATGTCTGCATTCTCATCCAGAGATAATGTACTACAATCTGCTGGGAAATTGTGAAGTGTTATTTTAGATTTCACATGTAGTCTTTCTTGTGTTCAAGTTTTTATATCAACAGATTAACTCAAACTGTTGCTGTCGAGGTAGGACCTAACTTTACAGCAGTTTCTCGGTGTTCTCTTAAAGCTGGGAAAAGCTGTTTCAGAAGCAGACATGTACAAATCATTTGAGTGTTTTTGATAGTTATAAAAGAGCAGCAAGCCAGAAATGCTATAAAATCTCCTTCTCATCGCCATTGCAGTTGGTATTGTTAAACTATAACCATATGTTCTCATGTCAGTGAGCAGCAATCGCTGCACAGCCAGCCCTGTATCAGATCCAGCAGTGCTCGTTCAGGTACAATTCCCACTGACATCAGCGGGAGATCTGCCTGAGTCAGCACTGCTGCTCTTGGTTCCCATGTAAAGATCTCCAAACGTTTCCAATACGTTGTATTGAGCGATACTTTATTATATGTAAGCAATGTCAAGCAGATGGTTTCTGCAGCAGTTTTTCTAATTTGGCAAAACATGCTGGCAAGTGGAGTTAGGTGAACATTGTGAGAAAGTTGAATGAAAAAATGCATCTAGTTGAGGCTGAGAGCAATATTCAAGGGGGAAGCCAGACTTCTTGGCTCCTTGATGGTGATTTTCAAAAGCTTTTTCATTTATAAACCTTTCGAATCTCGCAGTGGTTTTTATTCTGTATACTTAAAGGAATGTAGGACCTTTATGCATTCCTGTTTATCTCACAGAAGAATGTCTGGTGATCATGAAGTGGAAATCCTTTGTTTGCTTGATTCAAAAAGACACCAAAAGAACTCCTTCCTCCTTGGGAAATGCTCTCCATAGACATAGAGCCATGGGAAATATTCAACATGCATCAAGCCTGGATGCCCCCTTCCCCCCCTTTTTCTTTTCTTGAGGTAGCAGCTGTTCCTTCAGAGAAGATCTTGGTGTGTTCTGCAGGCAGTGTCGAAAAATAAAAATGGTTTGAAGCATCTGCTACAAAGGAGAACACCCTGCTGAACGTATGTTGAAGCAAATTTGAATGTACTATGGTGGGGGCAGAGGGCAAAGAAACAGAGCTCAGGAGAATAGTGTTTCCTTAAGGGTTTGCCTTATTTTGTTTTTTTTTAGCCCCATTAGAGAGTACGAGTAAATTTAGAGGGGAACAAAAAAAAGAAAATTTTTATGCTTCCACACCACCAGGTGTTTAGTGTTGATGTTTAAAGTTTAAGCAATAGCATCCTCTTTACCACTAAACCTCTGTTGCAAAACCTTAACATCCCAAAGCTCTCCCAGTGACTGTACTTCAAAAGCTTCCAAAGGTCTCTGGGCTCTGCAGTTGTATGAAAATAATGCCCTGTTGCACATATTGTTCCCTTAGAACTTAATGAGTTAACTTGTAGACAGAGAGCACTGCTGTTCTGTGATTATTGCTACGGCTGCAGGAACATATGGGGGTCCCCAAGTGAGTTCACACACTTGCCAAAGAGAAGGCCAGGACTTGGCAGAGCTGAGCCCAGTGTGGGGCAGTGCCTGAGCCCAGCAGCAGCCAGGCAGCAGCACCAGCATATCTGCAGCCATTAATCTGTGGCTGAGCTTAAACAGACCCACATTGCAATTGGGAGGCATCTTTGCAAATCCTGTTTAAATAGGTGTCAGGATCAGATACTTGGAGTTTCACTTGGGTAGCTGTGAAAATCTGTAAGTTATATAGCCTCTAATCTCTCCAGGTGACAGTACATGTTAAAGTAGAGCTCATGTTTTTAATAAATCTAACATATTTTGGGGTGCTTATGGTTGGAACAGCTATGTTCTCGAAGTTTAATGTGCTGTTTCTCTGGCTTTTGAAAGCTACAGCACAAAAGGCAGGTGTCTTCAGACTTCTAAGGAAAAGCAAACAAAAGACACAAATGAGCTGATATTCCTGCCAGTTCTCATGTACAACAATTCCCACTGACAATTTCGAATGGCAGCCATAAGCCAGCATCATAGAGGCACTTAGTTGAGATCAGTATCTTTTTGGTGTTGCCTAGATCAGTTTCCTCTGTATTTATATATTTTCAAGAAGAAAAAAGTATTAAATAAGGTTATTGAAATTGCAAGTGTAACTTGAAAATGCAGTCTTGTAATGAATAAAATGTTTATATCACACTTAAGACTTACTTGACAGAGACACAAGTAACTGCTGCACACATACCTGGGAAACAAGTACATGTTTTTAATGGCAAAATGGTTCAGCCTTTTCTCATTATACTGAGAAAATCAGTTTGGCAAGTGCATTGCTTCTCATGTAGCAAAATGTGAACAGCTCTAAGGCATGGGGCCAGAATTTCAATATAGGCATTTGGAAGTGACTTCTCAAGCACAGTAAAAGTGCCTGTGGCATTATTTTGGGGACTGAAGTTTTACCTTATTTGTAGAAAACTTTTAACTGCATGTCATTCTTGGGAATTAATAGGTTATGGATCCTTCTGAGCTAAGTATTCCATCAGGCCTTGTCTAGAGATGAAACAAACCAAAACCAAACTCCCACCCCCAATTTAATCTACCCAGGTAAACTTGGCCTGGCTGCTATTAAAATGTTTCCTGAGTCCTTCCATCTAATTGCATAAATAAACCTCCATTGGAAAAAAGCCATCTAAAATAGGAAAGGATATTTTGAGTATTAAATTGGCCTCCAGAAGTTCTGAGATGATATTCAAGGTTGTACCAGAAACTCTTATGTCCTTTATTATTTGCTGATTCCCTGTCAGCCCTGCCTGGATCATCTCCTGTGCACATCCAAGACAGCAATCCTTCTTCTTCCATTTTTAACACCCAGTGTGTGTGTGTGTAGGTTCTAATTCCTTTGTAGGACTACTTTTTTATGTCTAATACTCTAATTACTTCAGTGGTTCAGCTCTAATGCAGATAACATCTCTAGTTTCATAGGTGCTGTTTGGTTTATTATTTATTTGGTGCTTTATTTGTGGGTGGCGTAGCAGAACAAGGACTTCTCTTTCCATGACAGCAGTTATGTAGGAGCAGCCTCATTACTGGCCTTGGCTTGCTCATGGGTGGCAGGAGTCAGCTGAGAGGACAACGTCAAACTTGTCTCTCTCAGAAAACCTGCACCACAGCATATGGGGCTTTGTCTGCAAGAAACTAATGCTGCCCATAACCCAGTTTAGTTTCCATGGTCTGATGCAGGAACTCTGACAACAGCCAGAATGTTCCCCTTTGGTAGAAAGGCTGAACCTCTTGCAGATAGGTGCAATTTAACCCAGCAGCTGCCTCCTAGTCTATAATAAAGACTGAGGTAAGCCCTGAAACATGGCTTTGTAATTTTTCCAATTTTTCTCTAACTCTAAATTTTCATGATACAAATAAAACATCCAGTTCATTTATTCATTGTTTTTGATCTTGCTGCATCTTTTACCTCGCTGGTATTTGAGACTTGGACTGTGTTTCCCAAGCCAAACTTCGTGAAAATCCAGTATCGTGTAAAATGTTGGTATTTTCCAGTGGCAGTGTGTTCCATGCCATGTCTGGAAGAAAATCGTTTCTTTTTGTTTCTTTTAATGGTAATTTCATTCTTTTCTTCACTATCCACATTGAAGAGAGCAGCTTTATTGTTGAACTTAACTGTTCATGACTGCAAGAGCCTTCTCAAAAGGATGTTGAGACATGTCACTTTAGTGGCTTTCTGTTGAACTGACCACATTTGTTTTTAATTTAATTTAATAACTGTCCAGTTATTAAGTCCAGTGACCCCAGATGGCACTGCCTCATTCTGCACAAATACATGAAGACACAAGAGACCATTGCTAACTTTCAGTTTGCAGCTGATACACCTTTTGTCTCGTGTGTTTGCCTTTTATATGCAGTTTCTCTTGACTCTTCTACTAGGACCTCACTCTGGGAAAACCAAAGCCTTCAATGAGACTAGTTTAATTTGTCCTCTCAGGAGAATCAGCAGTATTTAAGGTAAGTATTTGTTTTAGATCAAAGTTCTTTGTGCTGCCACAAGAGCATTGCAGAAGATTGGAATAAATATAAATTTTAATAATAGAGCTGCTTAATGTTGAGGTTTAATATTTCA
This sequence comes from Lepidothrix coronata, assembly GCF_001604755.1. NCBI lineage: Eukaryota > Metazoa > Chordata > Aves > Passeriformes > Pipridae > Lepidothrix > Lepidothrix coronata. The sequence goes on along the minus strand of NW_016690300.1, from coordinate 1,411,226 downwards.
CACTTCAGTTGCTCTCACATCTCTAACTCTCCTGCACTAGGGGATGTTACACACAGCTTTGCTATCAATGATTACATTGACCTAAAAATAAATAAATAAATCTGTAGTTGTAATTCAGAAACTTCCTCCTCTCTGAGAACTGTGACCTCCAGCTTCCTGCTGAATCTGGAAAATAGAGATCCATTACCTGGTGTTCCCATCCCTGACAGAAGTGGGACTAAATGTTTTTAGTTGTCAAATAACAGGTGATAAATGGACAGCTCTGATAGAAACCTCTCCGAGGGTGTTGTGTCTTCTGCATTGAAAGGTGAAGTGATTTTTATTTTTTCCAAAAACTTTACCTTTCCAGAAAGATCTAAACATTTATCTCCTAAACATGTGCATCCCATTGGGCATAAGGAGATGCTCCTAATCCTTTTGAAATACTAGCCTTTTGGATCAGGGAACTTTGTGACTTGGAAAAAGGAAGAACATTTTAGACCACACCCTCTTCTTATTTCTTTGATCTTTAATTAAGGCTTTAAAGTTTTGTTTGATTTCTGGGTTTGGAATTTATTTGTAGAAATATAAAAGTACTCTTTTTTTCTTTTGTGAGTTTCCTTACTGTACCTACAAGTTTTTGTGGTCTTGCTATAACTGAAGAAACTAGAGGATCAAATGATGTCTTTTATGAGACCAACTAACTGAAATTCAAAAGAAGAGACACTTTGAGAAATTCTTCTCCGCTGAAATACAAACATCAGTTTTCAAAATTAAATTCACATTAAGAATTGCTTACACTTGATTCTGCTACGCAGAAATTTGAGAGTTGATAAATATACTGGGTCTGTGCCCTATTATAATTTTTCACATTCCTGAATCACCAGCAGTTCCCTCTGTGTTCTGACAAACCCGCCTTTCCCCTCTCTAAGAGGAACTAAGGACTTACTGAGTGTTCCCTCTCCGTGTGGCAGGTAAAAACTTCTTTGATGATATAATTGATTAACTTGTGCAAGTTAAACTTGTATCACTAGTTTCAAGCTGTATTTTGCCTTGAGGATCAAAGCCTCGGCCTGCATATCCTGAAAGCTGGTCTGGTTTTTAGAGTATAGCATTAGTCACATTAAAGATATTGTCTTTGTAAATTCGATCCTATTTATAGCCTGCAGTAATGATCACACCATCACTTCTACACAGAAGGTGACTAAAAAGAGCAGATGTCATATATTTAATCAAGATCTTTCCCTTTCATGATTTTCCTGTTTAAAGAAAACAAAGATGAATGAGTTCTGAGAATTAAAATTCTCTGCTGTTTGCACAGAGCTTCCTTTTGAATGTTTTTGTAGACCTGCACATGCTCTGCTGTCCTGCAGAAACATGGTAGGAGCTTACTATGAATTTCTGTAATGGAGTAAAAAGAAGAACAAATACTTCCAAAGCTCTCTTTTAAATACAGTAGAGAGGAGAAAAAAGCAGGCAAAGCAGAATTGCTCCTTCTGTGTTTTTACCAGTTAGAAGGCTAATAGTGAATTAGTGAAACAGTGAATTTGAATACAATAGTTTTATTCTCCATTCTGCTAGCCATCTCATCCAAATGCTTCCAGTTCACTTGTCACACAGCTCCCTGGTTTGCCCACATATTTAAAACAAGTTGGTTAAAGGCAGTTTTTTTCCTTAGCAGTCACTCTTGTTCCTGGTAAAGGCAGAGGCTGAAGTCTTGGCTTCCCTTGGCCTCTGTAGGCCAACCCCACCAACCTGTGGCCATGTTCCTTGGCCTAAAGCTCTCTCTGTGTGTTATGGAAATGGTGATGGAGGTAATTTCTAAAAAGGCAATCCTCACCTTGGGTAGCACAAAAGTAATATAGAAACAGACAAAACAAATGAAAACTTAGGTGTGTTTCCATGCCTTACTTTCCTTCCCATCATCAACTAAGAATAGGGTTTTTCAAAGTAGTTTAGGATGGAGTCCCCTGACATTTGCCTATCAAAGTTTTTATTTAAAATTGCACATTTTTTCCCACTTTTCACCATCCTAGCTTTTAGACAGAAATTGTGTCTCCTGGCACAGAAGTACACCCTCTGTGTTCCTCTCTTGTGCTGTCGATTCTTGGAATTTATAAGTTATTTCATAATGATTTGTGTTGTTCTGTTCTAGAAAAACTCTTTTGCTCTAATCCTTTTCTGCAGGAAAGCAGCACAAAGCTGTTGCCTCCAGGCTTATCTGGAAAGGCAGCTACTTGCTCTGTTAGCAGAAGTAATGTGAAACGGTAAGAAGGAGGCAAATAAGCCAGAATTTAGAAATTACAGAGATGGGTTCTTCAAGTCACAAAACCTACATGTCTTGGCAGGCTAAGTTGGATCAAAACTCTTAATTTCAGTCTTATTAGAACTTGCTAAGCAATGTATGGGAAACACAGCTCCAGCACATGTCTACGAGTTCCCCCATCAAACTTAAAGCAGATTTTCAGCTGTCAGTGGTTCCTAACTCAAGAAATTATAGGCAAGCAAAGCTGCTCTTGGCTTTGCTTGTCACTCTCCCAAGGTCCCTGTGCCAGATGTTTGCTCTCTTTGCAGCACAGGCAGAGCAGTGAAATCCCAAAACATTGTTATCTGCAGTACGCATTAAGCAAGGCAAAGAAAATCCATGTCTCTTTGGCAGGTGAAAGAAGGGACAATGATGAAGATTTTCTCAAGAATGTTTTTTTTTTTTCCATAGCACCCCTGTTGGGAATAGAAGGGGGAAAGAAATCAGATGTTTTCACAGATTTTTTGGTCTAGAAGAAACTGTTAGTTCATTTAATAGTTTTAGAAAGAAGGTCATAACATCTCCCTTTAGCAAGTCAAAGCCCTTCTGTTGGCCTATGATGCTCAACTACAAGACAATAAATGTGTTTTTCGTTAGACTTTTCTTATTATAGCTTGTTCCAGTTCCAGATAACAACCACAACTAATGCTAAGAATTAAGTTCTTTCCCCCACCTAAAATCATCTACCTGGAGCTGCTAGAGCTGCCAGCCACTGGAGTGGTTCTTGTGTGAAATCCAAGAATGATGCAGCACTCAGTATTGTCTTACCAGGCTGATACATACACACTTTAAGTGAGTTCCAACTTGGGCAGCTTTTGATGATCTAACCATACAGTGAAATATTAAATTCGAAGGAAACATCTCTAACTTTTGATTAAGGAAACATCTCTCTGTCCCAGATTCTACCGTTTCCTAAAAATGATTTTATGAGTCAATGGTCTACAGCCAGGTGAAAAAATTCTGTCTCTGGCCCTGTCCCCCACTTTATTTTTGATGTGAGGAACAGATTAACCTTTCTTTCCTTCACTTTCTTTCCTTCTTTGTTTTATTTGCCATGCAATTTCTTTGAAAACGCATATTTTTAGCCACATGTCTGTTATGACCCGCATTTTTTTAGCTTCTACTTTCTGAAATAGTCTCTCCTTTCATAATTAAAACCTGATGTCTTATTCTTTGATACATAACTTTGGCTTTTTCATCAGCATTGTGTTTGAACGGGTCTAATTCTTCAAGTGATCCCGATTTTTTTCTGTACAAGTGCCCTGTTCTCCCTCATTATCTGTCACCCCATCAGTCCTTTTGTGATCTTTAAATCTGATAACCTATGATCTGATAGTTGCAACTAAATTACCAATGAAACTTCAAACGGCAACACACTCAACTGGAATTACTTTTCAGTAATGATCACCTGTGGATAGTCTCTTGGGGGTTACCAGTAGTCTGTGCTTATCCACTCCATGTGCACTTTGCTCAGGGTGCTGTCATTTTCTAAAATAAGGCATCAGGTACTAAGTCAAATTATTCACCACAGTAAAAATAGTGCGTTCTTTTTTGCAGCTTAAAATGAAGTTCAAAAGAAGCATGTGATAGAGAGGCAGAGAAAACTAGTGAATAAAAGTACATAATTGAGGAAGGGAACCAAGAGTGAGAAGGTAATGGGGGGGAAAAAAAAAGGAGAGAAGAAGAGCTTTATTACTAAGTAGAAGTGTAGTAAAATCTCCTGTTGACCGAACAACTTAATGCAATAATTATGACAGTCTGAAAAATATTCAGCAGGTTCTTCAAGGCTAAATGGCAAATTCAAAATTGTCTTTTTCTAGCAGTTTGGTTTTTTTTAAAGTTTCTATTAATTTCAGTTGTGCTCTTGCTGTTACTCTGCACTCTCCCATTGTCAGATGCTTTGTTTTATTTCTATTCATGTGTGTGATTTCTGACTAAAACATTGAGGCTTTGTCAGTTTGCTTCCATTTGACTATATTTCATGAACATATGTACAAACACTACGTCAGAAAGCTAATATTAGTGTTCTAATTTTGTCCCATCTTTCTCATGTCTTGCATTACCCAGTCTGTGGAAGGTGTTGGAGGTTGGAAGGATGATTGTAAAGAGTAAATGAGCAATGGTTCAGGCAGCATAAACCATTCTTAAGTTTTGGGTGTAATTTGTCCCTTCAGCCTGGTCACCCTTGTCAGGTGTAAATAAAAATTGAAGGGAATCGAAGGGAAAATGCCCTCAGTTCAAAGGGAAATCTGCCCCTCAGCTCAAGCCAGGCACAATTTTCCTCTGTCCTTTGCCACAGCTGTGTTTAACTTCTCATCTTCTTCTGGCCTTAACTGCATTGTAGAGGAGTGGGAAATGGGGGAATGATTTTGGTATATTTAATGTTCTTGCTCTATTTTTCTGTAGGTACAAATATATATAAAGTGAGGAATCCAGCTTGGGTTGTGGCCAGTAGCATCATCTTCAGACTTTTTTTCCTGAGTGAAATCATGATTTGCTGTTAAATAATTCAAACCTTATTCAAATTGATTCATTTTTACTGTCTAAGACCTGAAGAGATCGTATGATATAGCAAGAGGCCACGAGCTTATTGGTTACTACAGAGGCACATGGCATCAGCTGTCAGCAATTCTGACAACCCAGCAGTGTCCACTCAGGCCGACTGACAAATATTTGGGTTTTTCTTTTCTTTTGTTTTTTCTTTTTCTTCTTCTTCTTAGGGTGCCCTTTTCCCATTTCACTTAAGAGGCTATGCTGTGATGATTGCACATTACTAAGTTTTGCCTTATTGCATCAATATTCTGAATTTGCCTTCCTGTTTTACAGCACCCTATTCATAAATTCTTGCATCATGATTCATGTCCTGTTATGTTGGTTGCTAAATTAACTCCAAAGAGTGAAGTTTAGCATATATTCAGCACTTTTTGCACAGAAAATTTGTGAATGCGCTGAGCTGCCTGTCTTGGAAGACTGATGCCAAATGGCTTGTGGTGTACTTTATTGCAGCTCTTCTAGCTGGGCGTTTCAGGTTTCTCATAATTTGAAGTAATAGAAAAGACTGGAAAAATGTGACTATTCTATGATCTTACTTCCCCAGGTTTGGTGTCATAAAACACCCTAAGAGCCTGTAGCTGCTGATGAAAAGGGCAGTGCAATCTTTTCCTCTGATTCACTGCAATGACTGTGCACTGCCTTCCCTGTGCTGGCAGTTGTGTGGCCGTGGAGGCAGCAGAAGAGAAAGGGAACAAGGTAACTTTTCGCTGTGTCAGCACCGTTGGTCTCGCCCACCACCCACCAGTGATTGCTGGTGGTGGCACAGAAAGGGGCAGGGGCGTGCAGACATGAGCGTGGGTTCTGATGGGTCTGAGTTGAAGATGAAACCACATCCGAAGAAGCAGCACAAAGGGAAGAAAAATTCGTCTTTTGTTCAGATAGACTGTGTCTTGAAAGACTTCTGTGTTGCTTTCATCTCTGTAGCCCATGGCCTGCTGCACCCAGCCATCTGCTGTCACCTTTCTGCGTGCTGTGCAATGCAGGGCAACAGCTGTTCCTCGCTTCCCAATTCTGTATCTTCTTTTCTCTTATTTTCAAAATTAGCTATTTACAAATAAGAAACATTTTCTCAGTTTTCATCTGCCTTTTTAAACCTTTCTCTTGTGCTGCTCATGCCATTTTCCTCAAAATAGCTGAGTATTTACTGAGCACAGAGAAGGGCATTAGTTGAGGAATCATGAGGTTGTATGTGAAATCCTTTTGATAACACTAGTATTTCATCCCTGCATGTTTTTGTTTTCTCTCTGACTTTTGCTGATCTTAGAAGGTAGGTAGACAGCTGTTACTGGAACTTGAATGGTAGCCCCACTATGTGTTTTTTAGTCTTTCAAATCAATCTTAGTGTAAATACTTACCTGTTACCCCGCTAGAAGTTTTCTTTGCACTTTTTTTTTTTTTCTTGAGGTTTTCTCTGTGTTCAGATATTTATAGAGTTCCCTATTTCAGAGAGCTGGTTGGTTTCTTTGGTTTGTTTTTTTTTTTCCCTCCAGACTGTTATTGGAAAGCAACTCAAGGTTACTGTTTTAGGCAATGATTCTTATGAGACTTGTGTAGGTCTGTAGGTCACAGTACATTTCATAGGTTTTCCTTAGTTCCAGACCCTTCCTCAGAAAGGTTTTATTTTCAGTATTTGCTGAATATTCACCTGATACTGAATGCAGTGGGGTTTTTGTTTGTTTTGTTTTAAGGATATTCATCTTGCTGACACTTTGATTTATAGTCCTTCTGCTTTTAGGGCAAAGTCCTATATAGTCTAACAGAAACCCACTATCTTTCTCTGAATTTTCTTAAAGAAATGTAAGGGTTTTCTAATCCTCTCTTAAATGTGGTCTGTATTTGACATACAGATGCAGAATCCTTGCTAAGTGCTTTATCTCTGAAATTCTGTAAACAGCCAACATGGCCAGGACATCAGCAAGTGATCTTTGATAAAACGTCTCTCTCCTGATGGGGATATTTCTCTTGATGGGGATATTTTGTTTGAATGTTGAGGTAGTTTCTGTGATGCTCTGGATTCAGTGAAAGCCCATGTGGATTTTCACTGTGTGTATTTTTGGCTTTGTTTTCCTTACACTGCCACTCAGTGGTCAGCAAGAGATTCTGGCTTCTGATGGCTGAAAAATTACTATCCTAAACGTTCAGCTCTTTGTTTTGGGAATTCTTATTTCACAGTTGGATCACACTGGAGCCAAGTCTCAGGGTTCAGAGTAAGCCTTGCTATATCACCAGATGAAACCTTGTTTAACCACAAAGTTTTCAAGCAATGCAATTGAATCCCATGCCAAGGACTTGCTGCTCTGCTGTAGAGAATCAAGATTGCACTTCCATTTAGAGAAAAGAGAATCAAGGAAGAGGAAAAAAGGTTTGCTTTGATTTTTTAAATTCTCTTCCTATTGCTGCTGGAAATGCATCTTGAGATTTTTGTCTTACTTAGATGACTCATTTCTCCAAAGGCCAGTAAAGAAATCAGAACATCTAGGGTGCACCTCACCGTAGCCTGAAGTCACTCCGGTGAAATGCAAAAGAAAGGTGTCTAGGAGGAGAAGTGAGACGCTTTTTATATCCAGAAATGTAGGCATGTAATTTAGAATACTTGTAATTTAGAATTTAAAAGTATCCTAATTACATTTGGATAACTGAATACATTAAAATGCAAAGTATTGGTTGCCAGGTAATCACGTCGATTGTAATGCTTCTTAATTTTTAAATATTTCAATTAAATGAAATGCAAAATGGTGAATGTTTCTGATCAAGTAACCATCTGGAAAATTTTGCTCCTCTTTGTTTTCCAGAACCATTTCATCTTCCATGTGCATTTGGTATGTAGTAGACTCTCACAGGATACTGCGAAACAGATGTAGCAATTCAGTTTTAAGTGAAAAATCACAAATGAGGCACTTTCATCCTTTTCTAGGAATGAGTGAGGAAATCAGTGGAACCTATCTGTGCTCAGCTTTTGAGCTGAATGTACCTGTGCGTTCTCTATACTTTTCTATGTCTGTTTTTCTCTTAAGTCTATCATGACAGCTGCATCTTGTCATTTGAATTCCTGTTCTTTCATTATCTACATCTCATGAAATAATTTTCCAGGCTCTGTTTGCATAATAATGGCATCTTCCAGCATATAAATTATTAGGTAGATAACTTGGATATCAAACTTAAGTAGCTATAAAATGTCCCTGCAATCAAGGCTGCTTGTGCAAATTAGTGCTTGTAAGTGCAGGAGGCTCATCAGACCAGCACAGGAGTAGGGCATATAGCTTCATTAGCCACCACTGAATTGTGCCAGTATTTTTTCAATTAGGAAAGTTTATAGATTCTTGGAGATAGGAAAGTTTAATTAATGAGGAAAGGTGCAGGAATGTCAGAGCTCGGGGGGGCAGTTTGAATGCTTCCACCTAAAGTGTCCTTTACCAGCTGCATTTCACTGTGGACTTTGCAGGGTAGGGCTGTGAAAGGCTCAATATCAATTATTTGGGATCAAATCAGAAGGTAACTTTCTTGCCTGTGTCTGGAAAGCTTAGAAGCATCTGAGGAAAGGAAAGCAGCCCAAAATGGCAGTAAATGTATCTTTTTAAAAGGAGAGACATGTTTGAGAAAGTACAGGACAAGTGATGGGCATGAAGAACAATGACCACTGACTCTGACCTGGAAGAGAATACAGTTTATTGCAGAAAAATTTAATGTTATTAGTCTTATGTAGAGGGTCATCATTAGAGAGGGGAATAAAAGGAAGAAGAAAGGATGGTACACTGAATGATACAGAGAAGCAGAGGAGGCAGCACATGGCAGTGGTGTGCACAAGTTGCAACTGCCTTGGGCTGCTGCCATGGAGTGCTGGCTGTTTGACAACAGGAAGGATATTATCAGGGAGAGCCTGGGATGTTCAGCAGTTAGGATGAAACCCAGTCTCAAAAGAGCAAATTAAAAGAATGTTTAAAAGAAATGGTTTTTTTTTATGCCTCACTAGACAATGTCCTTCAGGGATAAACTGAAAGTTTATGTTTTGAAAGGAGAGGACGAAGCAGGTGGAAGCAGATGGCTTATGGTGGTTACCAATAGAAATGTGAGATGGAATTAAACAGAAAGCTTGGACTACATATTTCTGTGCTGAAATAAATGAATAAGGCTGCAATTCAGCAAAAGCTTTTCAAAACCATCTCAAAATCCAGCCTTATTCAGCAACATCATAATTTTTCAGAAATGCCATCCTGCAAGAGAACAGCACTTAGTCTGCTAAATTACTTGCAAATGCCACAGCATAACATGCAAGTACTGATTCAGGAAGACATCCTAATAAGCAAAGAGTTTAAACAAGGGCTCGTGTCTGTTTGTGAATTAGTATTGTTAATGTTGCTTCCATGATGAATTGATTTTCATAAAGCTTAAGAACATGTTTTAATTTAAAGACAGTTAAATGGTCTCTTGAATTAGGACCTATCTTAGCAGAAGGAAACAGCTGAAGCAAATAAGATAAATTGACTGAAAACATCTAGAAATTGTTTTGGGAGGAACATGGCTGAAAATGGGGAAGATGGTTTTAAAGTAAGCTGAAAAGGATTGTGGTATCAAGAAAATGTGTTAATTCAACCTTTTTTGCTTTACCTTCTCTTGTGTCATGAACACCTGTAAAGGAAAAGCTGAGTTTTACACCTAAGGAGACAGGAAATGTATAGGCTCTGGGAAAATGAGCAGTATGCAGCAGTCTTGGGCAGGAATAACTAACAGAATAGTGAGTAAGAAAGTGGGGGAGTTTGGTGTCTTGTAATGCTGTTGGTGCTCTCCATTTAAAACTTTCTTGCCTATTATTCATCCAAATCAGTACAAGCTATCTTCTCTCAAATTTTAGGCTTTCACAGTTCATTAAAATGTGAAGTTAGTCAAGTAAAATAATTCTGTCACCACTCTAACAAATCTCTTAGGTTTGTTGAACACATTTGAAAATAGTCCAGGAGAACAGCTGCATAGGATTAATCATTCTCAGGGCACAACCTGATTTTTCCAGACCTTTGCTCATACTTCACAGTCTCTCTTTCTCAAATGAAAAGCCTATTCCTATTAAAAAGCTGAAACCAACAAATCAACAAATAATGTTGACAATTTTGCCTTCTTGACCAAACAGTCGGTTAACAAAAATCTCTGGCAACGACCTAATAAATTATGACTCTTCTGAGTGGGGGCATTCCTTAAATTCCAGGCCCATCACTGCACCTTCTGATGGCTGTTCCATCCTCGTGTGGAATTAGGCCTGTGTGTGGCAGTTGGCATCTCCAAGCCTCCATGGCTGGTTCTTTGTGTCCTACTTGGGGGTAACCCCAGGTCTGGAGTGTGTTGGGACTGAAAGGTTCCCTGAGGAGGTCTGGAACATTGTTCCACTGGGTTGTGTAAGAAGCACACACTGTCACTACTCACCTCGTATCAACTGCAGGAATTCAGCAGGTGTCTGCTGTCTGTCTCCTGGGCTACCAACTGAGTGTTTCTAAGTTCATGCACGTGCCAAAAATAATGGAAGTTGCAATTTATTTTTATTTAATATATTTTTGTTTTCTTTAAGTAAAGGGAAGCAAATAAAGGCAGAAGGAAAAATTTATGACAGAAGGAAATAATCTTTTTGCAAACATTCTGTGTTCCAAATTACCCTCTGGCTTTGTGACATCCAGTCCAGGATAAGAGCTTTCTGTCAACTCTTCCCCTGGCTGTAGGTCTATCAATATTGATACATATTTTTATATATATATATAAACGTGGTCAATAAGAATGTTGAAGTCTGTAGAACAAGATCTGACATGTAAAGAAAGGTCTCTTTAAGGAAATAGCCCTTGGTCTGGACCAGTTTGTACTTTTGCAAAGAGCCAGTCTCTGAATGCACAAGAGGTCACCTCTTGGCAAGCTGCTCTGCTGAATTTTACATCATTAAAAATGAGCAGCTTATTTTTTGCCCAAGAAAGTGCTGATAGTTGTGGTGCTTATCATCCATAAGTAGAGATGATGTACATCAAACTTTTTTGACATTTGATCATTCTACCTACATGCATTCTAATGTTTATTTCATGGAAACATATTCTTATTTAATTATATTAATTAAGGCCATCTATTGAAGTACACTGAATTTTCAACAGGTGTGAGCAAGTTGGTGATGGTCAGAATGAACAAGCATTCAATGGGACATATTTTCTTTAGAAAGCTTAATTCTAAGTACCTGATGAACCTGGAAGCACAGTGACTCCAATTAAGAACTGCTTGGCTCTTTAGCTTGACAAACACTTTTTAGTGTTTTCTGTAAATAAATAGCTAAGGAGCTGGAGAATTAAAAAGAAAAAAAGCACCATGATTACTTGGCAGAGGTGTGGTCTGTTTTTCTGTACTATAATAATTTCAGAAGATATTTAAATGAGAAACATATATGCTTATTTCATACAGGGCATAAGCCTGCAGTTCCTGGCTATATCCTTAATTGTTTTAATGATTGGATGTGATGGATTTTTCCAGCTTATTTCAAGGACCAGGAAAAAGAAAGATGTCTAAGTAAGAAAGCAGCACGTGAGCATTGCTCAAACAAGCCCGCTAGACTTTTCCAATGGCATCAAAGAACAGCAAGAGATGCCATTAGAATAATTGAACATCCCACATGCCACCCCAGTGATTCTGGGACTCAGTAACTGCAGTGCACCTGGCGCCAGACAGTGTCTGCATTTCCAGAGTGTTTCTCTGGATAAAAATGATCCAACTGTCAAACACTGAGTCTGGAGAGCTAAAAGATGAGCATGGTACAGTTGGACAAAACACTCTTGTGAGATTATGTTTCTGAAAGAGCAAAGTTTAAAAGAATTTGTCAAAAATAGCCACTCTGTTTTTTTCAGGACAAAAATAAACAATCATTTTGGGAATAAGTCAAATACTAAACAGGAGACAACTGCTTATTTTTAGGAGTAAGGAACTGAGATAAAACAGGGCTGTATGAAGCCACATGCAAACACATAAATTATTAAAATGTGTTGCAGCTATTACTCAGATGTTCAGTAGGATGAATTAAAACTTGCCTGCAAGGAACTAGGCAGGAATCCTTTAACCCTACTACTGCTGTTTATAGGCTGTGCTCCCTGCTTATGGCTTGTATGTCTGGAAGAGGACTGGAATGCTTTGTGGGTGCTGTTAGATGAAATTTGCCTCGATAGGAAGTTGTTTAAGTTAATGAAAATATATCATAGCACTGCAATCACTAGGGCTTTTTAAAAGCATTTACTCCAATGTTTTAGGAAGAACATTGTTCTGCTTTCCAGCATCGTGCCCTTTGTATCTTGAATCTTGGGTATTATTATCCCATTATTACATCCTCTGCAGCCCATCATCAAAAGGGTGCCAGTAAAGAAAAAGGATCTTTCAGACAGGGGTACTAATGTTCATTCTGCTATAGTAATTTTTAGGTTTGGGGAAATGAAAGTACTTTTCAAGGTAGTTATATTTATGCTGTATGGTTGGGGATATTGAGGCCAGTTGACTTCCCCAGGGTCACAGAAGCAGAGCCAACAAGAGAACAAAAATCTTGTGATAGAAGGCTGTTTCCATGCTGCACTTAGAGCTGCACAGGGCTCACGAACAACTGGGAACATTCATGCTCTTTTCAAAAACCATTTTATAGCAATAACAGTGCGACAAGAGCAAGAACTCTCACATAGTGTAGTTGATAGGCAGGTTTAAGTTAATTTCCATTCCTCACTTATTGTTTATTCAAATAAAATCTTTGGCATTTAAAATGAGTGAGAGCTGGAGGCACTGCACTCAAAAGCAAATTGAAGTGAATTTCATATAAAAGAGCATGGAATAAAACATTTTCAAAGGCTGTGCAGATAGGAAAACTTTGAATTACTTTTAAGTTCTAATACATACTAATAAGTTTTAAATGTTCACGACTCAGAAAAAGATTACCGTAAATAATTTAGACTAGTGTTTGCCAATGTCTGTGGCAATCAGCACAAAATTTCCTGCACATATAGTAACCTTCTTGTCTTACTGTACTACTTAGACTGTTTACAGCCAGATAATTTATGAGTTGTGGTGTTCTTAGTATGCCTGTAGATTAAATATTCAATGCAAAGAGAGAAATAGCTATAGCAGCATGAAATGCAGGTTTTTCTCTTAATCTTTCATAGTTGGAATATACATGTCTATATAATGGAGCCCTTATTCATCTGTTTATATGTTGTTCCATTCCTTCACAAACCAGCTTTTGTGGTTTTTTTTTTTCTGTGAAAATGTGCTGAAGCTCTTTGCCTTGTGAGTTTGAGAGTGCTGCCTGTTTGTGAAAAACTGAAAATATGATCATCCCCCTCAGGGTGATCAACAGCCTCACTATGGCTCTCCAAAATCTAGTTATCTACTCAGTTTGAGTCGTCTACATTCCTCTTTAATCAATGGAAAAAGAAAGATGGTCTAAATGATGGCCTCTTTCACAAACCTAGATACTGATATTAAAATGTGAATGTTAGATTGTTTTGCATCATCTGACTGATATTAGTGTACCATGGAGCAAAATGGTCCTTGTAGTTAAGTTGTTTGTTTAAGATTGAAAGTAATAAAATTAAAAATATGTTGTAGGATAGTTCAAATGAGCAGTTTTTAGGTCTAGACCCTGTACTCAGTTGTACTCTCTGTCCTCACCTCAGAGTTATACATGTAGATATTTGAATGCAGTCTAAGATTGAGCCTTTGCAATTTTAAGGATTCCTAAGGAATTTCTTGCCATCTTGTGTGACACCTGGACCAGATCCCTAGTGGCCTAAGTCTGAAAGTTGGGTGCTTTTGCACATAGCCTGCCACACATTTCTGATGTGTGGGCTATATTTAAATCTGTATTTGATGGGCTTAAAAGTAATTTTGTTAACATTTTGTTGTGTTTAGAGCTAGATATATATTTCCTTTGCTTGTCATGGTAAAGCCTCTGATGTGACAAAGCGAGTTTCTAACACAGATTTCAGAAGATGTATGGTAAATTCTATGTGTATAAGTTGTCCCATCTAGATTGTTTATGAACTCAGTTTGGTGGAAGAAATTGAGGTAGAAAGTAGAAACATGATCCCATGTTTCTACATAAATCCATTGTTGCCACTTTTCTCTCTTTTTTTCCCTTTTGCACCACAACTATTGTTTTAGTCCTTGATTTATGGTAGTTTTTATTTTCAGAGATGGGTGGCTGCTAGAAGGCAAAGCTGCATTTGTGGTACCCAGCTTCAATTTCTCATTTTACCAGAGGTCTTTTCACTGTGACCTTGAGTGAAGTAAATCTCAGGTGTCCAAAGTGCTTCTGAGCACACGAGCAAATTAAGATCAGTCTTGTTCTACTTTACTTCCCTGTCTTCCCCATTTATTCTAAGGAGGTTCTGAAGATAAGTAAACAAAATAAAGGCTTTGTGGTGTATTACTGTCAGGGGAATTACAAGAGTACTTGAGACAGTGAAATTATAGTTCCTTTCTAGACAGTCCTCGACAGAATCCTCAGCAATTTCCCTCCCAATGTCACTGTGTGTAGCTAATGAGGCTCCTGGAACGCAGAGCAATGAGCTTCATTACTTAAAATTCATGGACACTCTTCAGCTGTAGCAGCCTCACAAGCCATGAGAGCTGTTATCAACATTAGCAAAATGCCACTTTCCTCACATCCAAAAAAAGCACATTGGCTATTAGCAGCAATCTGCCCACCTGCCTATGGCTTTAGTGCATAATCTACACAAGTCACTGTCACTACATTTCAACATGAGGAGACACCACTGCAGACATGACATCGAAGGAAATGTTACCCTTGACCCAAGCTGTCAAGTGGAGGCTCAATATTTGTTATTGAGGGGGGACATGCTTATTTTGCTTATTTTTGTACCACGCTCCTGAGTAAATTTTATGACTGAATTTGAGCAATGGTTCAAATGTTACCTCAAGCAAGCTCTCTTTTCTGTGTCAAAGAATGTAAATCAAACCAGGTATGAAAATTCGAGAGCTCTTGAGAGCATTATGCAACTGGTACAAAATAAAGTAGCAGTAAGTAGGCACTCTTTTCTACTAATGTTTTCTTGCAGCAGAAGATGAAGGTTTGCTTTGAAGTGAATGCTGAAGTGAATTAAGCAAAACTCTCTCTATTAAAGTCACAGTTAACAATGTGGTTCTTGGGGTCCATTTTTATCCATTTACTACTGTAAGTGAAACAGTTACCAGCCCATCCTTTATCAGGCTGAACATGGAAACACTAAACACAAGTAAATAACAATTTCCTACAGACCTGATAATTATAGTCCAAAAAACCAGAATATTGTAAGAAAAAAGGAGCAAATCAATAAGTGTTGAAGGAGGTAGAAAATAACTATAATTTAAAAAAAAAATTATCTTTCCTTCATTGCTTCCATATATCTATTGTTACTATTTTTCTCTAATGTGGTACCAATTCTTTGAGGGTATCTGAGTGTCGTACTCATGAGGTTTTGGTAATGTATTCATTTCCATAGTAATGTGCTTCATTTTTCTTTCTGTATTACAGAACTAGGCTTCTGGAGGAACCTCAGGAGTGTAAGTTGGAAATGAATGCAAACTGCACCAGTCACATTTTACAGCCTTGCCACAAGAGTCAGGCAATTGTGGACTGGGCTCCAGGTTCCAGTGCTGTTGGTGCTTGACTTCACACATGGAGGTAAATCGTGGTTGCTTGAGAACATAAAGTCAAGCACCATAATATAAGTGCCTGGGATCTCTGATTTATTTGCAGGAGGTGTCAGAAACATCAGCTGCACTACAGTTTTGTTTATAAAGGTGAGAGGTTATCCGAAAGGTGATTTCTGTACCTTGCCTTAGCTACATTACATTTTTTCTATCAAATAGGAACAAGTGACTGTGTTGACTGCAAAGCACTGCTCTCTAGTGGCATCAGACAATCAGCTCTATCACCCTGTTGCTTCTTTTTGTGAAAGACTCCCACTTGGGCTTATGACTGCTGTGATGACCAAACTTCTTGCTCTCTGATTTGTCATTTTACCTGTCTGTGGTACAGATGAGTTCAGAGTTGTGTGTCGTGCCTGTGACTTTCAAACAGCAAACACAGCATTTCATTTTGCAATAAATTATAATGAGCATGAAATTTGGTGAAATTTGGCACAATAGCAGCTGCTATTTGGTATTAACATTTAATTTCAAAGTAATACACAGTTTTTGAACCACTAAGGATGTGTACAAAGTACAGTGGAGACGTCGTGGGAAAACTTATAAAAACCTCACTACAAACCTCATCTCACCACCTCTGCAATGGCACTGGGGAAAAGAAATAGAGTTTTTAACAAAAAATCATCCAATTTGAGCAGCATTACAGAAGAAAAGGAGAATAACAGTAAGTATTGTGATGCCATTATACAAATAAGTGCTATGTGGTTTTCTGAAATACTGTGTTTACTCTTGATTTGTAAAATTTTTGTCTTTCCATTACTTCAAGGTTGTGGTTAGGAATATTTTTTACATGACAGTCCTGGTGAGTAACTAAAAACAAGACAAAGGCTCATAGTGATAGTAGTAGTTGCTTTTATGTGCCTTTCTACACACTTCTAAGTTCCTGGTTACTTTCCTCCTACAAGTTGCTGCTGTTTTTACTAACCTGTTGTTTTTTTTTCTCCTACCTCATTAGCCTGTTATAACTTCCTAAAAACCCAAGCAACAGCTTTGACACATTGACATGTTGCCACTTAGTCAGAAACAAAATCAATATACTAGAAAATGGTTTCACTGAGAAATTTTGTGTTCAAAATAATCAGTTTGTCCAGCTATGGAGTCTGATAGCACAATGTGTGTCTGTGAAAAGGGGGAAGTGCTAATGAAGAGGTATATTTTCTCATGTCAGTGAGCAAATGCAGGAGAACTGTTGCCTCATTAGAGCGGTAAAGAAAAAAAGAATTGCTGATTCATTTTTTTATTTTTTGGAAATGGACAAAGTGAACTATCTTAATGTATAATACAGTTGGTATTGTATTAATTTGAGAAACTGGGAAATTATGAGTACTGGAAATCATGGCTCAAAGCCATAGGAAGTGAACTCTGTGAATCTCCTCTGTAAGCATACCCAAATTTCCAGCCTGAAGTCAGTGTGTGTTTTCAGATGTTATACCTTTTACAGTTGCAAATTCTTGGCATAAAACCCAAACTGACATAGTTAGTAGTGGGAATATTGTTTAATAGCATTAGTTTGTATTCTTGCACGTCTTCTTCAACTCAAGTTAGCGCTGTTAAGTCGTGAAGACCCCTGCCCATCTCAGCTGCTAGGGAAAGATGTACTTTACCAGGTGTTGTTCCCTTGGCCATTCCCCATCACTTCTGTGTCTGGTGTTGTCTTTTATGATTTGTTGGCAGTGGCAACCTGGGTGTAGTTGGAATCTGTTGTGCCAGGAAGGATCCTCACAGCCAACTGAGGCTCTGCTATACTGGCCAAAACTTGTTAGCTGCCACATTTAAGAAAAGGAACGTGGGAAAGGAGATTAAATAACAGTCAGTGGGGTCAGACCTTCCGTGCTATTTTTTCAGAAATCCTGCCTGTGTGTGCTTTATTGAATACTTTGCAGACTGTGTCTGTTTTAACCAACTAGTTTAGGATTAGGGGAGTTGTTTTGTTTTGGTCGGTTGGTTTTTTTAACACGTTTAAAGGAAGAGAATAGAGACATCCCCATGCTTTGGATGTGAAAAGGAAAACCTGCACTTGTTTGGGTGTTCAGACTTTAAATTTCAGGGAGCAATGTGAGTATATGTGAAAACTGGGAAGGCATTTATCCCTTAATAAAAGTTAATTCAGTTTTTTTGATTGCTAATATAGGATTGGAGGGAGGCATGAGATTGCACTAGAGGGATTTTTTAATGGGTTCTGGAAAGCCCATTTTTTTTTTTTTTAAGTGCAGTTCCTTAATTTGAGCTGGTTTTATGATTGCATTTATAATCTGCTAATTATCCCTGCCAAAGAGAACTTGTTCTTTGTAAAAGTCCCCAGATATGTCTCATTGCCTTCAGAACAAGCAAGCTGCTCTCTTAAAGCAACCCATTTGCCTGATCTAGTACAGGTCTTGTATGCTGCAGAGAAACAGTTTCAGTCTCATACCACTGATGGGAGAGGAGTGGAAGGGTCAGCACAGGCTGGCTCTGGTGATCCCATTTCATGTCTGTAGCACCCCATCAGGCAGGGCAGTGAGTCTTCTCCCATTCACACTAGGCCATTGAGGAGATCAATTTTGACAAAAGTGACACTTCCTCTGAGTGATCCTTCTCATACATTTGTGCTCTGTGGGCTTGTCATTCAACTCTGTGTTTTGCAGTTCTTTCTGTGTGTGCTGGAGGTTGTTTTGTTGCTGGTTTAATAGCTATAGAATATTTTGCAAGGGTTTCCAGCTGCTGCTGCTGCCATCTGTCCTTTAGCACACCGCTTCAACCATTATTTTAATCAGCATTTGGTCTCTGTGGCCACAGGAGCTGGTGTGATGCAGATTCGGTACCGCTGGGGACAGACAGCCCAGCAATGGGCAGAACGAGTTCTTTTGAATGATATTTGTGGGGTTGGATTCAGAACATGGACTCTGCCAATCTTATGTCATGTGCCTCTGTGTCAGGGATTTGGAATGGGCTGTTGGTAATGCAGGAGCACACATGGGTGAGCCTGGGAACTAGACATTAGCTGTTAGAAGTAAATGGTGTTTGACATTCTCTGTGAAGATTTTCTACTAAAGCTGTACTTCCCCTTGTTCTGAGGGGCTCCATCTGTACACATCATTGCCTTTTACAATGTTAAACTTAATTCACACCTTCTAAATGTGCCCCTGAAAACAGTTGTCCCTGATGACTCCTTGCCCTGAGTGACCTCTACATCTGTCATTAAATTTCATTTTCTCTTCAGTACTTTTAATCTTTAGTGTTTAGAGTGAACCAGAAATTAATGCTTCAGAGCACACAAGAAGAGAAAAATCTGTTATATGAAGTGGGATAGTCCCTCATGTCCCAATACCCAATAGATAAATATGATGTGGATTCATCAGATCTTTCATAGCTTCATTTTGAGTCATAGCTTCTTTGTTTTGAACTTTGATGAGAACAGCACTGTCCTCTTCTTACCTCAGGTGCAGACCATGAACTATCTGATGCAGCAGTTTCCAAACAGATGGTTGATCTCTTTCTGCACTTGACTGCAATTTCTTTTCATTTTTCATCAATATTGTAGCATAAAGGAGATCTCTACTGAAAACTGATAAAGTTCTCCTTGACTTCTATTGCTACAGTAACCTATGGGATCACTCTGATTTCCAGCATTATTCCTTTGGGCTTTCTTCTATATTAGCCAAATTCTCCTCTGTGAAGTTCTCTTGCCACTATGCTCTTAACCAAAATACTTTGCTCTGAATTACCTTGTTTTAATAATAGTATTCAGTTATTACAGTGGCCCAGTGGCCACTGTGGCTCATTTATCTCAGTTAAGGAGTTATATATATTGCCACTTATACCAGCATCTTTCAGGATCACAAAACCCTGATTCCAAGATAAAAATATTCTTTCAAGGAGATAAAAGCTAGATCAAGCAGAAGAGATTTGAGAAGTGGTGAGTAAAATGTTCACTTCCTATTGAATTTTACCTTGATTTAACTAAATCCCAGAATAATAGGACTCTGTCTGGTTTAAAATCCCCTTAATTACTAGAACAAAGACTATAAAGAATAAAAGAATAAATCTTACACAAATCCTGAACTCAGCTGCTCCACAGCAGAAGCTTGCACTGAGCTGTTGAGAAGAAAGAGGTGGAAGTGTGAACTGCAGATGATCATTGTTAAAAACTAATGATGTTTGGAGATAAAAAACAATTAAAGAAGGAGAGATGGAGATACTGGCAACTCCTTTAACTTTACAATATAAAGATTTCCTAGAGATTTCCAGTACAATCCACCTTGCCAGGCAGCTGGAGTATGCATGTAGCTGGGAAGCAGAAGGGATGAAGGGAGCGTGTCCTGGAATCTCCTGGGGATTGCACAAAATCTATCAACCCTGTAGGTTGTTGAAAAGGGGCTTATCAAATCAATCCATGTTTTTACCCCCCTGCCAACCAACAGAGCCTCCGTTCAGGATGCTACCAAAATAGCTTTTCAGGTTTATAGAAGGGTAGAAGTGATCATGTTTTAAAGCCACTGATTTCCCTTTCTTTGCCCAGTGGTAATTCCACCTCTGCTAGAAGAGTGCTCAGACTTAGAGACTATTTCTTTAATGTTTTTACTTCCACACAGATTTTTAACAGATGTCTAAAGTTGCAGTCACTATGAAGGATGAATGAGACCATGTCTCTTTTGACTGGTTGGACTCTTTATTTAATTCCATATGGAAGTAGGAAAAAACTTTAAACAACAGTATTTTAGTGCTGACAACTGTATCAAGAAGAGCTTATCTAGCAAGAGGAGCAGGAATGGCCTGTGTGAAGTCCTTGGTGGCCTGCTGTTCTCTTCTCATGAAAAACAGTGGAAACAAACAAAAATCTTTTGAAGAAAAATAACTGCTTTGTTCTTTTTAGCTTTCTTAGTTCTGCTGTGCACATGCTGAAACATGTGGGGAAATCATAGAACTGCCAAGGTTGAAAAAGACCTCCAAGATCCTCAAGACCAGCCCTTGACCAAACACCACCACATCAACTAAGCCAAGCATGAAGTGCCACTTCCAGTTGTTTCTTTAACACTTCCAGGGATGGTGACTCCACCCCTTCCCTGGGCAGCCTGTTCCGATGCTTAACCACCCTTTCAGGGAAGTGGGAAGATGATGGGTTAAGATGGACTTGTGAGATAAGTAGCAAAGAGTTGACTATAGTTTTACCTGAATTCCCATTATATGTGCCATTGCCATTAGAAAAGCTGTGGCTCTGGAACCTTGTACCTCTCTTGCCTCAGGCTGGTAGCCTGCCAGCCAAACTGGGAAAGAGTACTGGACAGCAAAAGGAGAGACATGGGATTTCTGTATAACACATGAGATTGGAAAAAGAAGGAAATCAGAGAACATGTCTGGTTCAAGTGTTTTTCCCGACCCTGAAGTTTTGTTACAGTCTTTACAGATAAAGAGTAAACCCAAACTCAGTCACAGCTGAATTTTTGTTTCAGAAGCCACTCTGTTGTTTCCCCTGAATCACTGTACATGTTTGTCTGGATGTTTGACATCCACATTCCCTAATGCTCATAGGAATTGCTACTTATCAAGATTTATATTTATTTATATTTATTTATAATGTCCATGATGTTTCTCTGGCTTGTTTGATTCATGTGACCTTCAAGACAAGGAGAAAGATGAATTATTTCTATGCAATGTTATTTTCTTCTTTGTGTTGGCCAACTATAGGGCTGCACTATTTTATTCAGAAGTTGCTGTAAGTTACATACTTCACACTTTGTTCTCAAATCTCTGCATTATTTACTTAATATTTTGCCACTTCTGACTTTTTGGCAATGTAAATGAAATCAGAATCAGGTGTCTGTCCACATCTTTCCCTTCTTCTTTTCGGAGGTGCTGCTGGAAAAGCCTCACTTTTTCAGAGGTTGTCAAGTATTCTGTATCCAATAAGTTTACATTCATAGATAGATAAAGTTCTCTTTACTTTTCCACGCTCAGTTTCAATGCTAACAGTTAAAATAGAATGCCAGAGAATGCAAAAAAAATTTTCCAAAATAGTTTTCTGCAGTTACAGAATATAATTAATGAATATGATGAAATTGATTACTAAAATGCCCTTTTGAATTTTGAGAATGAGCCTTCTTTCCCACCACTTCCCAGTTCCATTCTGTCATCCTTTTTGTGCCTTGCTTCGCAGGCATTCCTGGGAAGGTGGAGGTCTGTGTGGATCAAAGAGAGTGCTCTGCCTCAGCAAGTTTGACAGAACCAGGCTTTCTGTCAGGTCACTCCAGTCACAGCCAACTAATCCCTGTTAAGCAAACGGGTAATTGTGGAGGGAATGAGGAATTCTGTAGGAATCAGAACCTTGAGCAGTGCCTCAGCTCCTGCAGAGATGGGTTTAGTGCTCTCAGTGGGAAGGTCACTCTCTGTGTGTCCCCGGGTGTGCACATCAGCTGCTGGTGAAGAAAGAACATCTCTAGAGGTCAGTGATTGCCTTGCTTGCAGGATTAGCTTTTATATAGAGCTCATCTTCTACTTCAGTTTGCTGTAATTGGTTCATGTTCATTCTATGTTCTACTCATCAGTCTGGTAACTTACAGCACCGATTCATTAAAGTCATAATTGGTCATCATATTTATTTAACTACTAAGTATTTTACATAATGAGTGAATGCACTTAGCCCCTATTGGGAGAGAATTTGTTAATCTAATTAAAAGTGACACACATATGAGGCTTATGGATTTACTCAGAATGTATAACAGGGTAAGAATGAGCTCATTTAAAGCATCATCTTGTTAACCTTGACTACAGTGTTTTTTCTACAGTGTGATTTCCTTTTGACCAAATGAACGTGTCAAAAAAGAACATATCCACAGATCAGGAGCCACTGGTCCAGCCAAACTAGAGCTAACTTGGTTTTAACACAGAGGAGAACATAAGTTTCAATTATTTTCTCTCTGCATTTCCAGTAGGATGTTTATCCCTGCTTTTAATTTGTAAGAACATAATTTTCCCTTCTTATTTCCCATGTAGAGTTTGCCATCACTTACCATGAAAAAGATTATTTTTATGTATTAATATTGAGTACATTATATATATAAACATAATATCTATACTTAAAAACCTTAAATACCTATATCTGTAGAAATAAAATACCTTACAATAATATGTGTGACTACAGTCTTAACTTGATGAGTTTAATATGCACAAAATGTATTAACTTTTAAAATGAGTTTTATACAGTGAAAAAAAGAAGCATTTTGAAACTTAATTTTATTCTGTATTTTACACTTTAATGATTCTGTAATGAGTTTACTTTCTTCAGAAAGAAGACAAGTGTTGGAAACCGGACAGCATGGTTCTTCAAAGACCCCACAACTGTGATCCTGGTTATATTTTCTTCCAGTGCTGCAGCATTCCAGAAGTGCAGCAGGATATTTTAAAGAAAAAGGGGCCAAATTTTTTCTCATCAGAAAGCACCATCTAGTGTTGGTTTGTAAAACTTTGGCCCAAAGTATAAAGAACAGTGGGAAAACAAAAGAATCTCAGGACTTCACTGTAAAATAAATTAAAAGTCTGGAAAGGTGAAGTTATTCTGGTTGCACAAGTATTGGTTCATGGGACACAGTAAAAGGATTTCTTTGGCACTTGAAGTCATAAATTCACTCTGGAGTCCTTCCAAAATGTTTTGACTAATCTCTCACTGTCATGTGTTCTTGATCTCTTGTCTTCCAGCCTAAGATACAGGGTGAAAACATTTCCCTGTGACCTAGGTGCTTGTAAGAAGGTGATATTTCATATAAAACTTAAGAAAGAAATTACATCATTTAGCAGGCAGGATGCTGTAGGAAAATGTGATGTTTTTTCCCCTAAGTATGCTTATTTTTGTTACAATGTTAAAACCTTTTTATCTTCTTCTGGTTTGTGTGTTTTATTGTTTAGGCTTGAATCGAAGTCCATTCACCTGTCATGCAGCACTCAAGAGACACTGTTTCCACCAAGCCCCTGGGGTAGCCTGGTGTCTTTGGCAATAGCAAACCTCACATGATCAGTCCTCCAGATTTGCGTGATACAGAAGAAAGGTGAAATTTTGGTGGGATGAAAATGAGCAAGGTTAGTTGTAGAAAGAGGATGCTGCTTTGTTTGCAGCTCATGTGCTGCAGTTAGGACTGCACAAAGAGATACCCAGGCTCTTTCCACTCCCCAAAGAGCATTTTAATACAAGTTCCAACAAAGCATTTCATACAGAGTGTTAGAGTTTGAGCAGAGACTGCTGAGAAAGACTTGCCATTGTATTCCCTCCAGCCCAGGGGTTGGAGCAGCCTCACTGCTGTGAGTGAAAGCTGTTTATGGTGTTATCATGTTTTACCTAGCAAGGAAAGCAGCTCACTGCTGACAGGACCAGCAGTTTGTGTGAATGATTCTTGAAGTAGCAGAGTACTAAGAGTCTTCTTATCTCAGTAGAAGCTCCAGATGTAAAATCTCTCCATGAATTACTAATATATAAACTGTGTGCTGGTGACAGCTGTGAGGAAAATATCTCAGACATGGCACAGTGAATGTGGCATGCAGTTATCTGCCTTGGGAAAATGGCAGAGCTTTAGCTGGAAGAAGGGTGAAGCAGTATTTAGTTTGCCTGATCTCTCTTGAATCTATAATGTTTAATATGTAGGAGAATTTTAAATTTCTGTCCTTGAACATCAAATGTGTAAATAATTATCAAGAATTTGACCTAAACCCTACTGGAGTCTAGAAGATATTTTCAGTAACTTTGCTGAGAATTTTGGAACTGTCTCAAAGTAACCTGTTTGATCAATAAAGTAAAGCATGTTCTGAAGAAATTAAAGGCTCATAAATAAAGAAATGGTTAATAGCTAGGGAAGCCTTAATAGAGTTCCTCAGTGAACTGATGTCTTTAAAGTTGAAATAGTCTCTGAAGTTCTGAGGAACCATTTTTCATACGTGACAAGATTATGCCTCTGGAAAAAGAGGAAGAAAAAAAAATGTCTAATGTGTTGGGAAAAATCCCAGGAAAATAAACAAGCAGTAGAAAGATATGAAGTACAATGGTTTCAGAACTGGGGGCAAGAAAGATGCTGTAGAAACCATCTGAATAATGGCAAGAAGTCTGTACAGTGAGTGAAGTTTAGAATTTAATCAGAATAGTAAAAATCAAATTTACTACGGACACTAGTAGTAGATCACTTGCTATTATTACATTTAATGTGGTAGCTGTTACTTAGAATAATGTAGTTTTTACTTTAAAGCAAACCTGGGGGAAAAGTTCAAATGCATTAAGCATGTAAACAAAGGTTGAAAAAAACACGTGAAAGCAACTTGTATTGTTTTAGCCAAAGCTGAACCAAAACATTAAAGTGAAATGTTTCAGAATATTTGGGTGTTCTAAAGTGAGATGTAATCTTTTGAAAAGATGTGAAAGCAGAGCAATGTTCTTTTTCAGGAAAGTCTTGTTATTTATCCAAATAAGGACATTGCAAGTAAGTGGAGAGGGTACTGGAACACTCAAAGGAGCTGCTTCCCATAGACAGGCAGCAAGGGAGGGGAGAAGGTTAGATATTGTCAAGTCAGGGTGGATTTGCAAACAAAACAAATACAGAGGGAGAATTCCCAGACAGAGCTGGGTTTCTGCATGGGCAGAATCTCGTTGTGTGGCAGCTGACTGAGATTCACTACCTCTGTAGTCCCTTCCTTTTCTGCTAATGTAGTGACAAGAAAAAAGCTCAGAGGAGCTTTATTCTAGCAGGCTTACTAAGGACAGGTGAAGTAGGGATTGAATGCCAGAGAAAAAAATGGTTGAAATTTGGGATGCAGCCTGATTATAAGATCATGCAATTCACTGAACATAATCTGCACCAATCCATTGGGGTTTTGAGTTGAAAAATTCATTAAATACCTCAGCTTTTGGAGCCATTCCTAAAACATTAAACTTGAGAAATACAACACAACTCTTTACAAAACCCCAGCTCTCCCAGTATAAACCAACTTTTTTAGTGCTCCAGCTTCATAAATCACAGGTAATATCAGAATAATAGATGTCTGAATGTAAAATTCAAAAAGTTTTCAAAGTAGTAGAAAGACCTTAAAAAATTA
This sequence comes from Lepidothrix coronata, assembly GCF_001604755.1. Classification (NCBI taxonomy): domain Eukaryota; kingdom Metazoa; phylum Chordata; class Aves; order Passeriformes; family Pipridae; genus Lepidothrix; species Lepidothrix coronata. The sequence continues at coordinate 1,385,644 of NW_016690300.1, read as the reverse complement.
TGGACATCATATATAGAGATTTCAGCAAATATCTGAAAAACATGCCAAAATATCTCATTGTATTTAAGACAATTTAATGATTTTTGTAGCTGGATTTTTGTTATCACAATATTGTTAGGGGGATGTTTACAAAGGAAAGTAGACAGAATAGTCTGTGTTACACCTTGTTTTCTGCTTGCATGAAAGCTGCATGCTTGGCTTTTATCTTGAGGCTGCAGGTGAATTTTACATATATGGTGACTTTAGATATATAGTGACACAGATACATATACACTATGTGTATATGTAAATGTCACTGTATAGATATGGACATGATTATACAGTGATTATCAGTGGGTTTGGATGTTTTGATCTGTAAAATTTTCCCAGAGGAAGGGACCCCTGAGTTGAAAATTTGAGTCTGCTGAGAGTAAATGTAGTTTACAGTGAGATTTTGCAGTTCTCCTAGATTTATTCCGTGGACCTGCCTGCACTTGGGAGGCTGGATTGAGATTTTAAGTATACATGTGGTTACGTGATCCGAGCACCAGATGGCAATAGAATGACATTGGAAACATCTCCGTGCCCTGCTTTGAAATCAGTGTAATGAGAAAATGAAAGGTAATAAAACTGCTTTGACCCTGTGTTTGAAAACTTTGATTAGTAGGAATTGATATCCTGCCCAATGAAGCATGATTTTACACTGAGGGAGGCCCAGGCTTTCATGGACAGGAGGTTTGGAGAGGAGATCCATGAGAAATTGCCTCACTGGTTTGTTTAATTCCGAAGATGCAAAAATAAACTTTGAATTGCATTGGTAGCTGTATGAATATTAGTGGGAGCCCACAGCCCTTTCTTGTCATCCACAGCCTCAGGAAGACATGGAACAACAGCAAACACTCCAGCTCTGGTCACGGGAGTACAGCGAAGAGCCACCTCAGCTGGCACTGCCCAGCTCATGTGCAAGGGACCAGCTCAGCTGTGGGAGCAGCAGGTATTGGGAGCATCACTGCTCTCACTGGTACAGCTCTGGTTGCACAGTGTACCCAGTGGGGAGGAAGTTTAGTTGCCTTATCTATGCTTTGCAGAATCACTCATGCAAACTACTGTGCAAAGGTTCTTGCAGTACAAGAAGCCTGGGCATACCTGTATCAGGTATTAGTCAGGTTGTGATCCAAACCTAGAAAAGCTTGTTGTCTGGAAAGGGTGTTAAATGTTAGCCAGCTAGTGACATAAAAATTATTAAATAGAAAAAAATATAGATGTTATTAAAGAGAGATATGTTTGTAATCAAAATTTGGTTTAAATCTGCAGTTCTGAGTGAATGTGACTTGCCATCTGGAGCCTTATTTAAATTTATATCCGAAGTGGCATAAAGTTCATAAAGATGAGAGGCTGTGGCTGCAGCAATGAGCACAGAGTTCTGAAATGGGACTCCAAGTACAATGTGTTTTATCTCATGTTGAGGCTTCTCCCCAGGATAGCCTCAAACTTAATTTTCACAAGAACATCTATTTATAGCCATTTTATCCCATAAAGTGGCAATTGTTTTGTTCTGAACTAGCAGAAGGGAGATTAACTCTATTGTGTTGGGTTTTATATGAGATTTTTGGTGTGTGCTTATGCTAGGGGAGTCTGGTGACTGTAGCAGTCTTTTCAAAGATTTAGATATATCTTCAGTCAACAAGATGCTTTCTGCCTGTTAAAGGCTGAAAAAGCCGAAGTGACACTTGCTAAATTATTCTCACCATCTAGTTGAAAACTCTTTTCACATTCAATAATATGTTATTCATTTTTGTCTTGCAAGGGGTACTTCCTTGTTTTGCTTAAAGAAGCCCAAAAGAGGTAGACAGCCTTGTTCAATTTTCATCTCAGCTAAAATGATTTTTCCCCTGTAGAGATCTGTGAAGGATCTCAGACTGAGAGCGAAGAACTGGAACGTTTTTCTGTTTATCTAAATGTGTTGGAGCTGCAAGTTTTAATCACAGCCAGGGTAAAGATTAACCTGTGATTGTATTTAATAGTGAAGAAGTAACCAGACAGCTCCCAGGCCCATGAGCTAAGAGTGTAATGAAGATTTCAATCATGCTGAATTTTGCCCATGAATCAGTACAGTATTTTACACCAGACATAGTCACGCTCTGATGTATGTGTTTGTATGCATGGAAATGCACCCATACATGTCTTGGTGAGGACAGTAATGGTACGTCAGTAACTGTTGTGGAAAAGTCTGCAGTCTGCAATGTGTTAGAACTGGTGGCAACTTAATTGGTAACATCTTTTTGAAGGAGACATCTGGGTGCAGTAGAAAGTTACCTTGAATCTATAGCAGCATTTAAGATTTCAGGTTTAGTTAGCAGATGGCAGATAGGAAGCTGTAAAAGAGTAAGACTGAATTAAATGCCTATAACCCATTTTGTTTCCTCTAATAATCTGGAAGACCTTGGTAGAGGTCTGAAAGCTCATTTGTTTGCAAAAGACTGGGTGATATATTCTCTAAGGTACAATAGGGAAGAGATTTTTCAGTATGTCACAACAGTAATATTAAGCAGCAAATAACAAGGAAAACTTGGAATTTAGCTCCTGGTGTACAGTTTCTGCGTGACACTGCACTTTTCACAAAGGACTTTTTCTGGTTCAAACATCAAACTGCAGGGAATTGAATTTCTCATTTACTATCTGTACTACTACTTAACTGTGTTGAGATAGTGAGAAAGTGAAAACCTTTTCCTTCCATTCCATTATACTGGAGTATCCTGTTTATCCAGAGGATGGAAGCTTCTGACCTCTGATCTTCATTCCTGATTGTTGATTTAGTTTTCTTGTTAAACAGTCAGTGCTTAAGGAATAAGACAGAGGGGAAGAACCCTTTGTTTTTTTTAAGTTCTCCTTGTTAGTTTTGCATGGAAACTGATCTACATTCATTGCTCTTAATTTTGTTCCTGACATATAATTTTTCTGGATTGTTCTGGCAAGTGAACTATATCAGCATATAAACTGCGCTTTCAGCTTGCACACTAATGGATTTTGTTTCCTTAAAGCCATAAGAAAATTGTACCAAAAAATGGAGTGGGGATCAGCAGTGTTTCTAACTGAAAAGTATGTGTGTGATCAGCTCTTGTCCATTTAAATATCTATAGAAAATCTGTTTGGTCAAAATGGATTTGGCCTTAAGACACATCAACTGAGTGGGGAGAAGGAGAAGGGTCAAATTTGCTGCTCAATTCTCTATTCCCATTTTGATTTATCACACTACTGTCACTCTTTCTTGTACAGGCAAAGCTGGACCTATAGAATGATTATGGTCAAAGGCTTGTTATTTTCTGACCCCACTGTTACTAGAAACATCTATCATCTTTGTGATGTTCTGTAAAATGTATGATATAGATATTTGGCAGCCTTTACTAAATGAGATCAATTAACTTCAATTAGAAGAGCTGAAAAGGAGTCCCAAAAATCCAGGATCCTCCCATGGCCAGGGCTATTGCTTGAACAGTGAGAGACCTTGTGCTGCTGTTTAGGAAATATCATTTGACTTTAAAAACAAAGCGAGAAGTCCTCTCTTTTGCCAAAAAAGGGCTATTCCCTCAGTGTTCTACTTAAAGCTTCCCAAATTCATGTCTCTCATCACTGCCTCTTGTCATCTTTATTCATCTTCATTGTATATAGATAATCTGGAATAATAAGGGTTATTTTGCTGCCTTGTCTATAATTTTATTCTCTGTTTCATATTCTGAGTTCTGCATTAACGTTTCTACAGTTCTGAGCCATTTCATGGACTTGCTTGATGATAAGAAAGAATATTAACACAGAAGAGTCACAACAAACAAGACAATTCAATATAAAGCCCAAGGAGAAGAACCAGACATGCACATACAATCATTTCCTGTAACAGGATTACATACACTCGTGCTTCAGATCAACCTTCTCTCCAGTCTGCTTCCCAGTTTGTTTAGCTCCAGGCTGTACCTGCACAGGATGACAAAGCCAAGCTAACTTGCTTACAAAAGCAAGCTAATCAAAGCACTCCTTGCAATCTGAATTTGCAGGGTCCTTTTTTCCATTTAGAAGATTACCTTGGCATTATTCTGTCAATATACCGTATGAAAGGGTTCTGTAGATGTTTGTTGACCTGCTCATGATCATCTCCAATAATAGATACTGTTTTTATTGTACAGATGGATAATTGAAGTGTGGTTAAACAGCTTTCCAAAGATTGCATTACTCATTGGAAAGCTGGGTCGAGATGTTACATAACTAAAGCAAATAGCTCTTCAGGTATGTAATTGTTGTTCATTTTTCACAGTAGGTATCTGTCATTTTAAACACTTTCAATGATATAAGGAGCTTGACATTATAATTAAGAAGTTATTTAAGTACCCAAAAGATCACATTGATTTGTGTTTATGGAAGCCTTTTAGATTCAAGGATAAAGCAGTATCTTTGTTGGGAAAAAATGGGATTAACAGCCCTTTCAAACAGCCACCTTGTTAAGGCTCTTTAAGCCACTGATGTAAGGCAGGAGTATTGACCCATGAGAGTGTATTATAGGAACATAAAGACTACACAGGAGTGTTGGCCTCAGGTCAGGATAAAGGTGATGTTAATGAGGAAAGTGAATTTTGGTGAAACTTCTGAGTTTTATCAACACTGCTTTACTAAACACAGCAAATCAAAATAGAGCAAGATGGACCAGCATCTTTTCAGTGGGACTTGAGGTCTTTGTAGCCCTCTGCCAAATTGAGTATGGTGAATCCTGGCTCAGATCTTTATAGGGGAATTCCTCCTCATAAGCACGGGCCAGTGTCTCTCATGCAAGGAGAGAATGACTGAGACATCCCCTTTGATCCTCAACCATGCCTAAAGTTATCTCTGTGCTTGAGACATCCACTCTGAATTTTTGCTAGAGAGGCAAGTCATTACTGGTCTTCCTTCTGGAACTGTGGATTACTCTTTTTAACTTGCTTTTATGCCTTAATATGGCAAGGGACTCCGATTGTGTGGTGCTTTAAAAATCAGCTCTCCCCTTATATATTAATATTTTTTTTTTTTTTAGTTGAGGATAGGGATATTTGTTAATCATAAACACATTGGTTTCCTGATACTAAGTCAGTTACTTGACACATTTCAGCCCAACTCCATTAAAAATACAGTGTATTAAGAGCCTTGGAAAGGGAACCAGGTATTGTTGCCAAGTGGAATGGATCAAAAATGGTGTGAAAGGATGCTTTTCCATCTGTTGTCAGTAAATTCTGGATACAATTATGCATCACTTCCATCATAAGAAATACATGGAATACATGTGTGTGTTCACTTTGTCGAGAGTAACATAATCAAGCACCTTTAAATGACTGATGGTGAAAAGGCTACTCGAGTTACTGTCACTTGTATTTTTGAAATTTCAGCCTTTACAGCTGGGGAATCTGATCCCTGGGTTTCTGAGTGTCTCTGTTATTCTTAAGGGTTTGTTGATCCTGGGGTTTCCAAGTGTCTCTGTTATTTTTAAGTGTTTGTTGATAAATGAAGAAAACATGACAGGTTGTTTTGAGGGCTTGATTTTTAACTTTGGTCAGATGTTTGCCATTCCAGAGGCTTGCTGGTCTATTGTCTACCTTGCTTTGAAACTCTGCAGTGTTTATAAAGAAAATAACAATGATGCAATTTCTGTGTAACACACAGAATGTTAAATGTCTGATAAACTGAGCAACATTTTCAGTTTTTAAAGGTCAGTGTGATGATCATTCTCATTATATTACACAACCAATGACATGACAATGAAATTAATTAGCAGTTTTCATTGATGAAGTATTTGATAATCTATCTTTGCATCTGATTAGAACTGTTGTGGAAAAGAAAAATATCCTCTAATAAATATTTTGTAGCCACTGCCTTTCATGTGTATCACAGGATTAACTGTACAGTTAGATGAAAAACAAATTAAAAAATAAGTGAGAAAAATATATTAAGAAGTAGATAGTCAGGATATGTATCCTGAAGCTAAATTTACAATGTAAAACCGATACTGTACATTGATAGCACCTGAGAGTAATGCATGTGCTAGAGAAAATTATATTGCAATATGCCCTGATTACAATCTGCTTGATTTTAATTAATTTCCTTAATTGGAGAACAATGCATTTTCTAATTACACGTGAAAACACCACTAGCTATTGCTGTCTTTATCTTCTGCACAAACTCTCCTGGTAGACCCACTGCCTGTCAAATTTATAAAGCCTCATCTCAATGAACACGGGCTCTTTGGCAGACCCATGGCAATTACTCAAATTAATCACATGTGAAGCAACATTTCAAACTTGTAATTTAGGTGCAATAAAATTCTAACTGTGAATAACTCAGCTCACACAGACAGAAGGGTGAAACCTGCACCAGAAATGTAATTAGAAAACAGTACAGTTGAAGCTGAAATGAAATTTAAAGTGAAATGTACCATCTGAATAAGTGCTCTGGAGATAATGGCTTTGACCACAGGAATGGAAATGAGTCTTCTTACTTCAGATCAAAAAGGTAGTGTGATATAAAAATAACTTACCAGGTAAATAATAAAATATTTAAACCACAAAATCAAAACATCAATCCCAGAGGACAAATTTATTCTACTTGTAGCTCCATTGAATTCTAACTCAGTCACAGCCAAAATAAAATTGGCTCAGTGATTTAAACTGGAATTTCTTCACATTAAATGTCCCTCTTTTCTGCAGACTAATAGGATAAATCCATCAAAGTTTTTCTATCTTGTGGCTTAATCTTCTTTTGGATATAGTCCATCACAGTTCAGCAAGGTACCCTTTCACGGATTTCCATTTCTCTGGCTGAAGCTTGAGAGTGTCCTAAAGAAGAGTGAGGAGTGGCTTTTGTCTGAATTATCACCTGCTTCAGTTTTGGAAGATTAATTCTGTGCTGCATAGTTGAGGTTTTATGAAATGGGGCCACATTTAGGTGTTTACTTGATCCTGTCTTCAAGGACAAACTGTAAAAACTGGACAGTGCTCAGGCTGGGAAGAGTAAGCAGTCGTTCAAAGACAAAGAACTCCAGGATTTTCCTGTTCACCTTGGAAGAAAGTAGTTTCAGGACTGCAGCAAAACACTGCCCTTGTGAACATATGCTGTCTAGTTATTCATTTGGACATGTCTTCTACATGTACTTTGAGATCAAATCTGTTAAGTGACACATTTCTGAAAGTTTGAAATGTGCAAAATGTTCACAGTTTGCAGAACAGAATATCTGTTTGATATGTCATCGAAAGCATCAGCCTGGTGCGGAATTCAGCACAACCTTTTCAGTGCGTTTGACCAACACTTTACCGGTGGGAGTCCTGCCTCCCGTGCCATCTGGGCTTTGCCACTCTCTCGGCAGGCACAGGAACACTGGTGTTCCCCAGCTCTGTTATCAGAGAGGGGGGTGAGACTCCAGCTCCCTCCTTTCCTCTGTGCCTGCTGAGCCCACACAGCTCAGCTCAGAGTGCTGGCTGAGGCTGTGTCTGGCACTCCCTCAGACACATCCTCCTCCACGGCAGGGATAACCTGTGTCTGTGGCAACTGAAGGAAAGTTTTTAACCTACCTAGGCTACATTTGTTAGCAGGAACCTTCCCACTTACTGCTGAGGCAACGCTGCACTGTCAAGAAGTGCCAAGCCTGGATATCCACATCAAGAAGAGGGTTTTCTCTGAGAAGGCCAGGAAACCTCAGTGTGTGTTTCATACACTCTGTGATCAGCTTTGTGTTCTGGGGCAGTCTTACACTTGTGTTATGAAGATGTTTCAAAGAGTTATTTCATGTAACTTTAAATCCAAGCATCCTATACCAAAATATAAATAAAATGGGCAGAAAGCTATGCTCTTTCTATGGGATTACACTTTTTATAGCAGTAGCAGCACTATCAGAAAAATAGGAATAAGCAAATTCAAGAGAGCAGACTTTTGTTTGAGGTGGTTTAAGTTAGTGTGCTGGGTCTAAGTTTATATTATCTCTGCTTCCAGTCTACTAATTTTTAAATTTTAAAATGTAGTTAATGAGCAAGCTGACAAACTAGTCAAGTCTGTGCTGTTATGAATAAATATTCAGACTGAGACAGGATGCCTCGCTCTAGCTGAAGAAGCAGATAGACAGCAAAATCCAACAATGGTGATGTGTATCATGCAGGAAATTAATTTCTTCTCAGGAAAGTTCCATGGAGGTACTTGGCATACCAGTGAAAAGCAGTATTAGGGGCTTTATTTAACATCTGTACCCGAGATTAAATACTCTGCAAGAGTATTTGAGGACTGCCTTTCCCCATAGGACATTTTTGAAAGTGTTCAGTGGAATATACAAATCTTTTACCTTCAGGTGACATTTGCCTTTGATGCATTTTTGACAGAATCCTGCTACTCTTTTGTTAATGACTGGTGGGAGCCAGATAGGCACATTACAGCAGAAGGGTAGTGCTGACCTATTTGCTGGTGGTCCTGAAGCAAAAATCTGCTCTTTCAACGATCTGTGAACTGTGGTGGGTGAAATTCTTGTCAGATGGCTTTGTACAATTACCAAAACCATGCTAACTTTGACAGCAAAATTATAAAATAAAAGTCTCTACAGCCTTTTTCTGACATGTGCATGTAAAGCCTCCCAACAGTAAGGATGCAGTAATGCAGACTTAACAATCCATCTTCAGGAGAACCCATCTCTTGAGATTTATACTGAAGGAGATGATTCCAGAGTGGCTGTATTTTAAATGGCACAATTCCAAATTATCTTCCAGCAGCTTTTCAAGAGCAGCTTTGCAACAATCAGAATATTGTCTATTCACCTTTTCTCTCTGAGAGTGCTTTTGGTTTTGTTGCTAAGGTCATATCTTTCAAAGATTTTCTGCTTTACTATTAAACTTTCTGACTCATTTCTCTCTGAAGGAACAAAGGATGAAATTCAAGGGTAGGCTGTAGAAGGGCTAAATTTCCAGAGAAAAAAGAGTAATGATGAATTGTGTGCAAAATGGCACTGGTACTCCTGCACCCTTCCCTCAGCAAAAATGAGGAAACCTTTCCAGCCTGGAGGTATATGATATTTCATGTCAACAATAGAGGAAAATGGATTGACATGATTAGCTACATTTTGTATCCAGCAAGAGTTTGCCAGAAAGATAAAGAATGTTATTGATGACCAATTAATCTTTTCTTTCTGAAATCCTAGGATGGGAAAATCTCCTTAGGGTTGATTTGCAGAAACATATAGGCACTAAATCTTCTTTTGGATACCAGTATTTAGATGTCAGTAGCATTCACAAAAATCTTTACTCAGCTCTTGACTGACCATGGGAGCAGTTGTTTCTCAGCAGTGAAGTTTTTACTGGTGAAGCACCTATAAATTTTCTTCTGCTGTACATTTGTGTAATTAGTTGATGACACTGTCATAGCCCATATCTGAGATGTGACAGGATTCACCAGCAGCCTCATATCCATACCAGAGACTCTTCATAACAGTGGGGCACCACCTCATATATCATAGTGCCTCTGGAAAACGTGAAAACTGTCCTGCCTTTGACTAATTTTGAGTGGGGATTTGAGTGTGGATCTTCCACTACTGCTGACACTTTCTAATGGCTGACACAGAGAATATTCTGGAAATAATCCCAGGTCTCAGTCCTATCCCTTCTTCCAATTTATTTATAAAATTAAACATTTCTTAGAGTATACTTCCAGCTGAAGTAATAATCAAACTGTAGAGTCACTCTCAATTTGCCATTGGCCCAAAACTTGCTTAGAAAGGGGAGATAAAAGCTACAACTTTTCACAGCACGGACTGAGTCCTATCAACCACACACTGCTTTTGACAAAGAAATTCAGAGAGAAAAATAATAATTTGGTGTCCACCTTCTATGGAGCCAACTTAGTTGAACTGGGATTTAAGGGTCTATTTGGTTTTGTAAGAAGGGGACAGATTTTTCCCCAAAAGAAAAGCTGAGTGAAAAGCAGAAACACAACGTAATTTAAAGTGGCCAAACATTGAAATTGTTTCCAAGTTACCAAACAAGCTCATTTCTGAGAACATTTTCCATAGTGTTTTAATATACTTTTACAGTCTTATGAAAATAATTTATTAACTTTCTAAATAATATAAAAAAAGCTGTATAATGTGGTGTAAAGCATAGTAAAACCGTGTGACTAATGTTCAAACGTTCTCTTTTGAGAAAAATTCTGGATGTGAAGACATTTTGGTGAGTTCTGAAGACTGATACGAACAAGGTATGTCTGTGGGCTGTGATGGACCATAGTTCTGCTTCCAGCTGATGTCTGGAATTCAAGATAAAATTGAGACTAGGATGCAAACCTCGTGTCTTGAGCTATGATTCAAGGAAAAGGTCGCAAGACTTGTCTCTGGTGTGGTGCTGTCACTGAGAAAGCCATATATATAGTTATTTTTCCAGTGAGGGTCCTCTGGCCTATAAAGGGAAGTAGATTTAGGTGTCACCTTCTTTTTACACCATTTGGAAGTCAGATACTTGATAGGTGGTGGTTTGGTGGTTTTGGTTGGTGGTTAATTTGGTATAACAGAAAATACCCTTTTTAGCAGCTGCCTTCAGTACTGATTTGTTACAACTGTAAATTAATGTCTTTCATGTGGACAGTCTATACAGCACACAGCTTTTCCACTTTGTGAAAAGTCACACTTGCATTAACAGGCCGTGGTTGAGTAACAGGTACAGTGGAAATTGTAACTTCATTTTAGAAACTTTGTTTGTTTATGTATTTCTGAACAAGAATTTTAGAAAACAATCATTTCCATAAATAGAAAAAGATGGTAAAGTGCACAAAAGGTTTTGTATGTAAGGCTTATATTATTTAACTGTAGGTCCTTTCAGTCTATCCAAATACTCATAGAGGCTTCTTCAAGAATGTTTTTATGTTCTGGGAGTGATTTTGAAACAAATAGTTTGATGTAGTCATTGCTTTTAGTGGCAATCCCTCTAGAAAGAGAGAAATGTGCAGAAGTTGCAGTACTGCAAAGGAGAAGGTAAGAATTTGAAGGTTAATGCTGTTGGTAAAATATTATGCTTTAGTACTCCCTGATGCAAATTCAAGCAAAAGATTAAGCCTTACTTATCCCTCACTAGTATTTCATGTTTTATTGTGAAAAAAATGTATTTCCTTTATGAGAAGTACAGATGGCAGTGTTGAATAAATTACTGGAGCTGTATCTTCACAGAAAAAGTGAAAATTTAGCTTGCTTGAAGATAGTCTAAAGCTTAGTGACTGTCTCTCTCATTATTCTACCAGGTTAATGACCACCTCATTGTATTATCTTAAATAATTAAGAGGGTAAAGCTTCTGCTAATACTGGAGAACAGTAAAGATTTTGTACTCTGTATAAATTTAGCATGAATGAAGAGCCTGTCAGGTAGTTAATCAAAGGGCTGCATTTTGAATCTAGCTTTTTAGTTGATCTAAAATGGTGCAGTTCTGTTGAATGCACTGGAATTATGCAGATCATCTGTGAATTCATATTATGATTTTTTTCCTAGAATGAAAATCTCTTCTCTTTTAAGCTGAATTATTTCATAATTAGATATTAGTGGGGTTTAAAACCATTAAAGGTACTTGCCAGCTTTGCAGACAGTTACAGGCTGACACTGCAGCCCTGGGTGCTGTGAGCATGAGCAGTGCTATTGGCTCTGGGGATATGTGGATTCTCTCACTGCATTGGAGAGGAACAATCCATCCACGTGATGGTCACAGCTCCAGTTTCAGTGGCCACCAAGTGCCCTGCAAAGTTACAGCAAGATCCTACTGAAGGCTCTGCTCCAGGGTCAAGAGCTGCAGAGGGCTCAAGTGATGTTTTTGAGCTGTGACTGAGGGATCCTGGTTTCTCCTGGATCTGTGCGTTGTAGCTGATGCCTGTCATGTTAAAGAAGCCTTGGCTGAAGTCTGTGCCAGAGTAAGGATATACATGAAGTGCTTTATTTCGTGTGGTTTCTCTGGCGTCTGGCATGGAATATTTTTAAGTCTTCTATCTCGTGGTTGAGTTTCAGGGAAACTGGCCAATGAATTTATAAGCTCCAGGCTGGCAATTCTTTGTGCATCCAGCAGAAAAGACCCAGTTTCCAGAGAAGAAAACCGAATGTGTGTGAGTGAAGAGGAATGCTCAGAGTATGAGAGGGATCAGAGCTGTGCCAGCTCTGGTGCAGCTGGGTGCCTTCTGCTTTGGGGTGACAGGCAGAGGTACAAGGAGTCTGGAGGAGAGACAAGCTTCAATTCAAACTTCTGCACAGAACCTACAGGTGGTTGAGGATTACCATCTCTACATTTTCTGCTTTGTAGCATCATTCTGTGGAAATTCCTCCTTGTGTATTTTGTCTCTCTCCATGCCACATAAACAGAGACAGACAGACAAGAGGCCATGTAAACTAGTCAACAGGGAATGCCTTAAACATATTACCGCTACCTCCCCTGTTTCTGTGAACTTTGTTCAGTATGACTGAGACATCTACACTTTTTTCAGCTCCAAATACTCTCCTTTCTTCAGGCCTTTCTCTTACAAATAAACAAAATAATATGTTTTTCTCTAATTTTGCCTTCAAAGTTGACTGAAACTGCTGAGGTATTGCCAAAATATTAATTTTGAAATGGGGCCACAATTTATTTGACAAGATATTGCAAGAAAGCACTGCTTTAATGTTAACATAAACAACAACATTTGCATGTATGTGAAATGAGCCTAGTCATTCAAACAAAGAAAAAATGTGTGAGTTAGAGGAAAAGAGATGCATATTTCAGAAATGTCAAATCTTGAAGTGCTGTGGATCAAGGCTTTTACCCTGTGAAATCCACAGTCAGATTAGAAGTATGTTAATGCTGGCAGAAAAGTAATACTATCACTTCTGTTCTTCATTTCATTTATCTCCTCCCACTTCTCATCCTACTCTTATCTGAAGTGTCTGGGGAATTGTGCTAGAGTGTCTCATCCACAGATTAAGTCAAGGAAAAACTCATAATCCCATCTCTTTGTCGGGATGTATTGAGTTCAGTGTATTCACTGCACTTCCAAGGAAAAGAGCAGGAAAATGAGCAAAGGCAGGAGAGTTATGAAAAGTGTTTGGCATTTATTTCTGCTATTTTATGCAATGTGAGCAGGCAGGACAAAGAAAGGGTGAATATTTTCTGTTTACATGACGCCCTGCTGGTAAGACATAAACCTTTAGATTACTTAACTGTGTCCTGTGGAGTACCCGATGTCTAGGGAGACATGTACAGCAGATCAAACTGCTGTGATTTTTGCATGCAGTATTTTCCTAGGCAAAGTTCTTGTTTTTCTTTATAATTGCATTTGTTGGATAACAGTCCTGTGTGGGCTGGCTCACCTGCAAACACAATCACTGTCACTATCACAGTTATATAAAAAGTAAAGGGCTTTATTCATATCTACCTCAAAGCTTCTTTAGTTTTCTCTGATGTTTTAAAGTTGCAATAAATATTCTTCAAGTCTCTCTACACTGGCAGAGTGGGATAAAAAAAACCTTACTGCACATGAGACTCTGGCTGATAGTGTCCCCTCACATACTCACACCTGGGGAGAAGTCACAGAATCATAGAATGACCTGGGTTGGAAGGGACCTTAAAGATCATCTCATTCCAACCCCCTGCCATGGGCAGGGACACCTTCCACTAGACCAGGTTGCTCAGAGCCTCACCCAACCTGTCCTTGAACACTTCCAGGAATGGAGCAGACAGAGCTTCTCTGGGCAACCTAGAAGTGCCAGGGCCACACTACCCTCACAGTAAAAAAATTCTTTTTAATATGTAATCTAAACCTACTTTCAGACTGAAGCTGTTCCCTCTTGTCCTGTCACTACCTGCTCTTTTAAATAGTCTTTCTCCATCTTTCTTGTGGGTTCCCTTCAGCTACTGGAAGGCTACAATTAGTTCACCCCAAAGCCTTCTCTTTTTCAGGCTGAACAATCCCAATTCTCTTAGCCCTTCCTTGTGGTAGAAGTGCTTCATCCCTCTAATCATCTTGGTGGCCCTCAAGTCACATTCCGCGGAGCGAGAAAATAAAATCTAATAAGGACTGTATTTTGTTTGTCTATATGCTGACGATTTTTACATTCATTTTTATATCTGAATGCCAGCTTTTTCTCTAAACTCCTTAGAAAGTAAATTTTTGGTGATATTTTTTCCTAAGTCATTGTAACAGAAAGAAATCTGTAGAGTAGCTTGTGAAAAATCAATAATTTCAGAGGCCGTTCTCTGTCTGAGTGGCAGTTTGACTGAAGGGAAGGTGCACGTGAGAAGTTGATCAACAGGCAGATGAAGCTAGAAGTTATTCCCTTAAAAGCATGCTGGGAATGATTCACATGTTCAAGGAGATGCTGTGGGAACTGTGAGGCTGTACTGCTTCATTTATCCTTGGAAATTAAAATGGAGAAGAAGATGCTGTGAGCAGCTCAGTATGATTATCATTTGTGACATGCTGCAGGACTTAAAATTGCTTGTGGCTGTGGCCTTAACTGCTAATGAGTAAATGCTTCCCTTGGTTACACCTGTGCTGCTCCACTGACTCCATGGATCTGTTATGGCAAACTGGGTATGAAACTGCAATAAAGCACTTAAAATTCACTGCTATAACTGAAATGCTGATCACAGCAACAAATGTTTTTGGAGAAAAAATTGTAAGAAACAGGCAACTCTGGTTTTTTTGTACTGCTGATTTACAGGTTACTTCTCTTGTGAATAAACTGTAAAATGATCACAGAATGTCACAGAATATTCTGAGTTGGAAGGGAATCACAAGGATCATTGAGTCCAACTCTTAAGTGAACGGCCCATAGAGGGATCAAACCCACAATCTTGGTGCTATTAGCACCATGCTTTAACCAACTGAGCTAATCTCAGGGTCTAACACAGGCTGGTTCTTAAAAAAATAATTTGTGAACTAAATGAGTTTTGTTTCTTTCTCAAAAGATTCAAAGGAGGAGGTGCAAGTCCTGCTCTGCAATATGCACACATTTCTGTACACTCATAGGAATTCCGTTCTCTGGCCCACACTGATATCATGCTTTGGCTCAGAAGCTGACATTATGGGATTTGGAATATTTGAAGCTGAGGTTGGGACAGTTTCTTCCATTAATGTGGCTTCATGAGTTACAGCTGTACAATGTCCTGTTTGATTATCATTTCTTTTAAGAAGTCCTTGTTAAAATTCTTGTTGGCTCTGACAAGAGGAAAGAAGTCCTTTAGTGAATGGCATCTTTAAATAAAACAGTTCTGCTTACATCACTTAATAACAACTTTGTCTGACACCCACCAGTTTTTCCATCTTCTATATATCTTCTGTGTATTTTATTTAGCTTAACAGTCAGTCTCCTTTCCTGAGGTCAGAGACATTTGCGAACCTTCTGCCTGAAACTGTTCCAATGAATTTTCTAAGAATAAGCATTGCACTTATCTATGTGACTGATGAGCTATCAGCTCTTTCAGAGGAATAATAGTCACTGGGACTGCTAAATTCAGGCAGACAGGTAATAAGAATCTGTTTTAATTGTGGTGTCATAAGAATTCACAAAATTCCCTACATACAATGGTTATTACACACATGTGGGGATTGGACACCTTGAGATGGATAATATTCCACATGGATTACACAGCTGAGTTTACCCCAGTTTAGAAATAGCTGAAGCTGTTTGATGTCCACTCCTTGGTCTCTACAGCAAGAATAAGAAGGTTTCCTGTGCTAAATATCCAAAACTCTCGATCATTAGTCATAACTGCTGTGGTAGCAGTAACATTGTTGTAACAAGTTAATGAAACTATCATATCTAATTAGATATGAATTAATATGGCAGATGAAAAGCTATTCCTGGCCCTGGAAGCAGCCATTCCAGAGCTGGACTGAAGCAGAGCAGTACACAGGAACTGCTGTTGTTCTTTGCTGCTCTGCTGATAAAAGAGGAACTTGGATTCCAACACCTCCAGTCTGGCACTTTTCACAAGAATGAACAAAACAAATCTAGCCCAAAGGATGTGGCATATTGAAGGAGTTGGGTGTATAACTCATTTGTGCAGTTGGTGTTGTGGTTGGTAAGAGTTACGTGCTGAGTTAATGCACTGTGAACCTCCTGAGTTACTGCCAAGTCCATTTAATCTACTATAGCTCCTTATCAGATAATTCCCCACTGAATCAAGTATATTTGCTGTTAAATCTTAGCTTTAAAATAATGATTCAAAATTGGTTACAGTTAAATATGTCCTGATTAGATGAAATGGTTTGAGGGACAGTGCAATTTTTTTAATAGAAGTATTATTTATAAAGTAAAACACTCCTGTTTGTGACACCCTGGCTGTTTCCATCAGAGATAGATGCCGAGGGGACTCATTTTCCTCAGGCAGCACAAAGCTCAGCTGCCTGAGGTTATGGAATCTCATCTACCCAAGGCATTGAAACCACACTGACATTTTCTGTGCTACTCTTAATGCTGCAGGAGCTGAACCCATTTCTGAGAAGAAGCATGTGAAAACAGGAATTATTCCGGAACTACACTGCTGAAACTTGTGTGATAAAGAAGCAATACTGTATTTCCTGACTTTAGGAGCTTCCCCACGTTTGCAGCTCTAGCCCAAACAACTTAGCATAGAAAAGTTTTAAATAGATGTCTCTGTGACAGGTAGATTGTTGCAAGCAAAATGCCTGGAGGTTTACTTCAATATGAAGACCTGCAGAGGAAGGGCTATATGCTGGTTTACTGTTGATCATGAAATGAGTTTATCAAAGAGGAACTGCAAGATTGGTGTTGCCTTGAAAATGCTCTGATGTTTTCTTTAAAAAGTTCTTGTTGGGTAGAAGTTTGTTACTTCTGAATTGAATTTCATTTTACAGCTAGAACATTTTGAATGCATGTTAATTTGGCTATAAGAAAAAAGCTGTGGATTTCTGTAAATGTGTTGAAATGAAAATATATTCAAGAAAGAAAATGCTGTATGTCCCTCAGCCTCTGTCATGATGTCTACAATTCCCTAATATTTTATCCTTGCTTCAGCACAATTTTCCAAAATTACTATAGATAACACTGGTGACAAAAGGCAGCTTTTTTCAGTACCTTTTTCCAAGTACCGGGCGTGGTAGTTTTAGCATGTGAAAGAGGACTAAGAACTATTACCATCACTTATACAGTTTCCTGATTAAATATTAAATTCATCTGAAGATTAGTGCCTAGTTTAATTCGATTGCTGCTGGTATTTGGGCTAAAATATAAAATTGATTTCACCTGGAATCCACAGCAGACGTGCAGCTGAAATGAGCACCAGCTCACAAAAGAGACAGGGAGAGATGAGCTTCTCATGAAGAGGGATTGTGAAGGAGAACTACTAGGACCTAAATACAGCAAAAGTCTCACCATGTGCCTTGTTATCTTACTGATGTGAAATATTACATTCCCCTTCTTAGGATGTTTATTGTAACTGGAACAAGGAGAAAAGCATGGTCAGCTCCTACCTGATAGCTTGAGGAAGTTTAAGGCAAAGGTGGAACAAGTAGTGGAATCAAGAATTTGGTCAGGGATAATTTTATGATGTTTTTAAACCTGTATCTTTCTGTTTGCTGGAAGTCCCCAAGGGTATATCTACACACAAGAAGAAGCTACCTGAGCTCTCTTTAAACAAGGTGATTTCAGGAAAGGGAATGGTATAACTTTTATATTGTGTCATTATATGACTTTTAGAATGGATTGTGAAATGTAAGCAATCTCAAAGAGGTTGTTGGCAGAAAAGTCATGGTATTGTACAGTTCTTTCATAGAAGTATTAGTATACTCATGCACACACCTACATTTTTTTATTTACTTTAATAATGCCAGAGTTCTCAACACAACAGCAATCTTTTCCAGCTTCTTACTATATACACATGGCTCCTCAAGTTTCCTTTTTTCAAGTTATTTTCTGCTTTTACCTATCTTTCTCATTTTTTTTTAGCTAGCGGGTATGTTTCTGAGCAGCGGTGTTGTCCTTATTCTAGGAGCTCATCAACAGCTCCAAAGTTAATTTGAAATAGATGATGTGTAAGAAACCAATGAAGAATTTCACTGTGAACAAAAATCCATAATCACTATTTGATCAATGAAAGCAGTGGGAGTGTTATAAGTTGTGAAATTATTATGCATAAACAGGTCTGTTCCTCAGGTAAATTCTGCTTTCCCCTTGCTGTGATGAGACCTTTGGACTTAAGCAAAATTAAGATTTAGCCTGACAAATCCTATTTTTATTCTTCTATTTTTGTAGTAAAACAGTGTTTTCCATTGATACAGAACACCACCACACCACAGAGATCTTCATTAGTTTCTTGGTGTCACAATTACTATTAAAATGTAAGGAAACAAAAAAAGACTGTAGTGCATTTACCTTGGCTGGCCACTCTCTCATTCCCACCCTCAGCAGCACGGGGGAAGAAAAGGAGGAAAAACCTTATGGATGGAGATAAAGAAAGGAAAATCACTTACCAGTCACCATGGTGGGCAATCCAGATTGGATGAGATGACCTTTAAGGGTCCCTTCCAATCCAAACTATTCTATGACCTTGGGGAAATTGCATGTAACTTATTGCCAATTAAAATAGGAGAAGGTAACTGTAAGGTAAGTCAGCTCCTTAAAACAGCCTGTGCTGTAACAGAATCCATAGTGTTTCTCTGTGAAAGAGCACCAATACTCTTTTATCCTGTATTTCCTTTTTTGATTCAATGTTCTCAGGATAGTACAAGTAAGGAAAAGGATTTCTCTAAGCCTCTGGCAAAGCATAATTTAATGCATAACCGGTTAATTGTCCTCATCTTTTACAGTATACTAGAAATCAGCTTTTGAGATAGTATTGTTAGAAATATCAGTGTTTGCTTAGATATTAAAAAAGGAGATCAACAGGTTCCTTCAGATTAAGTTTTAGCATTTTTTTTAGGAACAATAAAATACTATAGAGGATTCCTGTGTATGCTTAAGTTTGACACCATTTTGGCATGTGATGACCCTCCTTGGATGTTAATCATCTTTGTCTTTTATGTAATTAGCCACAGTCGTGGTTTGTTAGAAGAGGTAGGATGAACCATGTTGGCAGAATACATAATTCCACCTTTTTCTAAGGTAAATGGAGAGCAAGCATTTCAATATGACCAAAAATCCGAAATGGACAAATTTCAAGAGGGGAACATGTACATTGACCAGATATATAATGCCTAGGGAGAAGGAGCAGAACTGCAGCTGTTATTTAACTTTATGATGGAAGGCTGAATGGAGCAACGCTGTGTTTAGAAACATTTTTGTGTTTTGTGGCAACATGGCCAATATGAGGGATTCTATGGAATAAGTGAAAGCACTGAGAAGCACAGCTACTGTACTCTGCTTTCCATGCAGTTGTTGCATCCAGTATTTCACCCTCTTTGGCGCTTTTGCTGAGGGAATGGGTATTTATATTGGGTACACCACTGATTAGGGCTGTGGAAGAGAGCGGTGTGTTTTGTCAGGGTATTAACGCAGCTCAAGGTCTCTTGTCACAAATGTTTATGATGATGAGACAAATACAGAGCAATTACCTTTTACTGGGTAATAACTTGGCAACATTTGCAAAGTGGTAAACAGAAGTGACTGGAGTAATATATGAGTTGGGGCATCATCCCAAAAACCTTTCAACACTAATTACAGAGTCGGTGCACCAGGTGATCATTCAGCAAACATTTGCAGCTCTTATGCTTTTTTTGTTTGTTTGTTTTCATGAGCTGCAGTCTTCAGCATGGGACCACAGCTCTTCCCTGCCAGTCTCTCACACTCTGCTTTCCTTGCTTCCTTTTGCACATGGATTTGTCTTGAAAAGACAAGATATTTGAGAATTGTCTAGGCTGAAGAAAGCCAGTTGCACCTCATCAGCTATTTTTCAAAGATGAAAATTGTACTGTTAATAACTGATATATATGTTAGTGTTTCTAGTAAGGATAATAAGGAATTATTTTAATTGAGAATCGTACACAGGACACTTGAGATCTGTTCCCAACTCTGCCAGACTTTCTGTGTCAATACTAGTTAGTGTGTCAATGGTTACATCTCCAGCTTTTAAAGAGGAGGAATATTTCTGGAGGAACGTCATGAATGTGCTTGTGACTGAAGGCAGATACCTCATCAATAAGATGCATGTGAATACCTAGAAGAGACATGATATTTTCAGACCACTTAGATCAAAGTTGTGCTTAAAGACTGGTTTATCTTTAAAATCAAAATACTCCAGTACATAAATACTCTGATAGGCATATATTCTTAATGAATGAATGGGGGGAACAAGACACCCCAACAAAACCAAACCTAAAAAAACACAACCAAAATATCCCCACTAAGAATCCTAAAAAAAAAACCAACCAAAAAAAAACAAACAAAAAACACCTCCTCCCAAAAAAAAACCCCAAAAAACCAAACACCCAAACCAAAATAAAACCACAAAAAAAACCCCCAAAAAAACCTGAAAAAAACCCAACAAACCAAAACACCAAAAAACAACAAAACACCAAGATTTTGAATATGGCAGTTCTTACACTAAACCTTTAAAGCGAAGTTTTTTTCCAGCAAACTGAACAACCTGATTTTCAGCTTGTTGCTCACATCTTCTCCCATTCAGGAAAGCTCTGTGTGCACAGGTAAGTTCAAGCACAGCAGCAGCTCCCCTGGAATGAGTGAGGCTCTGCACGTGCTTATCTACACAGGCTGGAGCTGTGCTGAACTGGGGACACAACTGATAAAATTTTTGATCGTTTTTTTTCCTTCTGGTTTCCTGGCATCTTGAAACACTTTTACACAGCATTCATTCCCCTGTGAAAACAGGGAGTATGTGGCAATATTGTAACTGCTTCAGATTTGTATTCTTACATGTGTTTTAAAGAGGGATATTGTGAGAGGAGCCGTCAAAGGGTGAAAGAATTGTACAGTGATTTGGATCTTTCTTTTGTTGGGATTTGTTTTCCGAAATATTTCTCTTTAATAACTGTGTTACTGTACTGTGCATACTGACTTCTGAAGGTGAGTTTAATTCTCGTACCGTGGTACTTTTTTCTTAAATTATAGGTGTAATGGTGCTAGTGGGAATGCCAGTGCTTGAAGGAGATAAAGCAGTACTCTAGCATGTTTCCCTTCAAGTCTTGCAGGGCACCAGCCTGATGGTCTGAGCTCTGGCTAATAAATAATAGTCTGCCAGTGTGACACTTACCTTCTTTTGTGGTCCAAAGCCTGCCTTTCCCTCTAACAAACGCCACAGACACTTGTTTCTAGGTTGTCTTCTCCTCTGTGGCTTTTGTACATCACTGAAACAGCCTCTGTAAGAACATGGTCTGTCTGACCTCCTGTGATGTGAGTTGCACAGTCTCATTAACTTTCTTATCAAGACCAATCCTGAACACTGAAGTCTGCAGCACTTCTCTGCACACTTCACCAGGGGAGCTGACACTGCATAGAAACATTATAACTTGAAGTTCTCCCTGTGAAATCTGCTAGGAGTGATAGCACGATCCTTGCTGAAGCTGAAAAAGAAACCAGAACTTGTAACATGCTGTCATAAGTCCATAATTCTTTTTCATTTGTAAAGTAGGTAGATTTTTTTTTTTTTTTAGGGTATAAGTATATTACCTGAATAGCCTCTGGACACTTCTCCAACCGCTGTGTTAGGTGAATCCCTGGAGGTTTGAGACTTATTCAACAAAGTGTCAAGAATTTCAATTAATATTAAACAGTTTTAAAATTCGTTCCTTGAAACTGAAATAAGAGGCAGGAGAGTAGCCCGAGCAGTCTTCTGGGGGTGACTAAGGATGCTAAAGCATTTGACCTTAACTTCACATTGCAAACTGCTAGTGTTGTCTCTACACAGTTTTTGCAGGCAGTCTGTATTTATCCTTCCTTCTGGGAGCAGCTAACTAACCCACCAGTTATGATATCAAGTTTATTCTCTGTTAATTTTGATGGTCTGGAACAAGTTTCAATCTAAACAGTTGAAGTAGTCTGGTTGTTTAAAACCAGGCAGTTTAGGTCCTTGTGATTATTCCCTGCACTTGTTTAATTCATTGGGTTTGTTACAAGTGTAAAAAGTGACAGCCCATTAAGGGCCTGAACTCTCTGCTGATGAGTACTACAGAGCATGTTTCTGCCTGTGAAAAGTAGAGGTAATTATGCATTCCTTTTTTTTTTTGTGATTTTGACTGAAATTCATCCTCTAGGCTCAAGTTCTTTGACAGACCCTTCTGGCTGTTATCTCTGGGTGACCAGAATTGTTGGATATTACCAAATACAGATAATAAGTAGAGATTGGCAATGTCTGTAGAGAAACTTCTGCTCTGGATTAGAGCTGTTGCTCTAAATGTGCTCCTGAGGAGAGCACCCTAAATGTGTCCTTCCTCCAGAAGGACAGCAGTGGTAGAGTTCCACAGCCAAGGCTGTGGGCAAAGATGACTTTGGAATTCCAAATTCTTGTGGAATTTTTTTAAAGTTTTTTTAAAGTGAATATAGGAATTTGGAAGGCTGGGATGAGAGTTTAAATATCATCCAAGAGGGAGTGGCAAAGAGGGAGAAAGTTGTTTGGTTTTAAAGAAAGAAGTGAGAATGTGAGAGGACAAAGAGCAACATTCAGAGGAACACAGGAGTATCTTAGTACCCCTTTAAACAGAAGCTCAGAAGTTTTTTTTTTATACACCTTGCTGATTTTGTTGTACTTGCACTGTCATTCACAGTCATCCCACACACAGCCCAGTGTTGCTGTGTTAATTGAAGTTTTAGTCATCCAGGCAGATTAGCCTGGTGTACTCCTTGAAAATTGCATGTTGTGTCATTAAACCGGAGTAAATGCAGAGTTTGTTGCAGAAAGTTAATCATTTTGTCCTCCTCCAGATCCTTGGAGAGCTGTGAGAAAAATTATACTCCTTTAACCGTTTTCCAGAATGCAGTCTGCATTTTGTTTTTATGGTGCTAATGAACATTTCATCCTCATGGTGTTGCCTTTTTGCTTCTGTTACTCTGTGACCATCACAAAATATGCAGCACCAAAATCCATCAAGAGCCAAAGCTGCTTGATTCACAAAGAGCCCCATGTTGTAGTAACAAAAATTTGCTATTAACATTTCATGAGCAGGCATTAATAAAACATTACACAATTAAATATTTCATATTATCAATTGCTTCTGATTAGCAAGCTCATGAACAGTGTGGAAAAATATGATAGGTTGAACAATCTTTGGTATTATGTGTGATACTGGAAGGGCAAACCTATTTAGTAAGTCGGAGTTGATTTGGTGCAAATCAGACGTTCATTTAACAAGTTTATTCTTTTAACCAAACTAATCAGAAATAATGGTTATGTCACTACTAGGCAGTAAGGTTTTAATTAATTTAGTTTATACTTTAACTGGTGTGCAGAAAGTTTAATTTTTCAGTAGGTTTATTCCTGCATTATTTATTTGGATAATTTTCATTAAATAGTTCTCAAACTGACCTGGAGGAATTTGTCGTCAGGAAGACAGTATTTAGTGCATGTGAAAAGATTTTATTCATATGTTCTGGCTTCAGAAGACATGTTTCAGAAGATGCCTATCTCTATAAAGTATTTATGTGGCAATTACTTAGTGTTTATTTATGCCCTTATGCACCAAAGTAAGCCAGTTTGTAAAAGTCTTGCTCAGGCTGCTGGGGACAGAATACTTTGCAGGAGTGGATTGAATGGAGTGCAATCTGACACCACTAATGTGACTTCTAAAACATGTCCCTTTCCCCAGTGATGGAGATATTTCTCCTCAGTATGTTTTTCCCTTCTCTCTGTTTTTAAATGCTGTATTCTGGCACTGGGAAAAGTCTAGTAATGAAGAGTTACACTACTTAAAGCACAAACTCCTCTTGACACCTTTTCCTTCCTTTTTTATCCCTGCAATAATGAATAAATCTTGTTATTCAGTGCTGTCCTTTCCCTACTTTCACTTTTTGCTGCTTAAAAAGTGGGTATTTTCATAGGTCAGGTATTAAAACTTATCTACTATGAACTGAAAAGTTTTTGGTCTTTTCTGCAGTGTTCACTGAAAAGAAAGAATGTACATCCCCTTGCAGCTTGGCTCACTTGGGAATGCAGCCACTTTTGTGGGATTTTGCCTGGTCCCCAGTGGCATATGGTGATCATTCTTTAAATAGCAGTGTGTGCTGTCTTCCTCTCCTGTTCCCTGGAGCTACTCTGTTTGTCCTGAAATGCTGCTCCATCCTCTTTGTTGTGGAAATTTTCAGCTTTTCTGAGAAAGGGACTGGTAGAAAAGGCCTTTCTAGTAATTATTCCGTTGACAATCCTGCAACAACATAAGGCACAGCAGCAGCCTGGCAGTCAGGGTGAGGGCTTTGGTGGGGGAACTCATCTTCAGTGCAATCCAAGGGAACTCCCATTCTGTCCTTCCTGCTACCACAGTGTTCCTGCAGCGATGAGCAGTATTGATACAATTTTTACTTAGTGCCCTCAAAAGCACTCCTGGGAAATGTTTGAAATAAGGCTAACAAGGGAGAGATGATATTTAATGACTTTCTTTTCTTTATTCTACTTTTTTTAATATATAAATCTGGATAGGTGAAGAGCCATTTAGATTAAGTAGTAAGGCTTAAATGAGATCCAGGAAGTAATTTAATTTTCTTTACAACATCATCTAGCCAGCTGATACAATGTTAAGCTTCTATCACAATTATAATCACCATCCAAATGAGAAATTCAGTACAGGTGTTAATTCCCCTTGTTTACTTAAAACTGTGAAAGCTGAAGCTGATGGCAGTGTAAGAAGGAAAATACCTGAAGGTAGTTCTTTCAAAAGCAATCATTTGGGAATATCTAAACTGAACTTGTTTGAAAGGAAGGATGAGCAAACATTTACATTTGAAATGTAAATTCCATACACAGTGAGAGAGCCCATAGTAAGAGCTCATCTGCATTTAGAAGATTACGGGAGAGGGGAAATCATTTTTTATATAAATGAACTATGTAAAGTAAGTGCAAACAAAAAAGGACAGAATTCACTGACCTCAGAAGTTAAGAGAGAGGAAAAACTAATTGTTTTCAAGGCAAGTTACTACCTTCATTTTTTTTTTTTTTCAAAAGAAGACACTGAACAAGAAGTATACGTGAACTCATAGAAGTATGGCATGGGGAGTTTTGTCTGCTACAGAGGCTGAGACCCCTCTCTGAGGTAAAACCAGAAAGTCTTGGTTCTGAGAGGTAAAAGTGGAATCCTGGCTGCATGAAAATCAGTAGCAAAAATTGTTACAGGTTTGAAAAAAAACAGGATTTTTCTCACAGTGACTTGTTGGTATAGGCACTGAACTAAGAACCAGAACATTCTGGATTCCAGACTCATAAGTCTATATGATGATAAATCCATTTTAAGATCTTGTCCTCAATTTTAAACCTGCGTGGTGTTTCTCACCAACTGCACAGAACAATTAAATAAAAGGTCCTCTTCATATAAAAGTAAATATGTAATCTAATTTGTTAGATTTGGGTTTTTTTTTGCGGTGTGAACATTTTACAGTTGTCTATGATTAAATTCTGTCTCACTCCACGATGTCCTGAAATTTCTGGGACTATCGACTGGATGATTTGGCTTATCCTGAGGCTGATACTCTTCCACATCCATGTTGGTGGTCATACCTAAGTAGTCAAACCCCACACAAATATGAGAAAGGTTATTAAGAAATGTTTGGCACTGTTTGGTTCTGAGTGTTTGGGGAACTCGTGGACTGCCTAGGATTTATTTGACATTTAGAGGTGGACCTTCCACAGCTGTTGGAGGAAGCTGGTGGCATTTAGTCAAGAGAACAGAGGTAGCTGTGCACCAACATGAAGTGTGAGCAGCTGGTAAAAATATTGTTCAAGGTATGGTGAGTCACATTTCAGGAGATGTCGTGAATAAAATGAGCAGTAGCTCTGAGGCTTCACATGAGCAGTCTGCTGTGGGGATTTAGAGACAAGGAAGCAGAAGAGGAGAAAAAAAAATCCCATGGTGCTTGGCTGGTATTTGCTTTAAAATAAAGCTCTGCTATAAAATTCACACCAGATGTATATGGAGACCTAAGCTTCCTGTAGGTGCAGGGGGAGGCATCCCAAAACAGGGTGCACAGTGATTGGTACCCTGCAATGGAGCTGAATGAAACAGGAGAGGATTTGTTCTGCAGGGAGATCCATTGCTGTAAATAGTGCCCAACATTTTGGACTAGAGATCGCTCCTTTCACTTTCAACTTGCCACCTACTTGTAATTAAGATAATCATAATCACCTTTCAAAATGCAAAACATGAGGTTTGCCTCTTTTTATTCTGTGGCTTGATGCTTGTAACACCCACCAGGGAGGTGTGAAGGAGACAGTCCATTCCCAGTTATCACACCTTTTTATTTCACCTTGCATGAAACAGTCCAAGATTCACTGCTTGAGAGTGATCAATTGTTAGAGGATGGAGAAGTTCTGGTATCAAAACAAGGGCCCTACTGAATTTTATACTTACAGGAGAAGCCCAGCAGGGTTTCCTAATCCAGGATTCTCTAATTTCTGATTGAGAAATCAGTGTGTACCTGAGCACCATGTGCACAGAAAGGCTGATAGAACTGGGCTGTGTTGCACCTATAAGCATAGCCTACAAATTTGGCCATAAATTTGGAATATAGGAGGGAAAAGAATCTGTGTTTTTCACATGATTTAAAAACTAAGAAAACAGTCATCTCTGCTGTACTACCATTTTGTTCAGTGCACAGCATGTTAAATGTGTTTTAATGAAAACTAATGGGTGATATAGTTGTGAGTTTATGTGTCACTTAGTACTAGCCACAGTAACAAAATCTAGGTTTATGTAAGTACTTGAGAGCCCTCATGTAAATACACACATATGAACTTTTGCAGTTACACCCATATTGTTTCTGTATGTATATGTGAGAAGACGTCTGCAGCTTTAGGAGACCATTTCAGTGTAAGTTTAGAAATTAACAAGGATTTGGGTCTAACATAAAAATTAATGGAGATTTAGATTATTTTATTATATTATTTTGGGTTTCCAGTCCCAAGTAAACAATTTGAATGCCAAGATAATATGGTGTAAATGTTCCTGTCTCTGACTTCAGTTCAGGAAAGCACTTAAATGTGTAAGTTCCATGAACTTCAATTTTATTTATATGCTTTCAGACTTGTACACATGCTTAAGTCAGGATCGCTGGATGCTTTTGGCTCTCTGATTTATAGGTATGACTTTTTTTACTGGTTATTTTCAGTAAATACTCTAATTCAAATGTAAACCAGATCTTAAGAAAGTACATGGTTTCCTGTGCTATAAAAGTGGTGTTTTTCAGCTACCTCTGATTTTGAATATTCAGATAAGTAACAGCAAACTGTAAAGTACCTATAAATAATAAACATTGTTGAATATTTTAAAATTAAAAATTTAAGGTTTTGTACAAATTTCTGAAAGACTTTTGGAAATACTTCAGACACTGAAAACATTTTGAAACTAATCCACTAAAAGTATTCGGTTAGTTTCCCCTCAAACATATTTTGCTATCAGGATTTAATTAATTGACAATGATCTTGTGTAAAACATGCATTTCTCTTTTATATCAAAAGGCAATCATTGGAGCTGGTTAGCATTTCCCAGTATTCAAGTTCTTTACCACGTTTATGTTATGTTCAGGATTTTGCTTAAATCTTTTCTGTTTCATTCTTATAAGAACTAGGGAAAGGCCTTCATAAGGTTATCAAACACTATTTTCTGACAGAGGCAGCCTGGTTCAGATTCCTACTACTGACGAAAGACACCATATCCAGTACAGCTGAAAAATATCTGCAATAATATTAATCGTATAAAAGATTGATGAATTTTTCTATAGTTCATTGAATAATTTATTGTCACAACTGTCACTCAATAAGCTCTACAACCAACCTTAAACCTGCTTTGATAACTAGATACCATCCATCACCTGTCAGTGACCCCTGCAGCACCCCTGCCATTCAGGTCCTGTAATTCTCCATTTTGAAGAGGAAAAAATGGTAAGTATGGTCACCTTCTCTTCAATCTTTAGAACCTGTTCTGAAGCTAAAAATGGGATGCTTATGTTAACCTTTCTGACAAGTTCTCACAGCCTTTGTGGCAGATTGGCCAATTCTGCTCCGATGGAGCCGTGGCAGGAACGGTGTCTGACAGTGCAGCTCATCACCAGCTGGCAGGGGATGGGAATGCTTTGAGACAGCAGAGCAAGGATGTTTAGTCAGTCCCCCTGTAAGCTGATCCTTAGGAACAAACCTCTGTAGGTCTAGTTACCTACTGCCTCCCTGAGAAAGCTCTACCTTACTTTTGTATGGAGCTGCCCTTTCCCTCCCAGCCCCACGCCTGCAAAAAGTGGAAGTGATGAGCAATTCTGACATCCAATATGAATTTGGGTTTTGTACATGACAGTGATAACTCTCATTTAGGCATTCCTTTTGCTGTCTGAGACAATAATGACTAAGAGAATTGTTACCCGAATGCAAAGTGCTGTTGCAGACCCACATCCATTTCTATATCATATTCTGCCTGCATCAGCACACGAATAGTGAGAAATATCAGAGACAGGGCCCAGAGTTCAGTGCCTGTCCCAGGAACTGTGCACAGTTTGCAGATTTACATTCAGTGACATGGTGTAACTGTGTTATTTCCTCTTTTGTCATTTCTCTTCTCTGTATAATAATGAACATTGGTTCAGAGTTTACACTCATCGTTGTCTAATGAGCAAAAGATTCAGACTCCAAACCTAAATTCACCAAATTAAGTTAAAGAATTAAATATTTTCTTTTTCTTTTTTTGTAGAGTAGCCATTCCAATTTATGACCCTGTTCCTACCTGTTGCACATGCCTTCTGAAATTGTTTTTGACAAGTATGTGCCATCTTCCTAATAAAATTTGCAATAACTTCCCTTATGTAATTGAAAACCCTTTAAAACTTATTCTTAATTGCTGAGGGATTACCTCTGTACCTTTAAGATATATTGAGATTTATAGTTTTGCTACTTCTGTGCTTGAATACTGCAGTTTTCTCCTATCTGAACTGCCAAAGAAATGGGTGAAAATATTTCAGTTAATACAAAATGTCACTACTGTAGTTATTACTTGCTTGAAAAGTTGAAGTATGTTAGTGCTATGCTGAAACTTTTTGTAATGACTTCTGGTCAAGCTTTTTGGATTATAAGATTTTTCTCTTGGCTTACAGAAGACCCTTGTTGAACCTCAAAGTGGCATATTTGCATGACTTGTCATTACCTCCTCACCTTTGTTCATGTTTTATTCTCAGCCTTGCTCTGTGCCTTGCACTGATGTGCAGTTCTGACTTGATGTGACGGGGTCAGTGTGAGATCTGCATTCAGCTCATGCTTCCAGCTTTAGGACTACCTTTAGAGCAGAGCAGGCTGTATTGTCATCTCGATCACTGCAGGGCCGGTCCAGTGTAACTTTGTAAAATTTTATGTTGCTTGGAACTGGTTTTCTTTAGTTATATATCAAATTGACTGTCTGGAATGGGTTTATCACTTTTATTGCTATTGCATTTGTATCTCGATCTGTTCCTCTGAAGTGATGTGTTTGTCACAAAACGTGCAATATCCTCCATCCTGTGGAAGGTCATAAACATTTGTAAACTGCTTAGACCAAATATGGCTAATCTTGAGAGTATATCACAGTTCTTTATCTCAAGACAAACCCAGTCTGATCTCCTTTGGCACAAGTGAGCTTTGTGAAGGCCACAAAAGGGCCAGGTTGTACACAGGCCCTTCCTGTCTGACCTGTGGAAAGCTGGCCTGTTAACATGGGGTTGGCTTTTTTCAGCAGCAGCCATGAAGTGGCTAAAAGTTTATGGAATGTTTTCCTCATATTGTTTTGCCATGGGAATATTTTCTTGACTACACAGGTTGAAAAGGAGATGTAAATTCTTGACGCTGCAAAAGCTCCGTGAAGGATAATTCTTCCATGATCCTTCAGTGCTCGTGATAATTAGCACTGAGTGTTGCCCAGCTTGATAGTGATGCTCATTAGCATTAATTGAAAGACATGAAAAAGAAAATATATTTCACACCTGAGGAAAAAGATAACATAAAAATTTCAACACATTTTAATTTTCTAGATTTCTGAAAAGTCAAATTATTTGTTTATATCAAATAAAAATCCATCAATCTCTTAAACATTCAAGTGTTTGTTCTCAGAAATGGAAACCAGAAATTTTATAGGTCAATAGAGACAGTAAAATCCCCAGTGGTCAGATATAAGGAGTTGAGATGAGTCTCCTGGCCTATCCAGTACCTGTGTGAGACATGGATTTTAATGAGAGGAAAGGGATAACAGGTCTGCTGCACTTCCTCCTTAAGTACTCCCTTGTTGGCTCCTCCAGGTCACGGAACACTGGAGTAATTGTGTGTTCAGTGCAGCCAGGGCAGAGCTGGATTTGACCTCTAGGAACTCTAAGCCACCCTTAACGATAGCTGCCACTGTCAACTGTCAATTCTAGGAGGAAACTTGATGCAGCATTGTCATAAATGTTATTATGAGATGGAATAGGACAGCACAGAACAAAACTTAGAACAGAAGGGAGTGTCCTGTGAACTGTTCGTATCATTTCTACTCTGTTATTCACGAAGTTCAAATGTGAATTACCAAAACCTTCATCAGAAGCACTTATGTATTTACATTAGGCTTTGTTTAACAAAGCAGTGATATTATACCATTTAATACATAGTCTAAGCACTACTAAGTTATTTCTTCTCATTTGTTTAACATTCACTAAAGGGGAAAGTGATGGATATGAATCATTTCAACATCAAAAATTCTAAAAAACCAATAGATATATTCATACCTCACGGTGTACTTACATCTGAACTGTTGGAAATACTTCAGTGAGAGCCCACAATTAGCTCTTCCTTTTAGGAAAAGAGAATCCCAACTGGACATGGATAGTCATAGGATTTAAAAAAACAACTCTTGGATATTTCTCTCATTAATTTATCTCAACCCAATTTAAGACAGAAGGCACATCTTAAGGTGCCAACCCCTCTCAGAGCAGGCTCAGTTTTGAAGTTTAGTAAATGATAAGAAACAGAGAAAAGTGATTGTAATGCAATTGTATATCTACAGGGCTTATGCAGATTAGAGTAGGTGCTTCTCTTTGTAGAATATTTGGTGTGGACAATTGTGGCATTGGCTTATTTGTTTGACTGATGATCATGAAGCTCATACAGAAAAGCTTTTGGATTGGTCCTGATGTGATAGAGTTTTGTATAACTATAAAGGTTTGAAACAGGTAAATGGGGGATGTGTATTCACTGTTTCCAATTATTCTAGAGCTAAGGAGCACCTGCTAAAATCATTAAGCAAGTGTAAATCAAACAAAGAGTTGCTTGTTTGTTTGTTTGTTTGTTTTGGGAGGTGTTAAGCTTTGGAGGAAACTACAGAAGTTGACCTACAAATCAGCTTCCAGCGGTGAGACATCTCTTTTGATAGTTATTGAATAGAATCTCCACCTCTCACCTTAAGCATTTTTATTTTGGAGGCAGAAAGGTCTAATTTAGCTAAATAATAGTAATAGTTTACTCTGTTTCCTATACTTTTCCCATATTGATGAGCTATTGACCACTCCACCTTAGCTCATTTTCTCCATTTAGTGTTTTGTGTGTGTTTAAGACAGCAAACTTCTTAGTTCTGCTAATTAGAAAACTGCTTTTATCTTAGTTTCTTCTTTTAAGGGTGAGCTTAAAGACTGTTGAATCTGTCAAGACGATAAAAATGTCAGTTAAACATTTGAAAGAGAACAAACTATTCTGAATGATTGCATTAGGAAACGAAGGGCTGGATGCCAAATGTCAGCAATGGAACAGGTAATGTGTTACTTCAGGATGTCAGAGAATGAAAAATTCACTACTGAATCCTGCTACTGAATTTTTAAAGTCCTCTGCTGACACTATAGTCTAGATTTCAGGAAAGGACTGAAGGAAAAAGATTTTGATCTTTGAAAGTAACCTTATTAAAAAAAACCCAAGAAAAATTAAAATGTGGTTTACAGCTCATATAGGAGGAGGAAACACCTTGTCCCAGCAAGGGATGGATGAGATAGCTGAAGACCACAAAAGGTTTCACCATTGTCACGTGCCCAGACTTTGGCTCCACAGGCTCTGATTGTCAAATACAATATATATTTTTCCTTGATTTATGTGTTTTTAATGGCTTCATCTTGTGGTTTCACACTGTCTAATCATATCACATTCCAAACACGATGTAATGCAATTCACTTTTTTCTGCTCTGAGTAAATTAACAGTGAAGAAGAGGTATGGAAAATGCTCTACAGAATAACTTATTCACCTTCACCTTCTTAGTTTTCTTCTAAACTTTTGCAAGATTACTTTTGGCTTTCCTTATAACTGAACAGCTTGCTCCCTTGAGCCATTTCCTCAGGGAGTTTTCTGTCTTTTACCTTGCCATTTATCATTATTATTTCTCCATTTGCACTGTTTCTTTTGCAATTTCTCTTTCTTTTCCAGTTGTTCCGTATCTCTTTGGTTTAGGGTGTTTCTTTTCATTTTCAATTTATTCTCATTTAAAGCTACACTTTGTAACTTCAATTATTTTTGCCAGACAAGGCAATATTTTATGATAGTCATGCTTTTTTTTTCTTCTTGAAGATTATTCACATTCCAATCTCGAGTGACTAATGTTTTGATCACTTATTCATTATGCTTTTATTTTATATTGCACTGTCTGTATAATTCTGTTTGGATTAGTTTCTTTTTATATCTTTGTTTTGTTTCCTGTTTACCTCCTGCTGTGATCTGTACAGTCTACAGCCCTCTTGCATGCTCAGTCATCTCCTTAATATTCGCAAAATAAAACTACTGACCTGTAGCTTTTTAAAAAAATTGTATCCCAGATGGTAACCAATTATAAACTCCAAAGTTGGCAGCTGTTAACAGGACCAAAATGCCTTCTGCTCTTGTCTGCAGTTTGACACCTCTAAGTGCAGACTGATTTGCCAAGCAGGTCAGTCAGCCACCTATGCAGGCAAATACACACTCTGGAAAATTGCTGCTTGAAGTTTGCTCTGAACCATAAAAACCTTCTGGAGGGAGACTTGGGGGACAGATTTTGAAATGTTGACTAATACAGTGTTTCTATAATGAGCTATCATGTGTTACTAAATTCATATCAACAAGGATGTCCAAACATATAAGAAATAATCAAGCACTTACTGAAACCTGATGAGTCTTGTAGCCTTTTCTCGATGGGTCCTGCAGTAATTGTACCATTACTGATTGCTGCCATAAGTAGTTTTTAAATATTTGGTGTCAGCATTGCAGACCTCATCTTTTATGAATTACTATTTGCTTTGTCCCTCATTTGTACCTTTTTGGATTTTTGCAGCGGGGGAACTGAGTAATTCAAAAATGTTTGGGTTAAGTCACTCAAAAATTTATTCTAAAAGAATCTAGATTTTATGTTCATTTGTGCCAGAATATCTTGCATTCCCTTGATTATGCTGATATAGGTAATAGAATTTTTTTTTGTTGTATGCCTCATTTCCTCTTAATTTCTCTTCAAATTACACAAGTAGTCATCTATATAGTTTTTACTTCTATCCAAAACTGATATTATTACAGTCAATATAGTTTAATCTTTTTCGTTCTGTACTTTAGCAGAATTTCACGGTTGCATTAGATACAGGAGTCCTGCAAATCTGGAAGTTTTTCTGTGTATTTTCTCCCTGCCTAATTGAAGATCCTGTTTTCAACTTGATTAGAAAAGATTCCTAAATCGGGAAAAATGGGATTTGAATTTGTTATTGACAGAGGCAGAAGAGTTTCATGTTAGATGAAAGAGGTTTATTTTAATTTTCTTTAAATGAAGGCAAGATGAAAAATCACTTTTATTTCTACCAGTTACTTTATTCTATGCCAGTCAATGATGAGTTTTCAGAACTGTGTGTGCTCAGTTTCTTGAGAAAACTCAAATGTTACATTGCCGTCAAAATTGTAATGAGTGACATACAGTTGACACATCTGAAGGAGACATTAAAGTATAAAATAAATTCTTTGTGCAGTACCATGATAATTACACCAATGTTTCTTGCTGTGAAAGCCTATTGTCAAATTTTTATGTCTCTCCTCAGATAGCAAAGCAAATAGTCTGATTTTTCAGAGGCACCCATGGCCTTTTTAACTTGTTTCCTCAAGGTAATTAATTTAAGCATGTGAATTCTGTTGACTTCAGTTTTCTTTCAGGTCACTAGGAACTATCCATGTGCTTCAATTTCTTGATGAAAATTTCCTGCTAAACTATTTACTTAGATTCTAAAAAATGAATATAACTATATATGGGTGGGTGTCTAAACCTGACACCTGACCGATGTTAATTATGATAACTAGAGATAATGTTTTCCAGAGTAAGATTTGTTTCCTTTCATTATATGTTGTACAGTACAATTGAAAATGGCATCATTTATTCATGCAAAGCCTTCAGTTCACATTGCTGGACATATTTACAAGTTCTCAGTGGCACAAAGGCTCTGATATTGGACAGATATTATACCAAAATTGAATTGTTGATCAAGACTCATAATTAATGTATGCTATTTTTGATGATTCTTCCAAAGTACAAAATTTCTCATTTTAGAGTTCAGTTGCCCAAACCAGGGACAACTGGTGGTCTCAATTTATTTTTTATCAATCTTTCTGCCTTGTCTATTTATTAAGTAAATGGTTGGTTTTCATACAACCACTTACAATACCTAAATACCCAACTGCTTTAAATAATCCTCAACTTTTGTGAGGACTCTTGTGAAAAAGAGATCTATAAATGTGCTGCACAAAATAACTAACAAAATGATTCTTCACCTTTCCCTCCTTCTGTCTCTTATAACTGGAATACCGAGAATAGGACTCTGGTTGCTTACACAGCCATAAGATTTGTAAAGAAAATTTCTGAAGCTTTAAGCCTGCAGTACTGATACCTCAGGTTAGGGATAATTTTCTCTTTAAGATTGCTTTTTAAAACGTGGATGTCTTCTTTGAGCAGAAGAATGTTGTTAAAGTCACTTTGAAAAAGTAATCTGTTGTTTAGGACTGCTTATTTTCTCCTAGAAATAATGGATCACTGGCTACTCTTAGATTACCTTTGAGTCATGCACTCTTTGAATTACAACTGGCAGAACTAGTACCTCTTGTTTTGATTTAATGCAGCCTCCAGCCTTTAGAGAGAGATTGGTGGTCCTTCTTGAACTAGTCTGTGTTGCTCAGTGCTGGCACAATTCCCAATCTGCAAGCTGTACTGTCACTGTGTGGATAAGATTTTTCAGCAGATGTTAAATTAAATGCCCTCTTCCTCCTTGCATTGAATTACACAGAGTGTTAAGTGCCTTATGCTTCTTTGAAAATAAATTGATATTAATACTAGGTTCTGTAACCCCATTTCGTGTCCTTGAGATAAATGTGAGGTTCACCTAGGGTTAAATTTTTACCCCACATAGCATTTAATTCTCAAAATTCCAGTATGAGATGGTCTTCCCTGTCCTTAGATTTTAAAAGTCAGTGTTTCCCGGATCAAGTTTGTTATTCTTTTTCTTACAGATTTGGAGCAGTCTAGTTGAGGACTCATCTACCTCAAACACTCCTGTTGTCTTGTAGTTGGCTAAGCAACACTTTCTGACCTTGCTTAAATTTAGCATCTTGACAGAGAGTTGGCAACTATCAGCACATGAAAGATCCCAGACAGACATTGTTCTGAGCAACTGAAGTCACAACTGTTCCTTCATTCCCCCCTTCCCTTCATACTGCACATTTGTTTCCATGGGTGAGACGTTCCGTGTCTAACGAGGACCTGACATGACAATTACATAAGAGTTTTTGCCAAAGTCCATCCTCAGCTTGTCCATAACCAGAGACTAAGGTCTGGGTCACAGATATAATCCCCACCATAATTTAAAATCCTGTCTTATCTTTTAAAGTCCATAGTCAAAAGAAAATTCTGCGCATTAAAACCCTTACAGATTGTCATTTTATTTCTTATGTCAACCTTTCTTCTTTCAATTAAGCATTGCTTCTGTAGTTTTTCTAGTGGATATTTAAATGTCTTTGAAGACTTTGCTAGCATGTACATAGAAGACAAGTACCTTTGTGAAAGGTGCCTAAGTATATAAATGTGCCTCTCCTTTTTTAATGTGAGTACAACTATGTAACCTTCATACTGCTGACCTGTTTCACTTTGTTCTTGACACAGAACCTACTGGAGTCACAATGTCTAGCCCTGCAGATAATTGGTTTATATATTTCTGGGCAGCTAATGAATTCTTCAAGATGACAAAAGGCTTAGACCTTTAAAAAGAGGAGCTTCAGGAACATTTCCCAGAGTGCCTTTATGTGTTTGATAGTACCAGTATAAAATTCAAATAACTCGAGGCATTTTTTAGTTGGTTTGATACGGTCAGAAAACTATAGTAATAAAACCAAGGGTGAAAAGAATCAGGACAGTTAAAAGAGAGAATTACTGGGAAAGATTAAAAGCCCTGCTTTCTAACCAGGTTGCCTTCCTGGAGGGAAAAACAGAAAGAAATTAACTATGATGAGAACAGAAGGGAAAAATGAAGAGCTATATCCCAATTTTCAAATAATTATTTGCATTTGAACATACTGTACTGTGCACCTGTGAGTCTCAGTAACTTACAGAAGCCACTTATAAAAAAACTGAAGCACAAAGGATTCTCTGCCTGTGGCAGTTTTGCAGAGCCCCGTCAGCTTTAGTGCATCTGGGCCTGTTTACACTGGAAAGTATTTGCAGTAGGACTGATGCTTTGTGTCCAAGATACCATGGCACAAACTTTAGCTTCAGGATTTGGCATGAGCCCACAACACAATTACTGATGCTGAGCTTTCAGCAGTTAAAGCCGTGCTACTGCCTCCAGCAGTACTGTGATGGACTGTGCTGTTTCCCCTCATAGTTTTAATTAGTAACCTTCCCCTTCAGCTGTCTTCTACAGAAGCCAGAAGCAGAAGGATAGGTGAAATACTTCAGGTTTTCTGTTTGGTTTTTTTTCCCCTGGTTAGCAAAAATGTAAGGCTCTACTGCAAACTCCGAATGAATATTCATCCTCTTTGTTTTGCAGCTTTCGCTTATCTCTAGGTCTTGAAAGTCCCATATCAGTTCCAACAGTGTTACCAACTTTACTGTCCATGTGCTTTTAAAATTGAAGCTTGTAATTTCCTCAGTTGGTTTAGGGTAGGATTGGGGGTTATTTTTCGGATTTGTTTTTTTTTTGTGAGTTTTTTTGTTTAATTTCGTTTTTATTTTTTATTTTTTTGAGAGAGAAATGAAACAAAGTATTTTGTTTAACTGTCCAAATATTTAGCTTCAAACTGCTGCAAAATTCCTTTGTTGTGTTTGAGCTGAGGTGCCTGGGAAGAGCTTGTCCTGCCCCACCTGGGGCAGGCTCATCAGGCAATGAGGAACACGTGGGGCACCAGGCACACCTGGGAGTTCGAGTGGGAGCTCAGGGCACAGGGGAAGGTCAGACGAGATGTGCTCTTCGCAGGGAACTGCTGAGAAACAAAGAAGGTAGGGAACAATTCAACAAAATATAACAAAATATCTGTTTGGGGGAATGTTATGATGCATGTGGTTAGTTTAGAATGTGAATTTCTTTAGAAAAATGATGACTGTGACGAGTGCAAGGAAACTGATAGCAGGTTTGGTGATCACGGAGCAACTGAGAGAGGAAGACATTTGTTTTCTGTGTGGTGAGGTAGCGCTGGTAATTGTACGCATATCCATGAGTTGGTTGCAGTGTTTGTTTTCATTTTCAGGTTTCACTGTTTTCATAATATGTGAGAAATAATAGTAGTTTCTTATCCATTAGCTGGAAAAATGTGAGAAATAAAAGCAAAAGGTTCCTGAAAGGGAATTGTCTTCTTCTAACTTGCTTTCCAGAATCTTCCGTTACTGATTCAGTTTTGTACTTTATAAATCATCTAAGTTATTTATAAAGCAGCGTGGTCAGTTAGGAAACTGTAGAGTAATATATATTTTGTGTATGAGTAATAAGTTCACTATCTGATCAATAAGTTACTGCTAAGATTTAAATTCAGTTGAGTATCACCAAAATAGGAAACTTATGTGTGTAGTGGGTGCTTAAATTTTATCACTTATAAATCAAAGCATGATACATTGGGGCACATAAAAAGAGGTAACCATTGCATATAAGTTACTGTGTCTTCACTCAATATCCTGCTGAACTGTAAAAATGAAAGATGGTTGTTAATTCAGTAAAAAAATTATCTTTATGAAGATAAAAAAATGGTCGTTTCTGTACACTGGTTGTTGGTATATATTTCCATGGTCAACTGGCTGCAAGGAGCAGGCATAACCTGTTGTATTTAATTTGCCATTTTTTTTGTTCCTTATTTGCCCAAATTTTCCCTTCAAACATGTTGTATCCGTATTAAGTTTAGGGATATGTCTTGTTTTCTTTATAAGCTTTATTGCTTGCAGTGCCTTATTAACACAATCACGCTGCCTTTTATGCTTGTTTGTGTAGTTGTTCTAAATGTGGTATTTTCCACTAAAAAGCCTCCCCCAGATCATAGCTTTTTTTTTTTTTTTTCTTTAAAACGCTCGGGTTCTCAGTGTCTGAGGCTCTGGCAGCAGCACGTGGCTTCCTGAGCTACTCACGCAGGGCACATGCTCGGCTCCATTACTCTTTATAGCTCCCGAGGGAGCAGCCACAAAGGGCACTGTGGAACTGCCATAAGGGAATGTGGAGACGTTCTCCGGCCGGTGCCACAGAAACGGGGCAAACTGCTAGGAAGCAAGTGCACTCAGATACAGGACTGAGATCTGAAATGTCTCACCAGCCAGGGCATAAGTACCTTTCCTGATTTGTTTGCAGAAGGCATTTGAGCTCTGCCCAGCTTTGCATGTGCAGCCTCAAGTGCAGGTGAAGTAGCTGAGGGTAATTTGAGTTACTGCTGTCTAAAATACTGCCACATACTGAGCTGGGGGAACTGCGTTTGTGCTTCTATCCCATGCTAATTATGAGAGAATAGATGTAAGTTTAAGCAGCTTCAACAAGCTTTACATTAATCCTGTGCAAATTTCATGATAATTTAAATGAAATGTGTTTAATTTGATGATTGCATGCATAAAGCAACATTTTACTGAAAATGATAGGATCTGAAATATTTCCCAATTTCTGTTACCAGTGGAATGTGCTTCACCTCATTTAGATGATAATCCAATATATTTGAGAATTAAACTAGTTTTCTGCACTTGATGAGGTACACTTGGGTTACACCAGCATCTGTCGTTACATATCTTATATATTGGTCATCCTCCAGAAGGGGATACCTACTGAATGCAGAGGCAGCCAAGATTAATATCTCTGATTAGATATTAGCTTTTAGACACCTAAAAGTCAGATCCCCATTCCTAGGGACAAGCATTGCTGGTGTGTCTGATAATGTCGGTTGTAAATAATATTTCTCTTCTTGAATACCTTTTCTAGCTTATTCATGTAAAGGAACCCAAATGGATAGAGTAGCCATTCAAAAGACCAAGGCCCTGTAGGAAATCTGCAATTTCTCTGTAAACTCAGAAGAGAAAAATAATAAAGGCAAGGAAAGGGGTTAAAATCCATTATTTATAGCGAGTGTGACTGGTTAAATTGTAGAATAACTCTGAAACTGTTGATCCAAATATAAGACTTGACAGAAATGGACTTTAAGTGATATTATTTATGTTGAAAATGTGTATGCTACATACCATGCTCTGTACTGTAATCTATTCCCAGCACATTTTCAGGACGAGAATGGACTGCAAAGAATGTATTTCCAAGCAATGTTCTGATGTAAGAGGAGGCATGGTGTATTGTCTGTCAGATGAGCCAGTTCATTTAAATAGTTAGCAGAAGTGTTCTAATTGCTCATTGAAGCCCAGAAATTATAGATTTCTACTGGTTAATATTAGGAAATGTGTGTGCACTTAACTTTCAGAGGGCTCTTCCCAAGGATTTTGGCCGACAAACATTTGTTTTAAGTCAATGCTGACCTCTAAAAATAAGAAACGTGGAAAGGAAAAGTAACATTTCTCTAAAATAATGGTCAAAAATGAGTAGCAACCAACAGACAACAGGTCAATACACTGCATCATGCCGGAGTGTCATCCATTCCTTCCAGAATAAAGCTTGCAAGGAACTGGAGACAACTTCTGTGTAAGTTAAACTTTGCTTGTAATGACAAACTATTACATGCTCTGTTGGTGTAGAAAATGGCATTTTCCGTTGAGCTGTGTTACTTTTAAAAATATTTGAATAATGCTACACTTATACATTCAAATCAATTTCTTAGAATAACTCCATGCTTTTGAAACAAAGTTGATTTGTTTAAATGTATTTAGTCATGATTGAATTTTATTCTTCCATTTAATGAGCACTGTTCAATCATAGTGTTCAATTGCTAAATTAATTAACATGTCTGTAAGTCTAATTGTGTACTTGTCAATCAAAATCAAAGGAAAAAGTGACAAAGAATGCCTGGCAAACAAAATAGGCTTATAATATGAAGTGAAAATAAATTGAAAATTAAAACAAAGTGTGTTTATCTACAGTAAACAGGGATTTTTTTTTCTGTTTTTTGCTGTCCTAATTAATTTTTTAAGAAATCATGTTTTGTATATTTTGTTAAATATTACAAAAACTCTTTTATGCTTATATTGACTGTTTGTCTGTGACTGATAACTATGTGCATCATTCAGCGGCATCTAGCTACTGATCTCTGTCATAGTAGAAACATAGTTCACTCTACTGAAAGGTGAAATTATGCTGATTTTCAAGGGGTGAGGTTTATTCTCAAGTATTATATAAAACTTAATGCAATTACATTACATAGTGCTTTGGGGCAGAGGTGGGAAGAAGTATCCCAGAAAGTTTTCCTCATAATTGTATTAATGAGGGTTTTCATCAGACTCTTCTGAATGTTCTTCTTTCAATCTTCTTGTCCTAATTTAAATTGCTATTTCATGTAATTAAAAAAAAAGAAAAAGATTTCTCCCTCTTTTGCTGCCATGGAGGTATATTGACAATGGAAAGCTTATCTTAATAGCATATCTCAGAGACAACCCCACAGACAATCAGGAAAAAAAACCTGAGGTGGATTTGTTTGAGTCCTTCATGAATACACTGCAGTGAGTTCGAAAAGTGACACTCACATCCTTGCACTCTGTTCACTTAGTTCAGATTGAAAATTCTTAAATCAAGTAATTTTTTCAATAAGTAAAAAATTTTCAGTAAGTAATTGCATAGAAGAAAATCAAGTTTGGTCTGAAGGATTTATCAAACGAGAAGATTAATAAAAGTTCCTGCTCTCAAAGTAAATTTGTATTGTAAACTAATTTAATGCCTCTGAAAATTGTCTCATTGCACTATCATGTCAACAACACTAGATTGAGTGAAGTAATTCAATATACTAGTATAAAAAATCCCAAGGATGTTGGAACCTGTACTTTTGTCCATTTTTTCTTCATGGAGACATTAGAGATTTGGGAGGAAATGGGGCAAAAATATGAGCAAGAAAGGGAACAATTCCTGAGATCTTCACAAAGGCTTCTTTTTTTTTTCCCCCTCATATATACAGCATTAGCTTTTAATTCTGCCCTTTTGCAAAATAAGTTATTTACATTTATCAGACTTGGCTACTGCAAGCAAATAGTAAAGGGGGCATTAAAAGGACTGTTTATTCTGAACAACGCAAACTGCAGGACTGACACATGGGGGAGTTGGGGAGATGATATAATGCCACTAATGTGACTGAAGTAGTTGAATGACTGACATTCTTAGTTGTGGTGCCCTCTGTCCCTTCAGTAACACTGTGATGTTTGCGAAGCTGCAAGAGAGCCATTACAATGTAAATTAAAGTGTTTCATGAAATGCTCCACATACCTTTCATAATGTCATTGGCAATAACCCAAACAATTTATACACCACATATGGTTTAATATCCCGCATCATCTTAGTGAGACATTACACTAAAAAAATGCTCTAAAATAAATTAAGATTACAAATTAGGAAGACTGGACTAAAGAACCAAAGAGTACACAGATCACTTGCTGTTCAACAGTCCTAATGGAGAGAATGCATGTTTTTTACTCCTCAGAGGAGTGAGATTTTCTGCATGCCTGCAAAAATCACAAGGGCTGAAACTGAGCTGCATTGTGGGGTGAAGCTTTGCTTATGAAACCTCCTTTGCTCTGGGGCTCAAATTGTGTTAGCCACAGGCTGAACTGCAGCTCTCCAGCAGTGTGATATCTCTGGAGTTCTCCCTTTGTCCTGTGTGCATATCTTTATCATTTGCACAGGCACCCCTGTAGTACCACTGTGTACACAAGCTCCCTGCATGGTTCTGTTCTGCACAGGCTTCACCAGGTATTATATTTTAAGGGTAATTTACCTTCAGCAGCAATCTTACCTCCAGCTCCCCTTAGTCATGCTAAATCAAACACATAATTCTATTTGTATGGATCACTCACTACAGTGACTGTGTCTATTATGCCACTATAATGTCACCATCCTTTATACACAAGAGGGTCAGAACAGGTCTGCAAGCAAAAGTGATGATCAGTAGTAGTTAGGAGTAGTCTAGCTGCTATTTTCTTTTGCTCTGGTAGTTGGAATATATGACCCAGACTTCAGAATTATTCATGTTATGGGTAATTGGAGCCTGGTGTGTGATCAACAAAAGGAAAGAAAAAAAGAAAACCATGAATATTTCTGAATGTCAGAAACATAATTTAAACAATACTTACTTTATGGACATAAAGCCAGTAAGCTGACTGTTGAAGACAGCCAAACTTGAGCAAATGGACTGGGGACTTCCCATAGGAACTGCCCATGAAATTTGTACAGGTGATGAGCTAAGATCACGATCACCTGGGAATAATGCTGGAGTTGTTCTTTGTTCTATACAGGTGTCATTTTTCCTCTATATACCACAAAGCCACCTGGGTGTGTGGAGTGTACAAAATTGGTGGATTTAGTGCTTCTGATAGTTTTTAAAGCAACCTCGTGCCCAACGGTTCTTTTTCTATGCAATATCTGTTATGTCAGTTCAAAAGGCACTTTTAATCCTAGAGAGTGAAAAGTTTCCCAAAGAAGGTGAGAACTGAGGTGTACTCAAAGAACTGCATTTGCAGGACATTTGGGTATGTGCCTTGGTTTTTGTTGAGGGAAAAAGAGAAGTCCAAAAATACAAGCAATTTAGTTTTAAGCCAAAGGTGATTCAATCAAATCAAATGCTAAGATTTTAGCAGACTTCTGGGAGGAGAAGTGGTCTTTTATTATTGATCAATT
Source organism: Lepidothrix coronata (assembly GCF_001604755.1). Classification (NCBI taxonomy): domain Eukaryota; kingdom Metazoa; phylum Chordata; class Aves; order Passeriformes; family Pipridae; genus Lepidothrix; species Lepidothrix coronata. Next base: position 1,342,279 of record NW_016690300.1, on the reverse strand, counting down.
TAACCTTGTGAACTTGAGTTGTAATATTGAAAATGAACAGAATACTCAAGTATGTTACTCTGAAATTTGATGTTCTTGGTTCTACGTGGTACCGAAATTGTACTTCTGCAGCAAAGGAATTTCACTTGAGCATGAGTAAGGAATTGATTGAAAATACTCTGAACTGAGGGGATTTTCTTCCTAATTAGTCAAAAAATAACATGTGGAAAAATTACCTTATAACATCTACCAACTCCAAGGAACCAAAAAATAAAAATCATACTGGTTCCTTTAAATGATTTACAGCTACTATGTTTCATCACCATGGAACAGCATAAATAGACAATCTAGTGGCAATCCTTTAACTCTGCTGATTTTAGAATAGCAGATATTATTAATGAAGTATTTTTGTATTTGTGAAAATTTCTGCAGCCTTTCTGTAGTTCTTAATTAAATTTCAGCAACTCTGCCACGCAAATAAGTAACACCAAGTTTGGAACAGAAACCATGTCAAAAGTATTTCCTTCTCTGTTAAAAGCATGTGGGTAATGCCATTGAACTTGGCTTTGAGAATTGTATTCTAAATACACCTAATAGCTGGGGTTTTTGCTTTATAAAGTGCAATGTGAACCTTCAGGGTGTTTCAGCAAGATAAATAATTAGCAGTGGATTAAGGAGGCCACAATTAAAGGGAGCAAAACTAGGTAATGAGTCCACAGGATTTCAATGAAACTGTATAAAAATGAGATTGAATAAGTACTTAGAAAATGATAAACAATTATCCATCATTTTGGAGAAATAAAATTCTCACTGAAATAAGAGTGGCTTAACAAGGTTACTCCTCCATTAAGTAGCTTCTAGTTCTCCCTGGGGCTAAAGTTCAGTTAATGTCAAACTTTCATTTGGTGACATAAACACATTGGATCCTCAGCTTTTTGCAGCAGATTCAGTATAATTCTCAGCTTTAAACACTATGATGCTGATCTGTATGGCATGCACAGCTGATGTATTTAGGTTATTTAGAAAAAAAATTTCATATGTCTCCTCTCAAAAAGGATGAACCAAAATATAAACAAATCAGGTCCAAAATTTGAATGTTGAAAAGTTCTATAGTGTAAAGTCTATAAACTTTATGAAAAGAAATAGCCTGGGTAATGAAAGCAAAATTACTCAATCAGCAAGCTATCCCACTGGGGCTATATTCCGTGTTTTTCTGCACTGTGCCATGTAGACCTACATTCTGTGCCTGGGTTAATATCCAGTCCTGAAACTGCATTTAAGAAATGATTGCTGAGATAACGTTAGTTCTGTGTGTATTACTCTTATCAGAACAAATATAGATGTTGATTGATTTAAATTTATGAAGTGTCTTACTATTTATTCTTCCTAATAGCAAAAGAGATATTTGCAATAAATAAGAGATGACATTTATTCCCTCTGCACTTTTGTGAAAGTAAAAGAAGTTTAGAAGGTGCTGGCGACTCCACAGGGACACAAAAAGCTGTGCTGTTGAACCCAAAAGCATCCCCATAGTCTCTACCACCTGTTCTTAAGTCTTGCAACCAAAAACTGACTAAGTCCAGGCAGTCCAACAGAACTTAATTGATCCCACTGTGCTGGCATCGTGCTGTATCAGGGCCACCACAGAACAAGGATGTCTTTTCATAATATTTTAACACCTTCCAAATGTCAAATGAAGAAAGTGCATTTTCTTGCCGAGTATATAGTGTCTGAGTTGTAGTTCTTTTTACAGAAATATTATTCACAGTAGTTGCTTATTACGTGTGCATCCAGCCAGACCTGGCAGTTTATGCAGTATCAGAGCTTTATGTGATGTCCATATGTTCACACATGATACGAATGAAAGACTGAGCCTCTGTGAAATCTTTATTTTCATTGATGTTTTGTCACCAACTCATGTTCAATTTAATATAATTTTGAAAATAAGTGGTATTTGCATATTGCAGTTCTGTAAATAATATTATAATCTTCCTTTAGTATTTAACAACTTCATTGTCAGAGCTGCAAAAATGGCACTGGTAAAATTGTATTCCTTGCTCGAAAGGCAGGATATTTTCAGTTATGCCAAATGGGCCAAGGCTGGAAACTTTTATTTCTTTGTAATTTTAAAAATTTCTTTGTAATTTTGTTCATTCAAGGTCCCTGATGTTCCAGAATATGAATGAAATCTATCATTATGTATGTGAGAGATTTCTTCATTCCCCTCTGTTTTCCAAAACCTGAATGCTTTCTCTGTACCACCACTATCAGTTCTTGCCCTCTGGCAACAAGATCAAAATGAAAGTGAAATAAAAGGGAATAGAATAAGAATAAAGAATGCAAAAGAAAGATGAACTGGGAGAAGAGCAGATGAAATGATTAAAGAAAGGGAAAATAAGAGAGATGACAGATGTAAAAGTGATGTGTAACAAGGTTATGCATATTCTCATACAAATTTAACGGAGACACCAAATGAGTTTATTTCAACTTACTTGAAATTCTGTGTGTATATATTGATTCAGCATGATGAGAGTAGTCAAATGCTCATTATATGTCAATAAAGTTCACATTCACCGTGCAGGAAAGTCTGAGACTAGTTTCTCAAGGAAGAATGTACCACTGAAAACCTAGAGGCTTTAAGGAGCCTCTCTCTAACCATCTGACTATCTTGGAATACAAATATTTGAGATTAATGGGTTTCTGTGGAGAATGAGACAGCATGGAAAAGATATTAGAAGCAGTTTGCTGATATGAATTACTGCAGTGGCTGTGTTGCTGATGACCACTGCACCTTCCCCAGAGGCAGCAAAAAGGGGGGGTTCAGGCACAGGCCAGGCCCAGGGAGATGACTCAGGTACCCTTGGAGATGCAGATGTGACCCAGCTGAGTGTCAGATTCACACTGCCTGCTTTGAGAGACAGGTGTTTCTCAAAGCCTGAGACCAGCAAAGAGCTGTCTAAAAGAGCTAAAAGAAATTAAAGCCGTGCAGCAGCTACTCCTGATGGTATCCCTGTGTATTCAGAGCTTTCCTGTTTTACTAGGCTGCTTTCTTTGGGTGAGGTAGTTAATGGATTTTGTTCTATATATGTATATATAATGCTGGTGAGCTTACACAATGACGGTAGTCTGAAAGGAGGAATGGCACACAGTCCACAGGAGGGAGCAGTCACTCCTTTAAACGATGGCTGATCCAGCGTGCAGTAGAAAAACAAGGATCCTCCCTGGGGATTCAGTCTGAATGCAGAGTCTGCACTGTGAGAGACCTGTATTTAAGCCTTTTGCAAATTGATTTTCTGCATGGTTTTTCAAGGATCAGTCCTGGTCTAACCCTGTGGAGAGATATGAATTAATAGCTCCTGTCTTTTGAGGGATATCACTCAAGGAGTTTGTGGGAGATCTTATCAACTGTGCTTATATCCTTATTTTCCATGTGCTGCTCTTCAGCAAGTTCAACCTCCAAACAACCAATTCTGTTCTGCTGTTGAGAATTCTCACAGATAAATTTCTTTCACTAGAGAAGTGGTTCAGGTAAACCCAGGAGCAAACTTCAGAAGGATGAGTAGAACTACTAGCAACAGCAGAGATAAAGGGACATGGCTCAGTTGATAATTTTTCATGTAGAATATAGATTTAAGCTTTGGATGGTCACTGTTGGTTTCATAATAGGAATGGGCATTGTAATGCTTTCTACTGCTAATTCTGGCTGACATTTTGTAAACATGTTTTTCTCATTGATAATTCCTTTGCTCAAGGATAGACAAGGGATTGAATAATTAGGGTGTTTGAAATCATGATGGGTACAGGGAAACCTGTGTGTTGAAACTTGAATTTCACTTGTGACCTGCAATCCTACAAAATAAGAAACACGTGATTTTCCAGCCCTGTTTTAAAACTAAAACAAGAACAATTGTTTGTAATAGTATTACATCAGCACTGGAATATAAGATGTGAAGACAACATGACTTTTAAGTTTGCAGGAAACTTGATAATCCTGATGGATGGTAATCCTGCCTAGGAAAAGGGACCTAAGTCAGGCTTTTGAGGCTCATTTTAAACTGGTCTTGCAAATAAAAGAAGTGGAGATTTTGAAAGTTCATTAAGTGTACCTGTAAGGTTAGCATTTGATCATGCAGAAAACAATTAATATGTGTTGATCTGTATGTATGTTTATCAAAAGTATGTGGGTTTAGATGTATGTGGCCACAAGGACTTCCTCTGGCAATTGCAATCAAATTTTGCAGTGGACACTATAATAATATTTTTTTCTTTTTAAAGCGATTTAAAGTTTCCTAGAACAAAGGCTTTTTTTTTTGCTTCCTTTTTTTTTTTTTTCTTTCTATCTCTTCTGTAGTGTGCTGAGGAAAAACACGGATATAGACATCCTCTTACAGGGTATGCCCTGTATCTGCTGTGAATTGACAGCTCTTAATTGTTTGCTTGCCTATTTGGACTTTTATATTCTGTTCAGCCTTTCTTTCTTAATTAAAAAGGGAAAAATTCCTCTGACTTTTAAGTAAAAGTTAAGTTGTACTATCAGAACCCACCAGTAACTTCACACATTGCAAGAACTTGTCATTTTCTCATCCTTCTCCACCACCACTGCCTTCCCTCTGCTCTAGACTACGATTCCCTCTGCATCTGCAGCCATTTGTAGTGTTTTGTGGGAAGTAAATCCAGTCACACAGGCAGGAGCAAATCCAACAGTTTCATTGGCAGAGCCCCAGTAAGCCTGAACTACGTTCTGCAACAGATGTTGCAGCATTACTGAAAATGCCGAGTCCTGAGCTGTATCTTCATGACTTTAAAACAGTACTGTATGCACTGCCTGTCATTATCTTCTTGTGAAAAACGCAAATAAATACACAATAGCAACTGCAGAGAGATATTATAGTTCTTTAGACCCAAAGTCCATCCACCACTTCAGAGATAATGCACTATTTGAGGGGAAAGCAGCAGTTTTGTCCCACTCTTCCCTCTATCACCTTGAAAACAGGGAACTGATAATTGCAGTAAACTAAGGATGTTGGCCCTTTGTCTGTAATGGTCACTGTCATCTGTGTTTGGATCACACTGATAAGGGATTTGTGTCTCTCTGCCAGGGAAAGTGGTTAAGGGCTCTGGATGTACCTTACTGATTTTTAGGAAGGCAGAAAAAGCTAGTTTCTCATTTTTTGATTTACTGTATTTCTAATGACACAATGTTGCATAGATTTTTGGCAGTTATATCCCCTAGATAACATGGCTAAACAATTACAGAAATAGTGACAAGAACGCTGATATATGAATCCCCAAGGGAACTCAACACCTACATACATCACAAGTGTATGACTTCTGATATAGCAGGGAGAGTCTCTTGGGTTGTTTTGAAGCTTTATAACCATCTCTGCTTATTATAACCAATCTGGCTATTTTGTTCTGATGGTTACTAGTTTTTTTAGGAATGTGCAATAATCACCAGTGTCACATTTTACCAATGTCAGTGCAAATTGTGCTACTGTTTCTCTGAACTGACACAGTTCAAAAATATCTAATGTTACTTTTGCATTTATTTTCCACGTGGCTGGGTAAATAAACAGTCCATTTACTGACCAATCCTTCCTTTCCCACTCAAGATTTCTTTAGGTGAAAATAAATCAAGCAGTTTTGAGATCTTGCTCTTTGCAACTTGAATTGTTTTTTCATTACATAATACGGGAACTTGAACTGCTGTGGCAAATGAAAGTTCATTCTTTTCTTTCTTGAAACTCTTTTCTCCACAGAAGTAGCCCATATTATTTTTTTTAGTCTATATGGCTTCAAAAGAAAACTGTCTAGGGTTTTGTCAAGATAGCTGGGAGAGATGTGTAGCCCACAGTTTCCTTTACATCTTTTGAGAGAGAGTTTTCAAGACTTCTCCTTGGAATTCAGAAAGTTCTTCTTTTTTTTTTTTTTTTTTTTTTTTTTTTTTTTTCTCTAGTCTGGTTTTCTAGTTAGCAAATCAATGTGCAGAGCACAATAACCTGTCACCAGTTTTGTACACCCTGTCTATACCCCAGGTCACATCTGTATCCAGCTTTTGTTTCACTTTCAGTCACATCATTAGGTAGAGAATTTGGTGGCCAGCACAGTGTCATTAACAATGTATCCCTGGAAGGCAGTTTGATTTGTTATTTGCTACCAGTTTTACTGAGACCAGCAAAACCTGACTCTGTCACCTTAATACATTAATCTGTTACTCATTGGCTAATAAGGAGCTGAACCCAATTTCCAGAACTGCTGAACTTCTGCAACTTCAGTCGAGATAATTTACATCTAAGGCACTGAGGGACTGTGAATAAATTAGTATTCAGGTTTTTAATGTTGTTTTGAGCAGGTGTTTAAGAGCTAGATTGGTTGGAGTTAAACAGTCAGACCAATGTCTTGGTGCAAGCACCAGAACCGCTTGCAGAAGCCACCTGGAGGTGAGATAATCGTTATGGCTGAGCCTTTCAAAGCACCATCTGATTATTAGGAGAGAAATAAGATAGCCTGAAGTTGCTTGGTGTGAATAGTGCAAGTGGGCAACAGAGATGCTCAAGCAGCACAGAGCACAGCAGGTATAAAATATGAGGTACCACTTACTGTAATTTAAACATATTTTACATAAGTCCTAGTATAGTATTTAGACTGCTCTTAGGAATATATATTGGTCTTAGGAGAGCTAAAAATACTGGAGTCACAGAAGAAACATGCTGAAACTCTAGTTAAAGGAGGATCATACTATTCTCCCGTGGACTCCATCTAAAGGTAAAACCTCTTCATTATATGGTTACCTTACTGGTATTCCAAACCTATTGCAATTTGTGGCAAACATTTTGTTGGTTCCTGATAGGATCAAGATCTCAACTCTGCATTAGTGGTAAAACCAAGTTCACATACAGAGGCACTGATCTGTTAACAGCATAATCCGGGAAGAACTCACATTAGTGTTTTAGCCAATTCATACAATGGGCTGGAGCTACTCCTGGTTTTAGTTGGTTTGTGCCTCGAGGAACACACTGACAGATGGGATACACTGGGCAGGATTTCTAGAACTGTCTCTGTCTCATCGTAGCAGTGGTCATGAAGACACTTTTCTTTATGTTCAGGAGTGCTCTCGGGGCTGTTTGAGTTGGTGCATGACTGAGGTGTAGTTTCTTGACTGAAAAAAAAGATGACAGTAAGGTGTTTCAGCTAATGCTGAGTATTGCCCTGAAGTATTAATTACATGAAGTTAATGGAATAGTTCAATATCTTACTCTGTGATATCAGTATGATTACATAAACCCCTTGTTTTCCAATATTATAAAATAAAAAAAAAGTAAGTCAGAGTCTTCTCAAGTGGAATGAATGTTCTTCCTATCTGTGCTCTAGGCAACAATATGACCTGCCTATGGGACAGCCTGTACTAGCAGAGAAAAATAGAAGTCATGCAGGGACCAAACCCAAAGCTGTACTTTCAGAAAAATGCTATAAGCACTGGCATGTTCTGAAGAGTTTCAACAAATGTTGAAAGAAGTCCAACAAACACAAACCCCATAAAAGCACAAACATGAAAAATCAGTTTGCCAACTGCAAAAATTCTGAATCCTTTCCTCTCACCTTATTCATTTACCCATAGCCTCATTAAATATTAATTGGGTGGCTCCAAGAGCAGTTTTTCGGTTGGGCAGGTTCACACAAATTTGCAAGTAGTTCTATGACTTCCCAGAAGACCTCTATCAGAAATCAATAATTCCATTGAATGGGCAAACATAAGGTTATCAAGAAATAGCTGTACATGTTGCAGGAGAGTTGCTATAACCTATCCGCTTGTCAGAAGATCAAACACTGGTTTCAGTGCTGAAAATTAAAATAGATGTTTCCCATTTTCCTCTTCACCTCTTTGTGAGGTGCTGACTATGACAGGACTGTGGCAAAAGACAGTACTTTGGTAAATGTAGAGGACTTTGTGATACACTTAGGAATGAATAAAAAAGGTCTTCAACACTTCCCTTTCAGATTCTCTATCATCTGCTTACAAATAAATATCCTAGCTTGGTTGATTTTTGGGAGTTTTTCCCTTCTCCTTTCTCTTGCTCTGCTTATTGCTCCTCTCTAACTTCTGTCTAGAGCCCAGTGACAGTCTCACTCAAGGCACCTCTTTACCTTCTGCATTGTCTTCACAACATTTGTGTATTTGTCTTGTACTACAGATGTGCTGATAGTACACTCAGAGTAAAGAGAACGGGTGTGAAATCATTCCAGATGTAAATGGTGCAAGAAGTGAAAACAAGATGTAATGACTTATTTGAATTATGTTCCATAGAAAGAGTGAACATTCTTTATTAAATATATTTTCCACTTATTCATAGCTTATACCTTTCCTTACTCCCTGGAAAGGTGATGTATTGAGCCTTGCTTTAAAAGTAAAACAGGAACTGAAGGTATTGAACTGCCTTTGTTCATATTAGTATTTCTGAATGCTGCTGTACTGAATCAAGCAGCTGTTGTCTAGAGAGCCATGATGTTTTATACTACCTTTCAGACCTTTATCTTACACAGAAATAACAGCTCTTTTCTAAAATAATAAAATAATAATTCAGCAACTGCAATGTGCAGTTTAACAATATTAGAAATCGTTTGCTTGTCTTATATGACTGTGTTAAAGTTATAAACATTACAGAGAATGGCAAAGATTGATGATATAATTAATAATGTACTTAAAGTTTAAAAGGTAAAATACTTTATTTGCTCAATGGAAAGGAAGGGCAAAGCTAATACTCAGAGAATACAAAATATGTTGTTTCTAATAAGGGATATATTTAAAAATAACAGGAACCTAAAGATCAAATCACAAAACATGAATCTATGCCCATTTATCTTCAAGTTTATTTTCATAAATAGATGCATTTAGACAGTAGTCACGCCTTTCCTTTGGCTCATTTTTTTTTTCTTCCTTTTTCTTTTTTTTATTTTTTATGTCAAGGCATTTCTCCTGTCTTAACATAAACTTCACTACTCTGAAAAAGACAGTCAGTACCATGGATAGACTTCACTGTGAGTAATTTGAAATATCCTAATTCCAAAAGGACACACAGTTGTGATTGTTCCTAGAGACATTTTAGTGTTTCCAAATGGATGATGTCATGTTTAAGTGTTGTAGCTGAAACGGGTTAGCCATGTCTCATGTACCATTGTAATGAAAAGTTTTGTTGGACAAATAGGTTTACCTGGTAACAGTTACTGTGTTCAGACTCAGCTGCAATGCTGGGATGAAGAATAATTTCAACACAGGGTTCCTGTTGTGAAGTTTAGTCATTTTTTTTTTTTTAATTACACTTTGAAATTTAATTTTAAATATTTTTTATTTGACTAGTTGGCCAGTCTTGTCTGCTACCTGCAGTTTAGAGAGCCTGAGACAGAAGGGAATAACCTAAATGGCCCTGGCAGCAAATGAAATTACAGCATACTGAAAAGGTCAAAGCAGTGGTGCTCGCAGTGGTAATCTACAGAATACATGAGGCATTCCATTTCAAATATATCATTTTTCTGTCAGAAATTGCAAAAGAGCACAGCAAATGACAAGAAATGAATCCATAACTGTTGGAATGAAATTGGAAAGGAGTTTAGACTCACCATGTTCCAGATAAAAAGATAACCATATGTACATTATTCTCAACAGCTGCACTTGAATTACAGGGAGAGCTGGTCCCCCACAGTAGACCTGTATGTTGGTCTTCTCCTCAGTGTAACAACCTTTCTCCTATTTTGTTGTGAATAATAATGCAATCACACAGAATGAGCGTTCAGCAAATGCTTTAAAAAGTGGAAATTGTTCCAGAAACGTAGATAGCATTCACAGTGGAACCTGATTAATCAGGGTGGAAACGGTAAACTGTTTGTTGTTACGAAGAAAAGAGAACAAACTGAGCTCTGCTGCCAGGGCTGAGGAACAGAAACAGATCTCAAAGAGCACATTGGATGCTGTCTGCTCCTGCCATTTCAGAGGGCTGTCTGGCCAATGGAACATTTGGTGTTCATGTTATTTCCCTTTGCAGCTCATATTTCCCTGACTGGTGAAAACATATGAGGTGTAAAATGTCATTTGCTTTTGGGGATACTTAGCTGCTACAAACAGGAAGCAAGCAGGTCAGGGAAATTCTGTGAGCCAAATTATAGGGAGAGAGACACAGAGCAATGCTGAGGGGTTCTGTCACAAGCCATTATGCTTTTATAGTAGGTAGAATCCTCTGAGACAGTGAACTGAGAGATGATGGCCAGCAGGGATTACTAAGTTTTCAAATATGTAGTGAGAACTCTGTGCATGGCGAACTCTCCCCTCAGTGCTGTGTAAGGCAGGAGGACAGAGTGCTTCAAGCAGTGGTAATTGGCAATCCCTTGTGCTTCAAATGAAATGGTGCCTTTGATGCCAGGCATGCTAAAGCATATCTTTGCATTTAATTCATCTCATCAGTCTTGATTGCAGTTGTCAAAATTTTGCTGTCCATGGGGGTATGATTTTCAGTTTCCTCACTGGTGATGAAAAGAAGGCAGTGATAGGTGATGTTTTATCATCCTTCTTGTCTTTTGGTAACTCCTGATTTGGAAAGCACTTCCCTCTGTGGGGCTGCAGAAGCAAGACAGGTCTGTGCAAAGGTAGTTAATGTGTCCCAATATTGCTTATCCTTTCTCCATGATGGTGCAATGCTGGGCACGCTCAGCACCCAGAGACCTGAGTTTCAGAGGCAGGCACCTGGAGGTTGACAGGTTGTGGTGGCTGCTAGGCCAGAATGTCTTCCTCGGGGAAACATTTCCAGGTTGTTTCTTTGCACAATAAAAACTTCCTTTTTGTCTGTTCTGTATTAAAACTTAAAGACTGCTGGGAAGCCAAACCCTTTCTGCTAAGGCATTTCTAGGTTAATTCCTGTCTTTACACCACATGTGTGCATTTGTTAACTTGTGAGATAATTTTATATCCAAATGGTTTATGCCCGGGTCTGTTCTGTGGTTTACTGTTTAAGCTTGGCTTCCAAACAGTATTTCTGGGAGTTACAGCTAAATGGCATAACTTCCAAAGATGCACTATTTCTAGCATTCTGCATTGGGTTTGTTTTGCTTTTCAGTATTAGAAGTGGTTTACAGAGATGTAATTTTAGATGTAGGTTACTTCACCAAACCTGCATTGCTTTTACTGCTGTGTGGAGTCTCCTTGTCCATTCTCCAATTACTCGACTGCGGCGAATGAAATGGCACGATATTTTTATTAGAATTATTAAACTGAGCACAAAAGGATCACAATCCAGATAGATTAAGTTGTTCCATACATCTTTTATTGCACTCAGTCTGTTTGACTTATTATTAAAAGTAATGACAATATCTATACAACACTGTCATCTTACTGTTTAATTTTAAAAATATATTTTACATAACAGACTTTACAGTTGGGGAATTGCAATGTTAAAGGTAATTCAGATGTTTATTTTACTTAAAAATAACTTCAGTTTATCACTTTAAAAAATAAAAAGAATAATAGATCTCCAATCAATATTTAGCAATTAAGTATGCTTATTAGCATTTAAAGTAACTTTTCCTGACTGAAAACAGAACAGCACATAATGGTGTTGCAACCTTTTCTAAAGGAGAGGAAAATGATGTGGAGCTGTGGTCTCAGAGCCCTTGAAAGCAGGGGAATTCTCACGGTTAGATGTCCTAAAAAAAGGAATATACAGTGAAGTCAATGGAGTTTTTCATTATTGCCCCTATAGAAAAGACTCTTAAAAGACACATTCAACACTGCTTCTGGAGAAAGAAGATATTGATCCAGGAGATATTTCCATTATCTCTTCATTGTCATGAAAAATTACTGGATGTGCATGGCTACTCTCTGCTTCAGTTGTCTGTGTATGTAAATGCCCTCCTTGAAACAGCAGGATTGACCATAGCAGAGAGTGGCAGGTGATCTGGAGAGCTCACCTTGGTCTGCCTCTCTGCCTGTGGGCAGGACAACCTGTACCCAGCATATCCCCCTGACTGGCGCTTGTCTGACTTTCTACAAAAATCCACAGCGACAGAGATGTAGCAGTCGAGTTCAGTGGTTTAGCTGGAAAGTTTTTCTAAGGCTTTTTCCTCCATAAAGTCATCCCATGTTGACCCTTCCCCTTTGGACAGGGGAGAACAATATCTTACCCATGTTCCTCCTGTAGCTTTCAAATAGGTATAACTAGTACCTCCCCTGACAATATTCTTTTCTCAAGCCTGATAAACCTCAAGTTTGTGATATGGATAAAAGAAGCATTGCTGTGTCTATTAGAAATTTCTTTAAAAAGTAAGGTAAAGAGGAATTAAACTCTACTGAAAGCTGGCAGGTCTAGAAAGACTAAGCAATTTATAGGTGATAATGAAACTTGTATTGGTAAATGGTATGGTAACTGTTTAAATAAGCAGCCTTTTTAGTAAAAACCCATACATCATTTTTCCTTTATGTAGCTGGAATGCTTTTAAAGCTCAGGCTCTGAATTTGGATGGATAGAGATTGAGTGGCAAACAATTCGCTGATGCTATGAAACTGCTTGAAATGCTGGGGGGAATAGTCCTGAACTGACAAGCTTGTTTTCCTCTGTTCTCTTTTTGTGACAAAGACTGAGACACATTTATAAGACAGAATTTTCAAGGAGGAGGAGTAATCCCATGATCACAACACTCCTGAGATCTGTGGGGCTCTGCCTGTAACGGCACATCAGATATGGCCAGGACATAGACTTCATTGTTGCTGTGCAATTTTCCTTACTGTTACTCTCCATGGTACCAGGGCCAACTCAAATTTTCCTTCACAACCTCAAGTCATTGCAGGGAGGTTGCATGGAAGATGGGCTGTTCCCAGCACACAGTTTAGATGTACTTTTCCAGCCTAAGAGAATTCAGCCATGTGGATGTAAGCTTTCCCATCCTGGCTGGCCTTCATGCCAGAGGACTGGATCTAGCAATAAAGATGCTGTGAATTGGGCTGTTGGTTAGAAAATGCTGGTCTTTTCTCACTAACCAGTGACTTCGGTCACTGCTGGACTGTAGGTTATTGTAAACGGCCTCTCTGTAAGTTGCCTTCCATTTACCTTCTTATATTCTTAGCTCCTGTTCATCAAAGACCTTTTCCAAGTTCAGCAAATTTGGTATGTTCTTGGGAAACAGTTTAGTTTGGGTTAATCAGTGCCTTCTGAAGAACAATTTTCACAGACTAGCAATAAGGGCAAAAATCTGTCTCCACTGATATTTCTCTGGATGTTGTATGTTTCTAAAGGTAGATCATTAACTGTTTCTCTGATGAACTTGGAAAGCATGTCAGCAGATAAAATAAATGAGTTAACTTTGTCTGATATGTTTTTCCCTAACAAGGTGAAGTTTATTTTTTGTTCAGTGGTGAACAGCAATATTCTGTAGCGAATGGAAGCTTATTTTAGAGCTCAGCAGGTGTTCAAAAACAATTACAGTTATTTCCCACATTGATTTGTTTACTCCATCTTTTTGGATAAAATTCAGTCTCCCCAAGCCCTTTTTAAAGGACATTTCACTGTTGCCTGCATTGTTATTTCTAACCTCTACTGCTTCCACTGTACTCTTGCCTTGTTTCTGTCTCAGTCTCACAGGCTCATCTGTGTTTGTTTCTCAGTGCTACCTCTCATGTTCAGAATGGCAGAGCTTTTCCTGTATTTCAAACATCTTTTTTTTCTTCATCAAACCCCACTTTTGTCTTGCTGGTGCTGATGTATTCACACCACCACTTCTCTTCCCTTGCACTGTCACTTTCCTTTTGGGAAATGCTGAAGTTAATTTTCTGTGGTTTAATTTATAGAAGAATTAACACGATAATCACTTCTAACATGAACCTTTTAAAATTCTCTTTTCTATGTAAAAACGTGCATGTGTGTTATTAATACTTGCCCATGCTTATTTTTCACAATAATTGTTGAGCCTTAGTATTAATTATTAAATAAAAATATTTTTTCAATTTCATGAAATAATTTAATTTTATAAAGGTGCAGTTTTCTCATATGCCCAGAACTGTATAATGGGCAGTATGTGGCACAGTGTTAAGAAGAGGCATTCTGACTCAGGAACTTGTCAGAGGTAGATATATTTCTAGGTGAGGCTCCTTTGTTGAGATGGTAAAGAGATTAATGTATGACACAATTCTCCAGTAAACCCAGGCAGGGCACTACAGGCAGAGCTGCAGTTTGTGTCTGACAAATAGTCAGCTTTCCATCCTTCATTCATCCTCTCTGACAAGGGAACACAGAAAGTCTTGGCTTGTTTAGGCTGGCAAATGCAAGGGAAAGTGAAGGTTACTGTCAGGAAAATCAACACTAAGCAAGAACAAGTGTTCAAGCTAAGGAATAAATTTATATAAACTTTCCAACAGTATATTGAGGCTGGAAATCAGAACATGGTTTATAGTCATCATACAAATAAGGTTCTGGAACAGCCTTTTAGTAGGAAGGAAAAAGCCCAGCTGGTATTTAGGAGGAACTTGATCAATTTAAGAGTGAGTTTGGGATTTAAGTATTTGTGGTGGTAGAGAGAGGTAATAGTCAAGGCAGTCTCTTCCAAATCTTGTTTCATCTGAAGTATCATGCTCAAAATTTCTTTAACCAGTATGTCACTTGGAAAGATGGAGTGCTTTCTTTCATCTGTTTTATCCTGGTGTCTAAAATACAAACTTAAAAATTTAACAGGGAATAATTTTGTTGTTACTCCTCACTTGGCCAAAACTTTCACTTACATCAGAGGGAGTTGTGCTGACTGAGAGTATCTGGATGTGTTTCCACGTAATAAGTTCACGCCCTGCTAAGACTGAATCTTCACTGTACACAAAAATAAATTAGAAACTGGTTTTGAGTGGATGAAAAGAATGTCAGATGCAAGTGTTTTATTAATGTAAGCAGCAGTCACATTCTTAAAGTGTGTGGTGCTGGGAAATTTCCTCCAATGAAATGGGATTGCTGTTTTATTGGAAGGCCAAGATTTTCAATAGCACTGTTGACAGTGACGCACAAACCTGTTCCCAAGAAAACTGTAGTAATAAGCATTCTCCTAAATGCATTAGCATAATTAGTATTTCAGAGGCTGTTATTCTCAAGATATTAAATTATTATTTTATTCTATTTGTTTGTTTGGTTGGTTTTGGTTTTGAGGGGTTTTTTTGGTTGGTTGGTTGGTTTTTTGGTTTAGGAAAAGGAAAATTTAAATGGCTGCTGTCCTATGCATTGTACTTTAAATTTGTTCTTTGAATCAAGGATTGAAATAAAAGTGAATATTTCTGGGTTTATGTCAATATTGAAATACTAAAGGATCCTTTGAAAGTAGGTCTACTCTGAAAGCTCAAAAACTTTCCCAGATAATTTGGATGGAAGTCATATTAAAACTCAAAACTGTTCTGAGAAAATGTTCAGAACCGAATCTCCTTCAAATTCCCTTCTGTGGGATTGGGTTTTAAATGCCATGACATGATAGGGGCAGATACAAGTATTGTAACTTGAGCCTGTCAATAGGATAAAAGTAAAGTTTTCCTGCTTTTGTGAAGATTTAGGTTATGTTGGCAGCTTGTTCTAAGTATTCATCTGTGTGTACAGCAGAACTTCTTCTACAGTCACCTAGGGGACCTATATTTTAAAATTTGTCCCAATATGTCACCATGGGGAAGCATATGATGAACCTTTAAAATACTTCATATTGCAATAAATGTAATACTAAGCAGAGATCATTTATACATTATGTATGGTAATGCCTCAGGAATATCACTCTGGAAGAAAGTCAGAAAGGAGTGCAGTAGAATACTAAAAAATCTTTTCAGATTAAATTCAACTTTTTCACTTATGGGAGACACATCCCACTGAGGTGAGCAATCTCTTCACATCATTACATTTCTATTTCTGCCATTCTTTAGGCAAAGTGCTCATGTGATTGGATTAGACTGTCTCCTCCTGTTCTATATTTATGTGTATAACCTTTGCTCATGTTTTTTGAGATGGGGGTGTGTGTGTGGGCAGCCCATTCTGCGAGATCTGAGACTATTTTCTTCTCTTTCTGTCTGTAGCCCTGCTAGTAGAACAGCATAGGGAGCTGTCATACACTTCACTCGAATTTAACTTTCTGCAGACTTCTGGAAGTTTTTCTCTTCTCCAATAGCTAACTCCTACCTTCAGGACTTGTCAATTCAGATATTTCTGAAAGGAAAAAAAGGACACAAAGGGGAATTGCTTGAATATTGTTAAGATTGATACTTATCAATCTTACCATCTGGCAAGCTATCATCTCTTCTGCAGAACACAAGCACATAAAAGCAAGGAAAGCAAAGAACATTATATATTGTTTCTTGCCTATATAAACTAATGCTACTGGGATCCCTGTCTCCATGTCCTCAGATGCTGTCTGAAATGGTCAGGCCACCTGTAATGGCAAAATAATTAAATTATATAAGGATACATTAGGAAAAGGGGGTGGTCAAGAACCTATACAAATCCATACCACAGAAGTGAATAAACCATTTTTTTAATTAATTAATAAACGTGAGGATTTTTATTTAAAGGTGATCAGTACATTTTACTCATCTACATCTATGTTTTTAGCAACTAATTTGTGTCTACATTTAAAGCCAACTTAAAGGAGTAGTCGTGGTGTCAATTAAAAAGCAGTAGTGAGGTGAAATGCCCATTTGTTAAAACTTATTTAGTGCTAAAAATTTATGTTATTAATACATTTGGTATTCTTAACTTTGCCCTACTTCAAGTTCAGATATGTGGGTTCATTCTAGAATGGTTGAACACAATAGGAATTGTGATCAACCATTATTGATTTTCTCCTGTTTAATAAAAGGAAACCAGATTTACTTAAATGATTTCGTTAGAGGGAGACTCAATGTGAGTCATTCTGTGCTCCCCACTCAGTCTTGCCATCTCTCCACTACACAGAGGGTGGTTTTCCTCATAACTCTCCCGGCATCTCTTCTGGTTAGAGAAGAGTTGAGTTCTAGCAGATAATAAGCTGAGGGAGCTCAGACTGCAGCATCCAAGGAGAATGGGATGCTGAGAGAGTTCAGCTTCATCAAATAAAAAAAAGTGAAATTCCTTTGTATGTTTTGCAGTCAAGGGAGAAACTCTGCTTTTCCACCTTCCCCCTTACATAAGTAACTCTGGACCAACTTCTCTCAGTGTTTCTATTTCTTGATGTTTCTAAAGTTGTGTCTGTCAGTCCATAAAGAATAGTGAAGTCATCTCTCTCATTTGTTTTGCCTCTTTTACCTGTCTGAATTTGAGAAACCCACTGTGGAGGAACAGATTATTTTCATATTATTTTTAATTTCTAAGAGTCATAAAAAAGATATTTCTCCAGTGCTGGTTCAGGTGAGGCAAATCTGACAAGCCTGCCATTTTTTCAGGTGAATTTTATGCAGTCAGTGCATTTCTATATGCAGTGAATCTTGCAAGCTAAAGGTATTTCTTTACCTAGGGAGGGTTACAAAATATAATTTCATAACTGAGGTACACAGCATTCCACAGTAATACAAGATTTTTCCCTTTGAGGCAATATTAAGCTTTTTCTTTTAGTCATGGAACGATGGCAGCGAGGACTCTTCGCTTAATTCCCTTGATAAGGTTAAGTAATTGGGGCAGGAGGGCCTACCCCGAAAAGACCTAAAACCCAATCAGAGAATGCAAACAGTTCAAGCTCCCCTGCAAGCTCTCTGTGAGTTACTGGTGGCACCAGTGCTGGGTGCTGGGTTTGGTGTTGAATTATGCTAAAACCAGCCCGGTTCCCCAAACTTCAAACACACATCCTGCTTTTTGAAGCTGGATGTGACAGATAAGCTGGTAGCTGGCC
>NW_016690300.1:1211488-1323410 GCF_001604755.1 Lepidothrix coronata | reverse complement strand
TTCTGGAAGGAATAGCTGAGACTAAGGAGTTCCTGAGTAATTTTCCTTTAAATGCTAAGTAGGACACAACTGCCTTTTTCTTGATGCTTGGGTACAGCAGCAAATATTTGCATGAGGAAACAGATATTGGCTTTTGAAGTGGAAAATTATTTCAATCTGTTTTGAATAAAATATTTCACTATACCTTAGAAAAGTCTCCACTTTAGTTTTTTTTTTCCAGCTTGTTTTGCAGAAATATTCTTCTTAATATTCAGTGAAAAGTCAATTATTTCAGCAGGGATTTTCAGTCTTTGTTTTCAAAATATTACATCATGCTCTTGAAATTACTTGAATAGCACTGCTGTGGCTAAATTACTACATAGGATGCTGTGTAGAAAAAAACCCCAAGCACTCAGAAACTGGAGCACGATCAAATTTATGTAACTAATGCAACAATTTTGTTTTGAACTTTCTTCTAATGTCTTTAATCCCATATGGTAACTTTCTAATGTAGACAATATCACCTGGTGTAATGTTTTCACAAGATTGTGTTTAAGAAAAAATCAATATATTTTAATAGAAGCTATTGTTTGTTTGTCCTTCAGTCAACTAAATGACCAGCATGGAATCTGAAGCAGTTAGAAAAGACTTGGGTCTGCTTCAGTCTATTCATGAGTAATGGTTTATCGAAATTGAGAGAATAAAGAGATAAAAGGTAATGAACACAATAGTGTGAAGAAATAAACAGAAGAAAATAAAATAACTTATTAGTAATGTAAGTCGTACAGGATTGGGTTTTTCTTTGACTCACTAATAAAGCTCTGAAGCAGCAGTAAAACAGGAGAGCAGCTGTGACCCTGCTGTGCTGGAACTGGTTTTGAGAGTAAAGTCCCTTTCATCTTCCTGCCTGGGTGCAACGTGTCAGGTATTACTAAAAGCACTTCTTGTTTCTAATCACTGTGACAAGTCCCTGCCCAGTTTCATTTCTGTGGTTTATTTCCTGCTTGTAATTCCCTCCTGCTGCTCTGTAGTCCAGGCCTAGAATGTTCTTAAGCAGAGCTGATCTAGACTTTGCCAGAAAGATTGCACTGTTGTCAGAGTCGATCTGACAGTTGTCTTTTACCAGTCCAGCACTGCAATTTCTGTGAATTTTCTACTTCCATATTAATTTTAGGTATTCCTAAAATTCCTTCCATATTAATTAAGGTATTTTAGGCTGTCCCCAAAATCAAAATAGTCAATGTGTTGGAGGATAGCATTTATGGAATCATAATTGTCAATGCGTTGTCTGGAAAAATGTTTGTCAAGGTGTGTTAGGGAGGGTTTGAAAACACACTGAAATCTTGATACCATGACACCATTGCAAGCTCAACAAAACTGATATTTATTACCAAGAGGTGGTCAACAAAATGAACAAACCCAAAAGGGAGGAAGGAGGAGAGAAATAAGCCCCCAGCACAACCTCCTCAGTTACCCAGCTGTTGTCCATAAAGTTATCTTACCAACCTAGCATGCCTATAATTACCCATAGCAGAAGCTGCGTCCTTGGAGAGTCAGTAAGTTCACATACTGGCAGGTGTCCCCGCCAAAGGCAGCCTTGTCCCTGAGGTGAAGTTAGCTCCCCCCAAGAAAGCACTGTCTGCTTTTATATAACTGAGTGACCTCAACCTAGGCAGGAGTGGTCATCACCGCCCAGCCAGAGGCTCTCAGTCCCACCCCTTGGTTATGTAAGTTCATCTCTCCTGCGCACGCGTGGCTTTCCCTGTGCCTGTGTACTGCACTCGGGGGGTCTTTTCCAAATGAGTCTGGGGGTGCTACTTCATCCTCTCTTCTTCAGTCTCTCCTTCAAGCGACTTTGGAGGGCGATTAGCCAATCACAGAACACCAATTAAAGCAGTTTATACAAGAAGCTCTCTCTCCAAGGACGAGGTACCCGTTTATCGGTACTTGTTTTCTCAGAACTTGGCAGGGAAAGAACAAAACTTTTATGGTTGTCTGGGCCAAACACAGACCAAAAGTATCACCATAAATTCACCCTGATACACAAGGGTATGAAGTAATTAGGCTGTAAACTATTCTACACTTGGAAGTCCTTGAGGATCCAGCCATTGCTTGAGCATTTTGCCTGTCCCTTCCCCACCCTGCTGCTTGGATCTTTGCCATGCTATTGACCCATATCCTCCTCTCAGTTTTACCTTTTTGAGCCCTGCAGCCTCAAGCCTGTACTTTTTCTTCCACCTGTTCTATAGTGCCTATTGGGTGCTAAACATTTTTGACTTTCCTATTCCTATTTAATTCCATTAAAAAAAAAAAAAGGTTAGAGGATGTGCTGTCACTTTGTTCCTTCTCTCAATATAATTTACAATATTTACTACTTAAGTGACATGGGTTGACTGATGCTTGCAATTGATGGATATAATCAATCAGTAGGTTAAGCTGTAGCAACTCATTAACCCACTGTGTCAACTGCTTGTGTATTTACTACTTCTCTGCCATCTTTAGTAATTGTCATCCTAGTGCTGTTCAACAAATGACTCGTACTGGGTGGTGTAAATCTGCTTACTTTCTTAGAGCTTTTGGAGCTTCTAGGAAACAAAATAAGCTTATGTGTGTCCCATTTTTTCTCACTGTCGTCTCTCATGCATGTAAGTACACAGTATCTGCTTAAACGGTTCCTTCATTTGGTAAAAACATTTGTGCATCCAAGAATTCAGGGCTGGTTTTGTGTGTTATCTCAGCTAACAGCATTGTGGTGCATTTGTAGCCTATTTGCTAACTTGGTGTTGCGTTTAATTTTAATTTTAAAAAGAACATTCTTTACTGAAATACCAAAGTTTTCACTGCACTTGCTCAAATGAAAGGCATTTCAAGTGGGAGAGAAAATGGGAAACAAAGAAAGGTGATAGACTTTGGCATTTATCTTTAGTTCACTGTCAAAGAATCCTTTAATGTTGAGCTATGGTCATAAATGAGATGAGAAAGCTGCTTCACAACTCAAAGATACATAAATATTCCTTTGAATTTGGATGATTAGTTTTTTAAACATTGATGCATGTTTTGCATTAGACTTAACACTGACTCTGTTGTACAGTTATTACATTACAGCTCTGATATCACATTAAAAATGTAGCAAATGTGGAATGAAAGAAAAAGCCTTTAATCATAGCTTCAAGTTCAAACAGTGGGTGATAACTTTTTAACTCACTCCATAATATGAGAAATAGTAGGTTCTCTTCAAAATTGTTCCCCCAAAAAATCTTCAGTAAACAGGATGGATGTTTTGCAAACAGTAAGCAATTCTGACATAATTAACCAAAATGTTGCCACATTTTGAGATGTATTTTCGCAGTACAGTGCCCTGCAGAGCATGTTCACAGCAGTGCAGTGCTGTGCAGGGCTATGTAGTGGCTCCTGGCAGTGGTGCTGCAGCCAAAGCTAAACTACCTGGTGGATTTTTGCTGTTGATGTAATTTCCTCACAGCTACACAGGGAACCTCCTTTCTGTGTTCAAGGCAATATTGCAGGCAAGCCCTGGGGCAGAGAGTGAAGCTTTTCCCTGAGATTTCAGGGAGTCTAACACTACAGCAGAGCTCCTGGTGGATTTTCCAAAGAGCTGAAGTTATTTACGTAACCAATAAAGCTTTTCCACCAACACTCAACTTTAAATGTGGCTTAAGTGAAACAAAACCCTCTACCCCACATAGCAGCAAGAGGGTAGAGAGGGTTTGTGCACTGTGGGAGCTTTCTGCAGGAATTGAGTTATAATTACAGTGAAGGAAACAACTGTGGGATAAATACATGAACTAGGTTATTGCCACAGCATCGTATATGACTACAAATATAAGGTTTCTTAAAGGCACCAGCCTTTAAGTCCCTGTGATACCAATATATAAGATAAAGCACTTTGGGATAGTCTGAGGTAAATGGATAAAAAAAGTAGAAGCTCCATGTGGAAGGTGCTTTGGGGTCTTTAGTGACTGAGGAGAAAGAGGCCCTGGCCTCCAAACCACGCACGTTTCTGTGGTCACTCAAGGCAGATAGTGGGAATGGTGGAACTGCCCAAGCAGGGAAATGTGATTTTTAAATGTGAACCTGAGAGAAATATGTAATATGTGTTTATAATGACACTCAACAGCCAAATAAGGCAACCTCTGGAAGAAAATGGTAACAGAAATTCTTAGACAAGAGGAAATTACATTATTAGATTTGTCTACCAAACCTCTTTACTTCTACATTTGTGTGTGAGCCATAGCAAAGATTTTTATTTATCTCTTCACACTTCTGCTTGTTCTTAGTGGCCTACAGGTCAACAAAACCACCTCCATGAATTCTATTGAGTATCTGCAGTAAAATTTCTCTGCCTAAAAGTCTCTTTTCAGGACCATCAGATTTGAGTCTTTGCCACAGAGCTTCAGATAGGGTGTGTTATTGCCAAAGACAATTCCAAAAATAAAATTAGACATATGGTACTTGGTAATAATGAATGAGCATCCAGGATTTCAATTTAGTTTTGGTAAATGCTCAGGAATCTGGGTGTTTGTCTAAAATAGAATTAAGCAGACGAAAAACGAGCTGGAAATTTTCCCCAGATGAACTGTGTCAGAGACTTTTAATCTTTTCTAGGCTTGCTAGAAAGAGTCATCTTTTATTCTGCAGTTTAAGTAATTATCAGATAGCCTGTGTTTTGGTTTTGACTTCCTTCTATTGAACTTTAAGCAAGTTACTTCTTTATTCTCTGCGCTTCATCTATTTTTAAATAGGTAATATATCCTTTGCTTCATGGGGTCATTGTTAAAGACAAATCTTCTGAAATTTCTGAGCAGTAAAGCACTACAGTTATGTAGAAGAACTAGACATTTATCTCAGATTTGATCTGAATTCCTGTGGGAATTCTAGTTTTAGTATTACCCTTGGGTTTAAAATTCTGACTTTTCAAAGAATTTGATGTTGTGTAGTGAAGGGAAAGAAATTAAAAGAAAATAAATGTACCAGCTTCTGTTTAAGCTAATGAGATCCTATGGTTTATTCATGACCAGCTCTTACTTAATCTAAATTACCTCTTTTATCCCAAATATTTAGTGAGTAAAAATCTATTAATTTAAAAATCTGGTTTTTTACCTTCTTATACCATACCCTGTGCTTGATATTGTTGTTTACCTCAACACCAACATGTTTGCCAAAACGGAATTTAGTATTGGGTCACAGATTGTCCCTTTATAATAATAAAAATTATATAAATTTGCATGTATGTGCACATTTATACTGGGAGTGCAAGTAAAGGGAGAAAGAAAATATTAGGTCCACGTCATTTTAGTCTTTTTCATTCTGTATGATGGCAATTGTTAATATATAATAAAACCAAAACATGTTGAAACAGTTTTACATACAGTAAACACATCAAAGAAACAAAGTGGGTTGAAAGCAAAATAAAAATGATCAACAAAGTTGAAGCTAGCAGCTTGTCCACTGCATATAGGAAAATATAGACTACAACTGATTTTCATTTTAGAGGTTTGTTGTGGTATTCTAGATCTAGTTTCAAATATCTTTTTTTTTTTTAATTGAATTATAGCAGGTTTTTAGTTTTGCCATGTCAGTGGTACACAGTCCCTAGTCCTCATATGCAAATAAGATTCTGCTCACTTTGAAGGTCACAAGACCATGTGAATAGTCATAAATGTTATATGTCATAAATGAAATAGTTACTGTCTATTTCTCTTATTACATTTTGGTTCTCATTCATGCAAGCTACTGATGGTATTTAATTGGAATAAATTAATTTATTATTTATCAGTCTTATTTAATAGTTTGTGGGCTAATTTTGAAAATAATAATTAATTTTTCCTGTTGTATAAATTTACGTGTTGTATAAAGTCTCTTGTGGCTCTTGGGCATTCAAAAGACCAAATAACAGACACTTTTCCAACCTCTTTCATATTTGAAAATGTATTTTAATTTATTTGGTTAATGAGATTCCCTCACAAAACACTCAGTTCCTTAAAGAGAGGTGAAATGAAGTCATCTTTTGAAATGTGGTTAAGTTCATTCTCACTGTTTTTCCTTGTTTTGTGCTAATTTGCAATACAGAACAACTCCAAATTCTTTGGGGAAAAATGAAATCGGCACTCAGAACAACAGTGCAACTGTGGGGTTGGGCTGGCATAAAATACAGCAACACACAAATAGTGCATAGCATATATTTCTGCTATAGATAGGGTTTATGTGCTCCCTAGATAATTCCTTTACCCTCCTCTGTCAGCAGGTGTTCTCAGTAGTGTTCTTCTAACCCTTCCTGGGAAACAAGACTGGGGACTTGAATGCATTATATTAATCACTGGTCTTCTCTAAAACGGGGTTGTATTTACCTGCTGGCAAATGAGGTTCTGTTTCTCTGAATAAGTTCATCTTATGCCTTGGTAGAGGAAGGAATATATCGTGGTTGATAATGCCACCTTTTCTTTATACTTTATTTCTGATCCTAAACTAGTAGAGTTGAACAAAATTTATCACATCACAGCAATAAAAAACAGGCGCAAATTTGTTCAGAATCAAGACCCTCTCTTTTTGGGAGTTGATCATTGAGTTGAAGTACCATTTTTTCCTCTGCAGCATCTGGCTCCCTGATTAAATTCTTGGATGATGGGGTAAAAGTCTTAGATGTTGAGTCCACCACATCTGTTGGCAGGTCCTTGAGGCACAACAAGAAGACTTCTGTGCAACTACATTTGTTCTGAATGTGTTCTGAACAGTGCTGGTCTCACACAGGGACATCTGGAAGGACAAAGGTGTATATCACAGGGAGCTTTCTACAATCAGAGCTCACTGCCAGCTATTAAGACCACAAAGCCAGTAGAGAGGGTTCTTGACTTTGGAAACAAAACTGGTGTGAGAAGGTTCAAAATCATAACACGTGTTCTCCCTTAGAGCAGCATTTGGAAAAACCTGCTGAAGGCTCCGAATGTTAAGAATTAAAAAAAAAAAAAAAAAAAAGGAGCTCTTACAGTAGTAAGTACTGATATGTGCATGGGTACAACTGCTAAACAGTAATGTAAGGGTTGTTTTTCTGGAATAACAAGTGCAGAATTAGACACAGGAGGAGAGCATAGCTCCTTGCTCTGGAACTGTCCTGGCAGAATCTTAGGGCAGTTGAGTAGACTATTTCCTGGATGAATTTTAAAACTGAACTAATAAATCTTGAGCACATATACCAGAGTGTTATGAAAGAGAAAGGAGTCCTAAGTTAAAGGGATCCTCGACAGTAGTCCTATTCTGCAGTCTTTTTCTTATATGTGCTGTCTTGTCCATCTTCCAATCTACTTCACCTGACTGAGTATTAAATAAAATTCGTCTCTCTTGCTGTTATCAAGCTCTTATTTTAATAATTTTAATACTTTTCTTTAGCAAACTATCTAAATAATGTCATCAGGAACTCACACAGTGTAATCTGAGACAGTTTAGAAGATAACAGAAGGCTTTTTTTCTGTTTATTATTGGTCATGTCAAATTGTAAATACTGACAAAAAAAAGGCAAGGCTTCTCCAGGCAGGTCAAACACTTACATCCCATTAGGCACTGCTTTTCTTTCTTTCTTTCTCTCTTCCTTTTTTTTTTTTTTTTTGCTGTTGTTTTTTCTCTCAGTGTTAGTGAAAACATGCTCTGAAAAGATTCCAGAATGTTTCAAGACTAATGCTTTTGGGCTGTGAGAGATGAGTGAAATATATGATATCTTCAGTGCTGACACTTCCAAATGCTTCTCTCTAAATAAATTGCATTGAAATTGACCTCTATAAATCCTTCTTTACATTAGTTGTTCTGGAAGAATCTGTCAGTTTAAAAAAATATCTCTCTCTCCCTTTTTTTTAATTTTTTTTTTTATAATAATTTTTTTTAGTGGGATGGGTTTTGTATATATGGTCAACATGTCAGTGTGTTTGAAAGAATAATTATTACACTTAGTACTTGACAGTCTGAAAACAAGTAATGAAGTAAAAAACTCCTGAAATATTTTTACTGCATTTTTATACCATACTTTGTGCTGGTTTTATTGTCTGAGCTGGATTCCTAATTTCCTCTTGAGAAGTATGCAAAGGGTTGATGTATGATTTTTTTTTTTTAAACTGACTTTCTTATCCATACAGCCTTTGGGAATGAAGAAAGACTTTCTTTTTTTTTTTACACAATTTTGTGTAACTGTGCTTTTAACAGGCCAAATAGCCTATTATCAATAAAACTGCAAATAGCTGTAAGAGAAGCTGGCTTTTTAAGACACCCTTGTTAAGATAAAATGCCAAGGGATTTATTGGTATAGTTCAGGCAGATGTTTTTAGAATTGCAATCATAAGAAATTCCTGCAAAGTGATAAGCAATTATTAAGTTGGACAGTGACCAATGAATGTGACATATGCTATGTAAAGGCAAATTAATTAGAAATGAATTCACATCTCATTTCTCAGCAATGGGCCAATGCTGTTAGCTTATATAACCACATACACTACAACTCAGTGCTCTTTTAAGTACTGCTTTGCTGTTTGAAAATGGAATAAGCTGCGTCTGACTAGAATGCAGGAGTCCAAGTTGGGAGAAATCTGCATGTCACTGCAGTCAGTGAATGCTTCATAATATGACCAAAACTTTGGTCTCTTTTTGGGGATGGCCTGGCCAGCTGAGCAACCACTGGAAAGCAGACCATGCATGAAAACAGAGGATACCAAAGGTCTGTTACAGAAGTGAAATTCGTACAGGAAAATAATTTTGGATCAATCATATCCACTAAGCTGGTGCTTTGTCCGTTAAAACAGAGCCACAATCTCTTGGGAATGGAGAATGGGGCAGATATTTCAGCCTGGGATATTCACAGAACATAACAACATACAAGTCCCACATCTGCCCTCTGAGAAGTGACAGCATAATGCATTCAGTACACATTCTTTGCACTGACAGAGATTTTTAACTTTCAGTGCCCTACCAGAGAACAGGCAGAATCTGCAGTCATATGATTGTGGCATTTTGCTGCTTGTTTTATTTAAGAGTAGGGAAAGAATTTTAGCCTGTGTCTTATTTGTCAGAGATCACAGGATTCATGTTCTTTTAACCATAAGATTCAGTTCACTTTGTAAGATTAGCATGACTTTTTCACTCTGAAGTTTATTTTCAGTTATAGTAACTTAGGGCATTGGTCATCTCATTGTTTCTGCTGCTAATTTCTTTTGGCACATTATAATTCCAGTGCAGGCAAACTTCGTGGGTTGCACCTATGCCTGGTGTATAGAGGATACATCAACATTTCTGGTACTTGATTATTTTAAAAACAAACAAACAAACAAACAAACAAACAACCCTGGAGTGAAAAGGGCAAATTGGCACATTTTGATGGGAGACAGGGAAATTGGAAAACCAAGGTGCAGGCTCCTGGGATGTGGGTGTAGTTCAAGCAGTGGAGGTGTTATTCAAGCTACAGTATTTTGTTTACACTCCTATTGCACTCCATCAGTTAAGGGCTTAGCTTTAAGGGTTTTTATCAGTAGCCAGTAAGGTAAGATTCCAGGGCTGTACAAACATGCTGTTGTTGAGGAAATTACAGACAGCCAACAGATGATTTGAATGATATCTTCCAAACTAACAGAGACAGTTGCACTCTCAGTTTCTGTGTGGAAGCAGATCTCCAATATCAGCCCTTGGCTAACAAACTTTATCACTGTCTTCTTTCAAATATATTGATCAAATATTTCCTTGGGAAGGTGTTTGTGGAGGGGAGCAGCAGCTGTCTATATTGTGAGCTAATGAGCAGCAGTGCAGCACAGCTCACTGTGTAGATCTGCTGGCTATTTGCCATAATGAAATCAGGAAAGGGTATACCCATTGGACCTGCTGTGGGAAGAAACAAGCCAGGGGAATAAAGGAAAAGATTAGTGTGAGAAATGGTTTATTAAAGCTCATTTGAAACCTAATTTGTTCCAGCTCATCCACTGAGATCCACCTGGAGGTGATGGATTTTTGTTGTTGTATTGAAAATACTGTACTTTAGAAGTCATTCTATGACTATGGGAAATGTAATCACTGGGCAGATAGCTAAGAATTTCCTGAGATACATTTCAACACTCATGACTGTCATTAGTAGTGTTTTCCTTTACTTATTTTTGTGAATTAGTATTTTAGCAAACAACAAAAGACTGCTGCTCAGGATTGTAAATAAACACCCCATCTTTCAAGCAAATAGAGAATGGACTATAAGAAACTTGTTAAAAAAGTATGTAACAGGTTAACTGGTGTGTTTTAATGCATTGTGGAGTTTTATTCAGACTCCTACATGAGGAAGCTCTTCCAAATTCAGATATTCATCTCCATTTCCATGCATTATGGAATTTGCAAAGGCTTCTGGGATTTATATCAGCAGAAAAATAATTCAGAAAAATGTTAATGTAAAGGTTAAAGCAAGGGAGAAAATCAAAATGTCACACTTCAAAGACAGCCATTGATTTGGGCAAGTATGAATATAAGACCCTGCTGATAAAGTATTGGTCTGGGGTTTTCTCTTCTGTGGTGTTTTTCTGTGTTTGGCTGCTCTGATATCACATCAATGAATTGTGTAGTTGCTGCTGAAATCTGCATTGCTGCTTTCCAGTGTGGCCAACTACAGAAGTAATGCAGAAGTATCAGCTAGAGAGTTCAACTATCTGCAAGAAGTAGGAGCAGAACTTGCAAAGTGTAGCATTTATAAACTGTCAGCAACTTTTTATTTTGCAAAACATTTACTAGCTCATTATTTGCAAATCTCCTTATGCCTGCAGAATAATAAAAGAACAAGTGGCACTACATGTAATATTTGCAAGAATCTGATATTCCCATTTCATATTCAGGTTTGTAAAATCCCTCAGCCATGTACTTTAAAATTTAGGAAATAATACTACTCAGATAAATTTATGGAAAACAGATATGGAGCTTTTTGTCTGTGAAAAACATCACACTATCAAGTTGAGGTAAATCACGAATATTTTAAAGTACTGTTTGCTGATACTTCCCTAACTAATAGTTGCCAACTTCATTAGGCACAAGTTACCATTAGTTATCAGATCCTCTTTCATACTTATTGAAACTTTGGCACATGGAAATTCTGTTGAGAAACAGCTTTTTCCCAAATTCCAGTTACGTGATACTTGTCAACTTGTCACACAGAAAAGGTTGAATTCAAGCATATTGCCAAAGAATATGACCTTGTCACCTGGTTCCATGTCAAAGGAAAGGTTCCAGCCCTCCAGGGAGAGAAAGCCAGGCTGTCTGTATCATGGAGGGCAACGCTGTGGTGCTTTGCTTAGGCAAGTAATAACTGTTGTATATGGGAGAGGTCATTCACCAGACATGTGATGTTGTGGGAAAAGGGAAAACTGATTAAGAATAGAAAGGAAAAATCAAATCACAACAATAAACCACTGACTCTATAGCTGAGCAATGCAAGCTTTTTCTAAAAAATAAACAAAAATATATAATTATGTATAATATGAAACACAGTATGCTCCAGTATAGACAATACAGAAACCATAAGTTAATAAAAAGTACAGGCAGAATCTCAAAGACAAATATAATGACAATTATCTAAAAGGCTGAGGCGGGCAAGATTATTCTGCTTTTTCTTAAAAATGCTGTTTTCCCTTACCCAATGTCATACTAATTTCACTTCCATTTCTTGTATTCCAAATGCTCCCTCTTTCTATATTCTGTATGCTGCTGAGAAGGATCCCCTGCTCCCTACATTACGTATAACTGGGAGGAAATATGTTGATCAGGCAGTTACTGGATGGATTTAGTTAGTATAGTAATTCAGTTAATTACCAGGGGAATTTAGTTACTATATGAGCTTGGTCATTGTCACTAACATTCCCAGTCCCCTCTAAAACAGAGGAAAGATGTCTGCCCTGATTTATGGCTTCTGTTTCTTGCACTAAATGGATGCTAAAGCTGCAAGAGAGTGGTTCCTGTTGTCCTGCAAAGTTACCAAGCCATTTCCTTCTTATGAGCTGCTCTCCCTTTAGTTGCAAAGTAGATGTTTGTTTATCCTTAGTGTCCCCACACTTCTGCACTTCCAAATTCTTGTCATGTAGCTTTTTTCTAACAGCTTGAGGATGAACATCATAGGAAGGTAATCAGATACTATTGTTAGGGGTTGTGACTTTCTGCTGTGAAAGCCGTGAAATACACCTTGATTTTCTTTTTGAGAGGAGGGAAAAGTAAAATTTATGGGATATATTAATTCACGCAGCTTTAAAGACAGCTTTAAAATGAATTTGGCTGCACTTCTGCTTCCTTTTGGCCAACAACCATGTCACAGGGAGCTATTGTTTTTCCTAAGGTCCTGCTTCCCTCCTGTCTCCCTCGCCACAGGGCAGTGTCCTGTCCTGTCCTCGATGCCTTTCCCAGGGGCAGCCCTGGGTCCCCCGAGGGCTGGGCTGTGTCCCACCGTGGGGCTGTGCAGGAACCATCTGGAACCATCTGTGTCTAACTCAGGGCTGTGTCATGTCCTTGCCACCCACACCCAGTATGGGTGTTATTTGACAAGATTAATAATTTTTGGTATTTCAGAAATCTTTGGGGTGCCTTGGCACGTAGCTTAACCTTGCAGGGCCAGACATGGTGTAGGTGAACATCAGCACCTGATAGCAGCAGGCACAGGCTCAGAACATCTGATCCCTGCAGACTTTGTCCCAGGCCTGCGTGCTCACTGCCTCGGGATTTCTCAGAGTACAGTCTCTCCTACCTTTTCCTGGAAATCAAGCTAAAGATGACTAAGTAGAATATTTGATATATTGGTATGTAGTGGAACTCAGTGTTTCTTATGTGTGTTTTATCTGGGAATTCAGAGCAGCCACAGTGAGGGCTGTGCTGCAGCAGAGAGCAGCAGGCAGCCATTAGACATGTCTTTCTAACCACAGGGTGCCACCATCGCTCCAGCCCATGGAAATAGTAACAGCAACACAAAACGTGTCACCTGCAGATTCCTATGATCATGAACTACTTCAGTTTAGTTTTGAAGTGTGATGTTTATGCACCGATATGTTATAATCACACAATAATATTTTTCTACCTTTGAGATGATTTAAAGGATGTGTAATCTATTCAAATTAGGGAAAAGACTCCCCAGATAATTTAGCAATTCTCAGAAAGCAATATTCATACTTTCCAGCGTCATATTGGCCTGAGTTGCTGCCTCACTGTGCCCATGTCAACCACAGGAGCCACCAGACTGTTCATGCAAATAAACAAGCAATGAGATGCATATGTTCTGTTAAGTGACTGTGGTGAAGGAATAGCTGTACGTCTGCATCTGATAACATTTTCCATAGGCAATAACAGCTGCTGGAGTTAGTGAAACTAGTCTGGATGTTGTGTGGCAGCTCATCAACATTTGGAGTTGCAAACCCAGAAGATTAAACATTGCTTTAGGAAAACCAGAGCTTTACTTTAGCCAGTGGCATTCTGAAGCAGTAACTGTTATTTTCAGGTATTTTCAGTGAGGGTTGAGCAGCTTGATTCCCTTTTTTTTTTTTTTTTTTGGTTTAGTAATATTAGTTATGGGTGTCCACTGAAGCTAATGGATCTTTGAGAGATTAGCCTAAGGACAAAAATTTATTCCTCATATTATGAAATCCAATTAAAATTTGGAAAGTGCATGAAAATACTGTTGATAGCTATAAAGCTGAAAGAGTAATGGAGTGGAGGAAGTTTTTCTGGATTTCAAGGACTGCTTAAACGTTTTTCACTTCAAATTAATTGGATTGCATGCTAAGACAGCATAGGGAGCCAAAGTTTGAAGCCAGGACACTGACAATGAAGTTCTATTCTCACTGGAGTACAGAGTTACGCATTTTATAGTTTTATTTTGGCCCTTCAGGCCTTTTACATCCTGGTCTGTCCTAATTTATAAATAATTTACTGATAAAGATACATCGGAATTCATTCCATAAACAGCAAAACTGGTACTTTTATTTCAGGGTAACATATCTGAGTGTTAGACAAGAAAGTTCAGGTAGGTTAGATGTTCAGATAGTGAAGGTAGTGACAATAGCCTGAGGTCTGTTTTCTTTTCTGTCTAATCCCTGACACTTACTTTGGGGGGGGGGGTAATTTCATAAGAAATATTCTATCTGTTTTAAATAGCTGGTTAATTTAAGTTCATGAGAAGCTATGTTTCTGTTCGTGTTCGTAGGCCATGTAAAAGAAGAAGCAACAGTGATTAGATCCAAAATGAAATGAATAGACTATTTCTAACAGATTGCAACTTAATGAATGAAATCTTAATGGCAAAGAGGCTTTCTAATCGTTGCACAGCATCACAGCAATTTCAGGTCTGGGCTTCTATGATCTATTTAGCTTGTGGGGATTTGTAAAATGAAAGTATTTCACAGGTGTGAGACTGGCAAAATTGACTGATGAAACACAAAGGTGTGACAGACTGCTGATAAATTACTGCTGGAGAGAAAGCCTAGATGACTATTAAGCCAGAAATACTCTACTGCTCTGACCAACCAGATAGTCCCAGATAGCCTTTATATATGCAGTTCAGTCTTTATCATTTAGGTAGAATCCAACCCTTTACATCCTTAATGTTACTGCTGTCCTTCAAGAAGAATTATTAGTTTATTTTGCTAGAATCAAATTAGTTCCTCTGTATGAAGCAGCAACTACCTTGCAGGCAACCTAAAAAATGAAGTTTCATAGCATTCATTTACCTTGCACTCAAGAAAGACAGTAGTGTTGGGAACTTTTTTTTATTTCTATCTTGAAAAAAGGATGTCCAACTGCCTTTATTCCACATTTAAGACTATCTAACTTGTGGTCTAGTATATGGTGGGACAAATTATGTACAGAAAAATTGTATTCAGAAATGTTTGCGTTCTCTGCCTTGATTTTGTCCTAAAATAATTAGGTCTCAGGCAATAGAATACTGTCTGTGAGTCTGAAGGAGGAAATCTTCAGCTCTGCAGTTTCATCCTGCAGATGGAGAGAGGGTTCTGTGTGTCTGGGAAAGAGGATCTGTTGGAGCATTTTGCATTGAATGGGAGTCTGTTTTTGGAATCCTTGCTTTTCTATCTACCCCACAAAACCATCAGAAAAATTAAAGACAAGAAAACCCAAACAATCACCATCTACCAAACCCACAACCAAAAATGCATAAAACATCATCCCAGTTTTCTAGTTAGGGCAGTTTTCTTTCAGGTTTGCTCCAAAATTTAGGCTGTTTCAGACAAAATAGTATGTCCATTGCAGACTGTTCAGGATCACCCTGCTGGCATCTGTATCTCTGATATCCCAGAGGCAGGTCTGGGATTGTGCAGGTCTTTATATGCCTGAAAGTTTTCAAAATTCAGGTCTTTTGTTTGCAAGAATAGTAGGTATGTTTTATAATCACTTGAAACTTATACAGGCTTCTTAAGAACCTCTATTTTAAAATGTTTGATTGTGAAAATCACATAGGATGGTGGGCCCATGAGCTCTGTTTTCAGGCCAGAGTTATGTTTGCACAAATGTGTAAGGAAGTTACATATAATCTGAGGATGAGTCTGGGAAAATGACACACCAACAATTTAATCTGTTGCCTACATACTGCAGCTGATTTTGTTACCAATTTCACTTGAGAAATGCATTATTTCTGTAATTTTTATTAAGCTTCCTAATGTCTGAACCAGATTTTAGAGACTCAGAGAGAACCTGTGTTTGAGCTAAGTCTCCATAGTAGAAATTCAGCCCAAAGGGGTTTTTCATGGCCAAATTATGAACTGCTGGAAAATAAATTTCATTTTGAAAATGTGGATTCAGCCTTCAGTGGCAGAGTACTTTGCTTTTCCTGCTAATAATGTAGTGACCTATATGTGCAAAGTTTCTTAAAGTATTTCTTGAGGCAAGTTTTTTCTGCTCTGGGTAGGATGGGATTAATTATTTTGTATAACTTACTTGGCTCCAGTAAACTGTTTGATTAAAGACTTCTGGAACAGTAGCAGATGCTCAGAAGTAGAGTTGATAAAACTAGGGAGTTCTAGAAGTTGATGCAGTTTAGTCTTGGGCACACTTTTAATTTATGCAAGTATAAGTTTAAGACATTCTTTATGTATTTTTTCCAGAACGGCTCTAGAGAGAGTAATATTTTGTTTTCTTTATGAAACAAGTAATCTCCAAATCTATGTAAAATGTAAAGTTTTTTTGAGACTTCCATTGAGAGTGGGAATCAGTCTGTGATGAGATACATCCTATAGAAGCAGGTCAGGCCTGAACAACCATTTTCATACAGGCTATTGTATGAAAAGAAAAGTTAAATTAGTCACTGTCTTCCTCAAGTTATAAAGACCACAGGAAGCTGTACAAAATCTGTACTACCATGCACTCAGTTATGTATTATAAAGCACCTTTTTTATGCAGCTTATTGAAATGAATTAGAATCTTACAGGAATCAACCTATTATGTTTAAAATAAATATGTTTTGATCTGATCCCTGTAAGACAAATATGGAAGAAAAGGATGCATGCTGTAAATAGAGGATGATACTGTGTAATGAGTCCTTGCAGCCAGAGGTTTTGGCCTGTTAAGTTAGTTATTTCATCCAGAAAAAAATGATAAATCATGTCAAGATGGAGAAGTACTTTCATTGCTTAAAAATGAAAAGAAAATCTGATTTTAAAATGTCAGGTTTAGGATTTATGAGCAGGATTCCCATAATCAGTCATTCAGAATGAATTGTATTATTTAAGATGCATTTGCAGGCAGGCAAGCAGAAGATATTTTTGTGTACAATGCCAAGTCAGTTTACACTATCTCTCACATCTAAATTGCTTTTCCACCCTATGCAGACAGAAACACACACAAACACACACAGTTTATTAGTGCTGAGTTCCCTTATGAATTAGTTATAAACCATGACAACAGTGCAAAACACCAGAAGGGGAGAGAATTTGAGGTTTTTTCTGTGGTATCAGCAGTGGTTGCAGACCACTGAAGATGATGGAAACAATAAAACCTGTTGTGGAGTCGCCATAGATGATCTTTAGCAGTGATAATACTTAGGGGGTGACCAGCTATTGAGAATAGGCCCTAAAAAATCAGCCTATGCTGAGTCTCATCCTTCAATTATTTAGGAATATGACAGTTTTGACAGACTTCCATGAGACAGCAGGAAGGAAAAAAGCTGGCCAAAACAACCAGGCAGATGTATTTGTTCAGCTATGCCAAGGTAACTTTTGATGTTTAGGGAAGGGATTTTCCTTGGTTTTGTCTTTTGCATATAGCATTCCATAGCCCACAGTACTACAGAATAACAACTAAAATGCATTTAGTGAGGCAAATATGTAAATAACAACTATGGTAACTGTAACAACTGTAATAACTGTAAATAACACACTTGATCCTTCTTTGGGTCATAGTGTGTCAAGCTACTGGAGTGTCTATAACTTTATCATCTTTCAGGGCATTCTTATATTAATTTTTCCTTATCCTTTTATCATTTCTTTTGACTTTTTGACATGGGATTTTTTTCCTGAAGACCATATACCCAGCTCTCTGCAATCAGAGATCCAAAACACCAAGGTTTATGTTCTTTGGGAGGATGGGAATGACTATGAGCCAAGTCAGTG
Organism: Lepidothrix coronata; assembly: GCF_001604755.1. NCBI lineage: Eukaryota > Metazoa > Chordata > Aves > Passeriformes > Pipridae > Lepidothrix > Lepidothrix coronata. The sequence continues at coordinate 1,305,819 of NW_016690300.1, read as the reverse complement.
CAAGAAATGATATGACAGCACCACCTGTCTTCACAAAAAATCTGTTTCAAAAACTTCTTTCCAGTTTGCATATCTCACTGTAACTGATAATGCAGAGATTTAGAGATTAACATAATCCTATAAACATCCTGTGTGTAAAGTGATTCTTGTAATGGCACAGGGGTTATGATGGGTTTGTGGTTTCAGAGAAGCATGTGTGGGGACACTTACACAAATTACTGGCTTGTGTAAATGGACAGTAAATACAAGTTCCAGATTATGTGAAAGATAAGCCCAGAAACAGAGGCATGCAAATTGGATCCTGATATAAGACAAAATATAAAGGACAAGAAGGGAGGAGGAGGACAGAGACCAGATTTTGGAACACAGTATTCTCTTCTTAAATTTAAGGACACTTCTGTTCAAAAGACTTTACCCTCTTCATGTGAAGGAAGTCTCTAATGTTCTGATAATGTGGGCTCTGGCCTGTTGTCTCATGTTAAAGCTGTGGTTCTTCTGTTGTTTATTTGATCACCCTCATTCCCGAGGCGGCACTTGATCCCTCCTCTCTTTCATCACTGAGTTATAATTTTACCTCATGAAGGTTGAATTTGGCTTCTAGAAAATCTTCTAGATTTTTCTGAGCTCAAGGAGACTTAAGAACATCATAATTGTTGCACTGTCTCTTAAGTCTTGCCAAAAAAAAATGTGTTGAGTTCATACTGCCTCCTTCTATGAGAGGGATACACTGGATTTGTTAAGAACAAAACAGAACAGCTGAAATGGTCCTACTTCTACCTCTGCTATCCTGTAAGATATCACAAACAGTGGGGAGTTGGGAAGACTAGTTCAGATGATGAAAACATGATGTTAATTATTTACACAAGCAGTAATCTTGCTTTCAGACAGACACACAGAAGTTAATCTGAAAGCTGGTGAACCAATTCTTGCTGCAGGTTGGAGAACACTGTAAAACCAAAACCAAATAAAACTCAGTACAGCAAGGAAAAGTAGGAGGTGGAATTTTGGGGTGTCATGCCAGACCTCAAAGTGCTATCACTGCCTCCTCTTCATGGGGAGAGAAATGGGGAAAGAATCTGTCTCTGATGAAATGACTGAACCAATGTTTTAGCAGCTGAGAACATGTCTCTTCTAAGCTACAGCCATGAGTTGAAATAGTGCCAGTTCTGAAGTGAAAAATTCCAAAGTAAAACTCACTACATTTTTAGTTCCTGAGATGGGATTCAGTACACAAGAAAGGTAAGTTACATGGCAGTAGGAAATCAATTTATTTCCCTCCATATCTCTCCGTGCTGCTCTGTATCGCTATTTCCCTCTGTATCTCTCAGTGCTCTCTCTATCACTCTGGACATACACTATTTCTACACCTGCAGTTAGTGAGAGTGGACTGTACAGCAGATGAATTGGTTTGGCACACTCAGTTGCTCCATTTCTTCCTACTGTGTTTCTTCAAACAAAAATCCCAGCTTGCTCTCCTTGCAATAAATGGGTGAGCCCTCGTTTCTAGAAGGAAGTCTGGCACTGCTAAGCTTTTTGGCACAGGCACACATCTCATGGTCAAAATTTAGAGTAGTCTTGCCTTCAAAAGTATGCTACTGATTAGATTAACTGAAACTTTAATTTATATAAAGCCATTGGGCTCAAATGCATGCCCAGCTTGCTTGAGAGAAGTCTGCTGAACACCTGCTGCTTAGTACACCTGCCTACTTCAAGGCTGCTTTGCACCTCTATTCTTCTACTGACTTTTAAAGTTCAGGCTTTTAACCAGGTACTCAAACTTTCCCATTCATTTTGGACTACCATCCCTTTCAAATTTATCAATATGTTTTTATGGTTCTTATGTTACTGGGTTGGTAAAAAACCTGAATGTTTCCACTGGGAAGTAGAATTGTTCTAACATTGCAGAGTATACCATCAAATTTGGGTTGTGTTTGAAGCCAACAGCCAGCAGCCACAGTCTTGTTGCTTGCTTTCTTTGTGAAGATCAACAAGCAACAGACTCAGCATGAGTGATACTATCTAAGGTAAACAGTATGTGAAGCTTTAGGGCATCCTCTAGTTGTTGCCAAGACACCGATGCTGGAAAACACAGGTGTCAAGTCAGATGCAGTTTATTTAGGAGTTTGGAAGCAGGAGCCCATGACAGCAGCAAGATGTAGAAGCTCAGTTTGGGTTCATTTATACTAAGGGGCAACAGGAAGAATAGCAGCACCTTGACAGAGCCTTCAGCTGTCTGGAGGAAAGAGGCAGCAATCAAGAATGAGATGGGGAGGGGGAAGGAATTGCTGGATTTTGAAAGCCTTTTAACCTCTGACTTGAGAGAAGAATGTGTGTCAAATTTAATGAAACAAGGAGACAGCTCTGGAAGGGCCTAATGGTGACACTTTTATAAGACAGCAGACAAAGAAGCTGTCTTTGCTGAATGGAAGCTGACAGTAATTTTTCTTTTCACAAAAATGGCAACTTAGTGTAGAAGAAAATAAAAATGGTAATGTGTAGTTATATGTACAACAAATCCCGCTGACTCCTACACCAGAACACTGGAAAATGGTATTGCTGGTGGCTTTCCATCATTTAATAAGTCTGTTCACACTCCTTATGTTTCCTTTTAAATTTGGTTTCCCAGTTTAGTGATCCCTTTCACAGCGGTACTTCTCTATCATGAGCCAGCAGGGGGGAGAAGCTACTGTTACAGAATATACTGCCTATTTTAAACCAACTATACATTTTCTTAAAGCAGAGATGTGAGTAGGTGCTTCCACTTATGAACGACTGGACATTTTATCTATCCTTCATAAACTGGGCTTGATCTCCTTCTGTCTACAAGCAAATTTGAAACTAAATCTTACAGTAATTGTTTTTGCTTCTCAGTTGGTGTTGTATAGGTGTTGTTTATTTTTTACTGTGCTACCAAAACATAGTTGATATTGAACAAAAATTTGCGTATGATTCAATCTATCACACATTGAAGTGTAAGAGTTGTTTCTCACATAGTTAGTCTGTTTTGTGTTCTCCAAATTACTGTGCAAACAGCATATTAGATTCTTACAAGTTTTGCAGAAATACTGGCTTTTAAAGGCTTAGTGCCTAACAAGTGACATGTTAGGTGGATTTGGAGAAGGCAGATTAAATCTAATGTCACAAATATGGAGAATATTGGGTCAGCAGGTTCTTGCATATTTTAGTTGCACAATGGGTATGTAAGATGTTTAGAACAAATGCTTTCAGCTGGAACAGGTTGAAAAATTCTCAAAAAAAAATTAATCATCAGAAAATACTGTTTTGTAAAACCTGAAACATTTCAGTCCACATGTTTCTCAGTGACTTACTGTCCATAGATCCAAGGAAAGCTCTTGAGGGACTCTGCATTTGTAGCTTATTGATTTGTCTAGAAATTCTCTGCAGACAACAGAAACATCACTTTCTCTGAATAGGAGCAAGTTCTGAATAACCTTGTGTGTACCTCAGATTTATGTTTATTAATAAGCTGCATAATATCAAAGAATAGTAAGAAAATTCCCTATGAACTCAGATCTGTTGAGGATCAGTTGCTTTTACGTTTTCTGTTCCATGGACATGAGCTAATACAATCCCATGCAGAAATTAAGGGAGTGTGAATGATTTTAATTCTGGCTTCAAATTCTTTGAAATCTTTTCTAGATAAAAAAAAGTGAGATGAAAAAATGAGTAAAGGGTATGGTCCTTCATGATACAAACAAAGCACTTCAAGTGTAGATGTGCTTTAGCCAGATTTAGTTCAAGAAGAATATTAAAAGAACCTAAGATGACACTTAGGTTTTAGAAGATAAAGTCCCATTCTCTGCGGATTATTTCATTTAACAGAAATAATAACTTGTCATACAAGTGGCATTTGATAACTAAAGAATATGCTGACACAGGCCAGGCTTCCAGGGAGGGCTTTACACAGAGTTGGAATGTCTCCAGCTGCTGTATCAGAATAATGCAACTGTCTTAGAGTTTGAGGCCTTGGTATTTTCTGTATTTTCTGCTGCAGATACTCTGTAGAGACACCGTAAGGTTTCTCCTCCTGAAAGTGTGTGACACAACTGGAGAAGCTGCTTTTATTAACAAATAGGAGGAATTAGTATTAATTTGGATACCGTGACTGTCTCACTACCTTGATTACAGTTTCTGAGTTGTATTAGAGGAAGTTTAACCAAGGCCAAACAAGAGGAGCCAAGTGTTATTGATACAGGAATGCAAGCAAATTATGAAGATTAAGCTGAGGTATCCACATTCTCACAAAGAGAAATTGGAGAAGGACCATAAGGCAATAAAGTGTGGCTCACACACAAGTCTTCTGGTAATAAACTTAATTGGCTATTTTTCCCTTATAAGAGCAAGCTGCAATATTAGTGGGATTCATCTAATGCTGCTGATGTTGTCTGACAGAAATATTTTCCTGAATGCATATTTAGATCTTGGGGTAAATATTTCATTGTTGCTTATTATACATTTTTATTACTGCCGGTGTCTTTGCTAGAAAATATGCTCTGATTTAGAATCATATAATCTGGTTTGGAAGGTGCCACACAGGACTTTAATCTATCCTCGTGCTCAAGCAGATCTAATAGGACCAAGTTGTGCAGGTACTTCTCTTGAAACCTCTAAGAAAGAAAATCTCACAACCTGCTCTAGAATTTGACCACTCTCATGATTCAAGTAAATAAACCAACATTTTCTTGGGTCTAATTGCAGTTTTCTAGTTGGAATTTCTAGCTTGTGGCTATTGCCCCTTGTCCTATTGCTGTGCACCTCCAAGAAGACTCTGGCTCTCTTTTCCCTGTGCAATGCCACATAAGCAGCCCCTTTCAGCAGGGCCCTGATAAACACAGGCACTACGAGTTGCTAAGAGAGATATTTCTGTCTTGCACATTAACAGTTGCACCTTGGTTGCTTGGAAATTAGATGCTAGTGTTGCTGTCATCCAGCTTTTTGCTTCCTGACTTAATCCTGGCCCTAGCTGCTTTTCTTGATCCTCAGTTTCTGTTTTGATGCCTGTTACTGAACAGTTGCCCTGGTTCATATGATGGCTCCAGGTCTTGGGTGATGCTGCTCTCCTTGTGTGTGTGTGGCAAGAAACTATAATATTAAAAAACAAACAAACAAACCACCACAAACTAAAAAATTCAGAGTGAAATGCAATGCTTACAATATTCAAAAGCCAGTCAAACCAGTGAGTACCACCATCAGTGTCTGAAGAGTCCAAACACCCTAATTTCATCTTAAGACAATAGAGTTTTTGATTAATCTTGCTTCTGTAACAAGGAGTTCTCCAGCTAAATACATGGTACTCTCACCATAAATGTATTTGTCTTAAAAAGTTTGAGATTTAGGAAAAACTCGTGGAGAGAGTCACTGAACAATTCTGATAATTATTTACTAGCTAGAAAATAAATACAATTTTTTTTTTTTTTTAACTGCTGGAAAAAGTTGTTAAGATAATTGAGAGGACAAATTGTCCTCAGATCAGTGTACACCTGTAATTAACTCTCAGTTGATCTTTCTCTCCAAGAGTTTAATAAGATGTGCTAAAAGAATATACCCTTTAACTTATAAGAACCAGTAAGAAGAAAGGTATCAGGTATCCTGTCAGTCTCCAGATAGTTTGAAATACTGCATCTTTTGATTCTCTGGAAGATAAGCTTTAAGTTTTTCGTCTTTAGTGTGACATCTTTTTTCCTGTAAGCAGAGTGGCACTGCAGATGGCAAAATTAGCTGATGACAGGATGGTAGAAGTGAAAAAGTCCTGACTACTTACTGATACAGGCACTGTTTTACCTTACAGTGGCACAGATCTGAGAGGGCTGGTTCTGAAATGAAATTCTCACAAACAATATGAGACCATGAACATATGGAATAATGATGAGATTATAAATAAAATCTGTATGTGTATGCATTTCCTATAGGCTATTTTTGCATGTCTGTAATAATTTGATTTCTTACGGGCAAGACTTGGGTCATGTTAAGAGACAAACTAACCAAGAAGGCTGGCAATGGAAGTTAAGGAGTGCTGTGTGTTGACAATTCAGGCTGTGGTGTCTTTCTCAGTTTCTTCAGAGTTAAGAACTGGTATGGTTTTTCCTGTGTAGAGTTCCAATGCTGGATTATTTGAAAGAGAAGGAGACTGGCATTGGGACTGAGGGCCTAACAATGTCATTGTATGTAAATAAGAATCCATTCTCTGAATTTCCCCTGTTGCTATTTTTCTTTCTATGTCACTGTTTGCTACCATTTGGATCCACTGAAAGTTTTAGAAAGCTACTCTTACGAGTTTTGTTATTGGCAGAAGTGTACCTGGAAAATCTATTTCTAACTTTTGACAGTCTTTCTTTGCAAAAGTATTCAAGCTTCAGAAAGAATTGTCCTTTAAGATAAAACAGTAACAATAAAAGCAAAGCCAGAGACCTTGCCCCACATAAGATAAACAAAGGAAAGAGAGCTTTTCAAGAACACCAGTCAGTTTGCTCCTAAATCTCTTTGTTGCAGTGATTTGTGTTCCTAAATCCAAAGTTCTGAAAATCTCTAATTTCTATTACATCTATCATTTGACATGTTGCTAACAGCAGAAGAAAATGAAAGGGAAAATCTTGTTATGGGAAATGAGTGTCTAGCTGCTGGGGCAGATAAAAGTAAGTGTGGATTTGGCTTTTACTGGATAATGTACCACCTGTTCCCAATTGAAGACTGAAATCTTGTTACACATACTAAACTATTCCTTCTAGTTCTTAATTACCTTTAATCATTTTGGTATAAATTAACTCTCTGGCCATTCTATCTTTATAAACATTTGCTGCCACTTCTAATTGTAAAGGTTAGGAAATCTCCCCAGCAGTAAGTTATGCCTTCCACTAAAAGTTAATTGATCAAATGATTCACCATGACTTCTTTGTTCAATCAGTTCCTGATTTACAAACATAGAGAAGAAAGTTCTTGTCTGCCACAGCATCTAATGCTGGGCCCTACCTGTTCACTTAAGATGATGTTGTAGATGTCCAGTAGCAGTGAAAAAGACAGCTGGAATGATTTTTATTTCCCTGTGGGAACAAGGATATTTTACTTTTCTGCAGCCAGTTTGTAACAGAAAAAAGAGAGTGAAAAATTAATTCTCTTTCTCTTTCCTACCATTTTAGGCATTAGTATTGATGCCAGTTTGGGATTGAAAGAACCTAATTTTTCTGCAATTTTATGAACAATAGTTTAAACAAAAGGCAATCATCATCACTCTTTGATGTTTCTCCATTGCCCTACTGCTGGTTAGTGGGGTGGATTTGACATGCTGTTTAAAATCTGCTATTGATTACTGCACTGACACTAACATAGGGAAAGCTGCTATTTAGGAAAAATAAAAATGTTTTTGAGTTTGAAAAAGAATCTCATGATCTCTGAATACTTCGTGAAGATATCTTCCTCTCACTCAAACAAGTTGTCTCAACACAATTCTTAATTCTGTGTCTTGAAAGAGAGAAATATAGAAACACACATTTCTAGCTGACCTCTACTGCACAATTTCTGAATTCAATACCCCAAGAAAGTTTCTTTTCGACAGTCTATCTCATTAGCTAACTAGCTCATAGCAAAACTGAGCTCGTAGCAAAACTGAGCTATGAAAATAAGGACAAGCTTAGAAATTGGAAAGAATAAAGTTGACCATAGCAATATTGTTACTCTTTTGGGCTGTGTAGGGTCTTCTCATTCAATCAGGCAGCATTCCAGTTAGGAACTCCACATTTTCTTATCTCAGAAGACCTCATTCTAGTACATCTTAGAAGATCCCTTTTATCTCCCCACTCTTATTCTCACTGCAATTTTCTTATCCATTACTTCTCCATTTGTCCTTTGAAAGAAGATTTCACAGAAGCAAGTAGTTTTGATTGACAGTTGGAAAACACTCCAAGAGTTTTTACTGATACTGGAACTCAGTAAAAATATCCTTCCACACATTCACAACGTGAGTTGCACCAGGGGAGGTTTAGATTGTATATTGTGGAAAATTTTGTCAGTGAGAGAGCTGTCAAATATTGGAACAGGCTGCCCAGGGCAGTGGTGGAGTCATCACCATCTCTGGAGGGATTTAAAACCCATGTGGATGTGGCTCTTGGGGACATGGTTTAGTGGTGGGGTTGGCAGTGCTGGGTTAATTGTTTGACTAAATGATCTTAAAGGTCATTTACAACATAAATGATCCTATGATTCTGTGAACATCAGATTCCAAACCTACTCTGGAAAGTACAAGGGAGGAAGCACACAGAGACTTCACTTGCTGGAAAGTCATTCTCTGGAGCTCCCCATTTGGCCTCTGTCAAAGGAGGATTTTAGGAAGACAGACCTTTGACAGATTCAGTTCGATCACCTTGTCGTTTTGTATTTTTAGGATCCAGGCAGTGCTCAAGAGATAGAAATTTATTTCTAATGATGAAATACTAATTAACTGATTGAAATATCAGAAGCATATTCACCATTCAAACATATTTAATCACTGCAAGTGCTTGAGTTTTGAATTTAATAATGTAATAATTGGTTAGGTACTTCAAATACTCCTTTTTCATTGCTGCTTCTGGTGCCTTCAGTGGCCCAAACTACTTGCAGTTCATCAGTGGTGTCTGAAAAAAGGTTTTATCAGAATTCTGTCAGAACTTCCTAATTAGGTGTAATTAAAATGTTCCACAGTGATAGCTAAGTTAAAAATCTTCTTTTGTAAGCAACAGAACTAATGAAGATTACTTTTCTGAAGATTCCTTACATACCTAAGGAAGCAGCTTCATGTCTTCATAAATCCTCCCATTAAATTCCTACATTGTCCACCCTGTTGCCTTTATCTTTATGCTTCCCCATAATGTTCCACAGGACATGTCCTGAAGCTTCTGTGATACTCTGCTCCTTTTTGTGTCCCACATGGTTCTCTGGGCAGGAGGCAGCTGCCCTTGGCCAGGGCTGTGTGTGCACTCACAGGCCAGTCAGCAAATCAAACAGAACAGCTCATCTCACACTGCACATTCCTTCCCGTTATCCATCTGGAGATTCTCATAAAACTCAAAAAAAATCCCATCTCCAAACCAAAAATCCCATCCCCAACACCACCCCCTCGCCCCAAAAAACAGCCTCAAATCTCAAACCCACCGAAATCCTCTCTGCCTTTGAGAGCTCTTTCAAAGTTTGTGATTTGGCCAGTAAATTAAGAATGTGTGAAAGTGTGAAAGATGAACAGATGATGTGATTGTATAAGTCTACTTTCATTAAGAAAACAGGGCTTAAAATTCTGGTAGAGCCTTGCTGGTAGCTGACATTCTGTCTGGATCTGCTCTGGCACAGTCTGCTGTGGTTTAACAGACGATGTATCTTCCATGCCTCTGGCTCTGATGCAGCCTGTCAGAATCCTTTTGGGGACAACAAAGAAAAGTATTGATTTTGTTTGTTTGTTTTAAACAGTAGCACAACAATTTCCAAAATTCTGTTTGAAACGTCTATTCCCTGGCATATATTTCCTGGAATTTTGCTTTCTGTAAATATTCGTACGTTGTTCATAGGAAACAAAGAAGTGGGATACAAATGTAAGAGTGGCACAGTTTATAATTTTGAGAAAACAGTCATTAAAAAAAGACTGTGTTGGGTTTAAGGTTCTCTAAGTATTCTGAATAGTTTGAAATTTCAAAAGAACAATAACAAAATAATCACTTGAGGGGGCCAAGAACTTCTTGTAAAATTTTTTTTCTAAGTCTGTCATAGTATGTAAATTGCTTATATTTAAGAGGAAGTTATATATGCATCTGATTTTTTTTGTTTTAAAGATGATTTTTTTGTTTTAAGTTTGCTTAGCACCATTTTTTTTCTAGGTTTTCTGTTGTTGCCTCACTTTTAGGGATTACATAGATTCAAACTCTCTAAACTCAAGCAGTGATCTTTTTAATAAGTTGTCTTGGAATGACATCTGTGAGCCTTCATTTAACTACAGGGTCAGTTACCACCTTTACACTCCGTGTCTTTTAGGGTCTTCTCACTGCAGATACACCTATTTCATCTTTGTGTTCTGATTAAGAGAAACACCAATAGAATGCAGCATCTTCACTCCCTGCAGTCTTATTCAAATAACCATCAGGCTTCATACTTATATCTGAAAGTTCATAGCATCTAAAAGTAGATAAAATAATCATTCATGCTTATTCTGTTGTTTATAATTGAAGAGGTGACTGTGACCTAATTATTATTATACACATAGACACTGCTATCTAACCAGTAAGTACTTCTTATGGGTCATCCTTACTCACCTTATCTCACCCTACAGGAGTTGTCTTAAGAAAAATAATCCTACATCAGATGTCTATGAATCATATCTTACATAATTTGTGATATGTATAGAGCCCCTCTGCCATTTCTTCTGTTGAAAATTCCATATCTCAGCATCTTAATTTAAGGCAGGTTGCAAAGAGAGAGCACAAAAATCTTGCACACAGGTAGAAAGCTTTTTATCTCCCCATAGCTTTATTTTTATTAGTTTTGTTTTTATCTTTTCTCTCTGTGTTTCCATATATCAGTGGTAGTGCTGAATACTAATGATAAATAATGTAGGCTCAGTCACCACTACATGTTAGGAATGTAGGCACTGAAGTCCTGAACTGTATTCTCTGTGTGCATGCACAGGAGACCAAGGTGCTTTTTCCTAATTATTTGCTGGTGTGTTGTTCTTCCCCTGGCTATAAAGGTTAAGTCAATTTTTTCTGATTCCTGGTAGCTGCTTTTCAGTCAGCTATGCTGGGTGAGGAAAAAAAAAAGTAGAGCTTAAATTGCATGAGAGTGGAATTTTGTGTTAACATGTTTAAATCATAGCTCCACTCTGATGATAATTTGAGTGTATCATATTAATAGAAGCAGAGTAAATTTAAAGGGAGTCCATTTAACACCACTGAAATTACCCTATTAACTTTCTAATACAAAAGATTATTTTTCTTTCTTTTACACTGTAACTTTTATTGCCTTCAAAAGTCTTTGTAGATGGTACCTGTGAATCACCAACAGATGATTCCCCACCAATGGACTACTTTTTCTCCTGAGAAAACTAATTTCAGCACATGAGGGAAAGGAAGAAATTCTCAAGTCTTACCCCCAGTGCTAATAATGTCATCTTCTATGTTTTTGCACAAGCAATTTTCTTTGCTTTTCCAAGGCACAAATGAATGAAATAATTAATTCACTGACCAGGTCGTGAAATTGGGCTCAGTAGAGCAGATAATGCTAATAACTGCATTAAACCTTGCAACTGAAAGCAGAATTTAGCCTGGGGTTTGCAGAGCACTTAAAGGCATGCAGTGAACTGCATGTGTGTGCCTTCGATTATCTCTGAGTTATAGAGGCTGGGAGTGGTGCAGGAACATTACAATTGCTTCCCCTGGAGAGATTTGGATAATGCTTTCCATTTAGCCAGAACTGTGGGAAGTACTGAAAAATAGCTGAACAAGTGTGGGTAGCATTTGTATTTCCACATTGAACTTCTGATTGTATTGATTAGGCTCTGATACAATGACACAGTTCCTCGGGACATGATTACATTTCATTCTGTCTCAGTACCCCCCACTGTCCCCAAGTTTTGTGGTGTATGTAGCAATAGATTTCTTGGATTGTAGAGGGGGGGAAAATATCACATAATAGTTGAGCTGTGTAAAGGGTGTGTGAATTCAACTGCTGGCTGCAGGTGGATGCAATGAAATGCCAGGATATTTTGGGAGCAGCACATCCCCAAACAGTAAGACCACCTCCCAAAGTATAAAGAAATAGTAGTGGTGGTAGAAAAGTTTGGCACCAAGACACATTTCATGAAATAAAAAGGGAATTCCATATCAAGGTGAACGTGCATCTTTGGGATCGAAAAAATTTGAACTAAATGCCTATATATTTTTCAGGAATATTCCCTGAAGTTTACATGTTTGTTAATTCTAAGTCTTAACTGAAGCAGCAAACCTGACCTAGCATTCTCAAACTCAGGTTGTAGGGATATTACAGATAAAATATAAGAAAATACGTCATTGCAACAAGCAGGGAGGAGTGTGTTTGAGATAGGACAAGGAGGAGAAGGCAGAGGTCTGTGGACGTTTGAAATAAGAATGATACATTCAAAAGAGTTGATTGTTCACTCCTCTGCCACCCCTTTGGCTAGAAATTCAGTTTAAAATTCAGTATGCTCACTTTTGATGATGCTTGCCTTTGATGCTTAAATTAGGGATGGGTGGTATACATGACTCTGCCTTTAATTTGGATGAAGATTCATGCTTTTGAAGAGAATGTCCTCATTATCTCTGGTGCTTTTGTTTCAGAGCATGCCAGCTGGTTTGTTCTCAGATAAAACTAAATTAGAAGATGTACTCACAGAGTTCACCTGAGGTGCCCCAATCATTAATGAGCACTTAGGCTATAAATATTCCAAAGTAAAATCCCTAAAACACACATAGTCTGGATACTGCATCCTCAGCACCAACATTTTACCTTCTGCAGTGATCTGCACTAATGTTCTCTAACTGGTGTTGGAGACCTGGCAAGGAATTTGGTGTTTGTGAGTGTGCCAGTGTGAGAGAGTGTGACATGAGGGAAATGGATCTCTTTTTCTCCCAACAGAGTATTTCCTTTCAGAGATTTTTCAGTCCTTTTCAGACATGAAAAAGACATACATCCCCATGAAAGAAAAAACTGTGTTTTTATGGAAGTATTTGAAAAAAAAATGATTTCTTGCCTTTTGATCAGTTAATATTTGTCTAAATTGTGCCACATGGCTTCTGTGCATTTTTTTGATTATGGAAACTTTTGTATTTCGGTGGAATTGCACTCAATTATCTCTTTCATCCAGGAATAAATGCAAAGGGTCAAGGTGATTGAGAATTTCTCTTATTTCCTGCTTATTAAATCTGTCTAAAAATGTCACTTTTTGAAAAATTCTTGGAGCTTCTAATGGCAACTCTTATTCACCTTAGTTTCAAATGAGAGCCTTGGGGTCATGTTTTAATAAGGTTGGAAATGAACTACAAGCAATTCTCAGAGTTAACACTTGCTAAAGAATTGAGGTAATTTTAAAACATATCTATCCTTAAACTTATCGTGTCTTTAGTAATAAAAATGAAAGAGATAGTTCAAGTTAAAGCTTTTTCACAAGATTTTCTCATGAGATTTGGCAAGACAAGTTTACCACCTTAAGTCTTAGGAACATTTCTACTAAATATATCATAAAATATATCATATTTATATATCATAAAATAAAAATAAAATAAAAAAGTAAGATGCTTTTTTTTTCCCCTGAACCTCAAAGAAAAGTTCCAAAGTCAGAACTGACTGGGTTTTTCAGCAAGGATTCTTGTAGGATGTGAGATGCTATCCAGACTAAAGGGAACAGTGTGATTCTTGCATACTTGAGTTCACAAGGGTTATATAAGTATACATTTTTTGCCTTTGAATGTTTTTGTTGAGGCAATGGAAATTCTGTTTTCTAGATTAACATGGAATATGGGAGATGTCAGATGTGACTGTTTAGGCTTTGGATAGCTTTCCATGATGGTACCATTATTTCCATTTTGCAGACTGGAAGAAGTCAGCACATGCAGAGTGAGCTCTTTAGAGATTGATGTTGTTCTCATAATGGTAATTTCTGAGTGTCCATGAAGCAAATCTGTGAGCAAATTAAGGCAACTCGCTGCAAAAATAGATCTAAACCACTTTGAGATTTAGCCCAGCAATATTTACTCACATATGCATAGGTAGTGCCTGTTATTTTTTTATGCATCCCATCAACAGACAGTATTTACCAGAACAAGAATCTGAATAAGAAAAGTAGCCACACTATGATAACCAGATTATGGAGCTTTTTACCATGACCAACAAAATGATCACCTGGTCATTATTTCTGGTGATATATTATAGACATCAATGAAGTCCCTTATTCATCAGTAAGAAAACTCCTCTCTGTTTCTGAATAATTATCTTACTTTACCATAAATCTAGACTAATTTTATGAATGATTGCAGAGAGACATCAATATTAATAGCGCAAAATAGACAGAAGTGGATCACCCTGGTAATTGTTTGAGACTAAAACTTTTTTTATGAAGGTCATAATAAAACCAATCAACTTCTTATTTTTATTTCTTACTCTCTTCAGCATCAAAGCTGGTCTGGCAAAAAAAAATTAAATGTGTAGGGAAACAAAAGTGCCTTATAGATATTTTACCAACTGGTACCTCTCTGATAAATTAGGTAAATCTATTATATGATCTCTTTTCCACTCACTGTTGGAAACAAGCACAAGGCAGGCTGGCTGAAACACTTCTGTGACCTATAAACAAAACACTGTGTGTTGGTAACAGGGATATTCTTGAGTGACTTGAAAATTGTGGTAATGACTGGAAAGGTTAAGTGGTCGCAATTACCTCTAAAGATTGAAATAACCAGTCCCAGGCAACACAAGTACAATTCAGGCCCCTTGCCTGTATGATGTAGTGGTACCATAATTAGAACTACCCAGCTCGAGAGCTTTCCCTGGTTCAGGATGTCATAGATCACTTTGATGAGCAACAGCAGGGCTGTATTAAGGCACAGGCTGCCTGGGCACCTCTGGGATATGTCTGTATTTTGTGACCTAGAGGCTCTGTGGGACAGCAGAACCTTCAGGCTGTGTGTGTAGGAATATACAGTTTTACAGGAATTGCAGACTTTTGTATTTAGCCTGCCTGCTGAACTACAAAGGGACAGATCAGCTGCCCATAACCAGGATGACCCACTATTCTCTGAGGGCATGAAATTTTTGTGAAATATTTCTACCTCTTTGCACGTTTCAGAAGGAGCTGTCATGTGCATGTTCTCCGTGTTTGTATAACCCCAGAAACATTTGACAGGATGCACTCCCTAAAATTAACAGGATAAAATAAATATATTTTTGCATTATTATTAAATATTTTATATAGTCATTAAAACCACAAGTGCTGCCAGATTCCAGGAACTTTACATATCCTAAAATTATGATCCAGTAAAAAGAAAACTACTGCAAGGTTTTCACACCAGAAAAATCTCCAGAGGACCTAACCTTAAACTCCAAGGAAGCAAGCAAGGAGGTAGCTTATCCATCCTCTTTTGATCCTTCTTTCTTAATAGCTTTTTCCCTGTTGTCTTCTGTTGCAAATACTGAAATCCTTCCTTTCAAGTATTTATTGCTTTTGTCACTGTAAGAAAAAATGTGAGCCCAGTGCTGAGACAATCAAATAAATCCTCGAAAGTGTTAGAAATCAAGTTGCAGCTGTTTTTCCTGTTTATTAGTGTGAGTGGCTGCTTGTTGTAATATTAGGCAAATATTTGTCACTAGTTGATCCATGCATTTGGTTGCTAACACCTGTCACTGTAGCATCCAACTTCTTATTAACTAATTTCCATGCTATTTTCTTTATAATATTGTTTTTAGCTGCTGATATACTTTATGGATAGTTGTGCAAAACAGCAGTCTACTCCAAAACCAAACTTGAACAAAGGTTTTACACCTCTAGTGAGGTGAAATGTACTGAAGACTAAAATAAAACAATCAGACTCTGGATGTGCAGAAGAGAACAAGTACTGAATTAATTTACTGTCCTCAGCTCATACCAGCTTGTTATATCTGGCAAATTCCTCAACCATTTGCATAAAAGGACAAATTTTAGAAAGGTGTATAAAGCATGAGTAATCTGCCACACATCTATAAAAGAGCCAGAATTCAATGCCTCTCAATGAGAGTCTGATAAACAACTTTACAGTTGCTTCCACTGCAGTGTAAATCAGATTATCTACCTGTTATCTGAAAAGTGCTGTGAGGGTACAATCTACCAGGGACACTGAAAAATATGTGCTACTTGTGAATCATTTAAGGAAGAACCTCTATAATTTGTGGCCTGGAAATCTGCACTAGTAAAAAGTTTTCATGAAGGAAACCTCAAAAGCTAAAGAATGTTATCATAACTGCTGCCCACAGGGGAAAGAACTCAGTAGGGTTTTTCACCTTAGTAATCCTGCTCTTCTTAGGTGTTCAGATACTGTCCTGCTCCCTCTTGTGCCTCTGATCATTTGTCTGCTTTCTCACTCTGAGTATTTACTATTTATTCCTCTTTCCCAATGCCATCCCTTCAACAGCGCTGGCAAGAAAAATGCTCCTACACAGTGGACATCAGTGCCTTAGGAAATAGCCTTTCAATTAACCCACGTCACGTGGGTTGTGCTTATTCTAGGAATAGGTAATTTACTGTTGAAGAAAGGCTTTTAAACTATAATTCACAGTAAGAGGTGGATGGGTGTGATGTTCTGCCCTCAAGCCACTATCATATAAATAAAAAAGGGAATGTTTGTACTAAAAGAAGTAGAGTGAGCTACTGGGGAAGACTTTTTCTTTTCTTCTGCAATACTTTTTGAGAGCTTTGAGCAGTCACATAACCAAGGAAAGGAGAGCTTACTCAGTGTGTAGCATGATTTTGCTCAAATACCATATCCAGTAAACACTAGAGCTGTTTTGCTGGAAAAACACCTGTTTTGCTGGAATATGTCTGGCTCTGACAATGAAAACACTCTGGATTCCCATGCTTACCCAGAAGGATCCTCCGTGAGGCCACAGGAGCTTCTGGAGCTTAGGCAAAGTGGGTAGAGGTCAGCCACGTGTAGCCAAGGGTCTCCTGAAGGTAGTGTGGAAATGAGGATAAGATGGAGGAGTATTGGGTGAACGATAGATTGTACAGGAAGGGTGGCAACAAGCAAGGTACAGTCGTGGGAAAAACTAGGGTATCAAGGTCCTGATGAGCACTGAAACAGATTAATTCCTTGGGTTTTATAAATCTCTGGGGCTGTCTGTGATTTTGGACTGGGGGAAGTCAGAATTCATTTCGTAGGTTTTGTAAACTGTTTTAATGATTGTGTAGTTTTTGGGGGTCCGCAAATTCTCGTGAAGCTTTCTGAGTTTCTAACAAGAAACAGGTGTTAGTTTCTATTACTGTGAAGAATATGTGCTCAATATCCCTTAAAATATCATGTGCATTGTTATTTCATATCGTTTGCCTTAGTACTGATAACGCTGACATTTTTTTCTTAGTTCTATAAAAACAATTTTGGGTAATAAAACTATTTAAATAGAGGAAACTTGCCAGAAATGCATCCTATCTGTACAATTCCTGTAATAGCTATGATAAATGCTGGTGCCATCATTGGATTAGAGCAGGCACACTAGACAGACTGTGCTGTACCCTCTCACAGAAATTCTGACTAGAGTTTGATTTCAAACAGACTAAAGCAGAAAACCTTTAGCTTTATGAAGCATGGTTCTCATTTCTTTACGGACCATTTCCTTGCTTGTAACTGTTTTGCATCTCTTTCACTGCAGAGCTTTTTTAGATAATTCAACAGCTTAATATGCAGACTCTTTTAAAAAGAATGTTGGTAAATCCAGCTCTTCCTTCTTCACTCTTCCTTATGCAGTCCTTGTGCTCTTACTCTCCCCAGCATTTATTGTCAGCATTTATTGCCTACATGTATTTGTGAAGATATTGTATCCACAACAGTTTCCCTGCTTTCTGTATTTCTGGTGTAAACAGAATTATAGTTGAATTGAAAACCATTCCCTATCAGATTAGTGTAACTTCAGATCATGCTACAACATTTTACAGGTTGTAGAGAATATTTGAATCGCACAAACTGCGCATTTAGAAATCAGTTCTTGTCTCTTGCCACACAAATGGTAGCACTGATTTGCATGTGAAAAGATCCAAAGAAAGGCTGTGAAGGCATTTCTTTTTTTTAATATCAGCAAACTTGCAAAAATGAAATGCTTGCTCCCAGCTCTCTGCAGCATGTCGAGTCAGCAGTAGGCAGTGCACGTCTGCTACTGTAAAAAGAGTAGATGAGATTCCTGCCATTACTTTAGTTAAAAGATCAAATGTGTGTGAAACAAAGTTATTATTCTGCCACGTCTTTATGCAGAAAACATTACTTTCTGTGTTGCATTTGACAGTGGCTTTTCTTATATTTGTATGATTGTAGAAGTTAGTGTCTTAATATTGCTTAGTCATCAGTTGGAAAATGTAGCATTTAATTATTTGGAATTTCAAGTTTGCTAATATTTCAAAAGAAAGATAGCACCAGTATCCTGTTCAAAGACTCTACAGTAAGGTTTTTGATTACATATCAGTAACTCCAGCCACAGCTCAGAAAAAATTGTGTGGGCTTTTCTAATATGAAATACATCTTTAAAGTGTTTTCTAATATTCCTCTCTCATGCACATATTCTTATACAGGAATCATTTTTAAAAAGAAAGGAGAAGAAAGTTTGTAGAAGATATAAGACAGACTTGGTGGCAAAAGAGAGGCATAGAATCACAGAATGGGTCAGGTTGCAAGGGACTTGTGGTGTGTTCATCTAGTCCAACCTCCCTACTCAGGGAGGGTCTTTCTAGAGCACATTGCACAGGTTCACATCCAGAAAATATGAACTTTCTGCCTGATTGGTCACTTTACTTTTTTTTCCCCTCCATTTCTGGAATGAGAAGGAAAAGTAAAAACAATGATGTAAATTCAGAATATGTTCTTTGTATTTTCTTGTGTCCTCTTCGTGTATAAGTCCAGTGTTATTAAAAAAAAATACAACAAACAATTCTCAAAGTATTTTCAGGTTTCCTGGTACAATGATCATTTTTATGTTGTAATGTGAAGAGTTATTATCAGTTTTGCTCAACCCAGTCACAATGACATTTTGCTTCCTGAAGGCTGCGTTGATGCTCAGAGCAGCTCTCTGAGTATGGCAGTGTATCCTGATCAGTTCAGCATCTTGGCAGGTTTTCTGGCAGGAAGCAGAGGCAATCTTTAACTTTTTTTTTTTTTTTTTTTTTTGTAATTTGGGCAAGTATAATGTGCTTGCTTTATGATCATGAGTGTGCTGCTTTTGATATTTGAATTTCCAGAGCTACAATTACCGTACTATTACCCACTGATTTTTTACAAGAATCAGTGCAGCCTATTCAGGGTGTTCATGTAAAAAAATAAAAACCGGAAGATGAAATTTGTATCTACTACTGTAAAGATCAAAAAAAATCAATGTTAAAAAAAAGCAAGTCATACTCTACTTTTTCTCTAAAAGAGCCATATGGCATCCAGAACCTTAAGTTATGAGATTGTATATATATCTAACAAAAACCTATTCTCACTCCCAGGTTCCATAGAATCTGAAAAAATCTGATTTGCTGCACTAAAATGGCTTAAATGTGAAAAAATAGCAATAAATAAGTATTTATTTTAGATATTTAGTAATGAATTCACCCAATACAGTGAGAACTATGGCAGAATGGTAGGATTTGGCACCACTATATTATCCTTATGCTCTTGTAAGTTTATTCAAAAGAATTACTGAAAAGTGTTGATTGCTGACAACTTTGTCCTTATTTATCCTACACAATAGAGGAAATAAATGTGCTTTTATCTTTTGTTTATGGACCTTAAAAGAAGGAAAGGTTAACACATGGTGGGGTTTTTGTTAACAAAACAACATGACTTTGCAGGGAGGAATTTCAGAGTGAACAGTTTTGCCAAGTAAATGTCAATTTTCAACAGTCACTATATAGGATACATGTCTTGTGATCGGCTTCATTTTTAGCCTGGGAAAACAAACACAGGTGAAAAAGAGAGACACTGACTTCCTTTGCTCAGCAGATTTATCTCTATCTGATAATGATTCTGCCATAAATCCTGGCATTGATACATAACCATTTTAATTCAATTCTTGGACAGCAGTCCAGTGTCTGTGTAACTAAAGAAACAAAGAAAGAGAACTCATCTTCCTCAAAGTTTATCATAATATGTTATTTATAGGTCATGTGTTTGTTACCTATAAAGCTTTTTTAATGCACAGATGGAAGACCCTTCTATCCTGATACATTCAGGTAAACAAAAACACTGATTAGAAGGAATTCTGTAAAGAGAAGAAAAAGAAATGCATGAGGGGAAGAAGAGGTTAAGGGAGGGAGAATATTTAAAAAAAAAAGTGCAAGCTTGTTAGTGTGGGCATTTCTTCCTGTTCTGTTGTGACCTCAGCACCTCATAGGGGTTTCTTTCTTATTAGAAAAGAATATTACAGTGAGTTTTCCTGCACTGCAGAATACCTGCCCAGCAGCCAGCTATCTGTGAACTCTCTTCTCTGACCATGCAGGCATTCTTCTTTCTTTTATTTTTTTTTGTTTGTTTCACATATCATTTAGTTCTTACTGCATAATGCTACAAAGTGACTTTAATACTGATGACAGTGATAAACCACCCCAAGTTCTCAACATAATCTGATTCAAAGTTATTATATTATCTCTTCCACTTAGGTAAACAAAACAAAGCAAACCTCTTATTTTGTGGTATGTACTCTTTTGGAAAAATTAGTCAAATTCAACAAAACTTGTATTGGACTGTGATGTACATCAATAGCTCTGTGAACTCAACAATGAAATTCAACAGTAGCATTATTTGTTGAGTTCCAAACTGGCTTTTTTTCCTAGCCATGGTACTGTACACTTTTTACAAGAACAGTGAAAATACTTCCATGTTCATTTTTTTTATTATTATTTGGAGAATGATAAATTCAAAATCTCTCTTAAATATTTTTTATGCCAAGACAAATCACTGTGGGTCACCTTCACCTGAATTTGCCCTGAATGATACACACAAAGTTCCTTATTCTTGCTTTTAATGAACTTTGTATATTTGAAGTTCATATATACAATATATATACAATATATAAACAATATATACAATAAGAATTGTAACTTCTGGAACAGGAGATGTGTTATCCTTTTGCTTAGGTCTATGAGAATTGCTGTACTACTTCAGCGAAGAAGGGAAAAAGAGTTCTCAGTTTATTTTCTGATTTATTTTAATCGTGAATTTTTCCTTTGTTTTGCATTTTTTCAGATGTTGACAATTTCAGATTACAGTTATGCCACTGAGTTTTCATACTTTGTGTCACAGAATAAGCAACTTCTCAACATTTTACTGGGTATCAAAGCCCTCCATGGGAAGCAGAACCCTTTCATGCTGGTCACCAACAAACCTAAGCCAGAGCGTTGTTCATCCTCTCTTTCCCACAATTATTCAGTGAAAGATAGAATTTGCCTAATAGCCACTATTCACATTGCCTTAATGAACTAGCACTACCTGTTTGTATGACTTAAGTTACAATAAGTGGAACTTAGTTCTAAGGAGTTTTTGTAGGAAACAAGATCTCCTCCACAAACACACAAATATAGCTAACCTGTGTTCTGACTGTGCCTCTTTGTTCAGAGTGGTTTCCAGCCTCTCTCTTGTGAGGATTTTTTGGTTTTGTTTTCTTGTCATTTCCACGCACACACATACCCCAGACAGACATACCCCACACATTCAAAACACAATTTTACCATCTGGTCCAGGCCAGCAAATCTCCCTGTAGCACAGCATGTTGCCACTTGCAGGAACTTTGCTTGAGCCAAATTTAGTGGTGTCATAAGTGGTGTAAATTACATGCCAGTAAATCAGTGCAAGTCAGCATGAAGGCAATTTAGATACTAGAAAGTGTAGGTTATAATAGGAAAGAATCCAATTTAGGTATGAATTATAATGGAATGTTGTGTAGCTGACCGCTTTCATAAGTTATGCTTTTAGGCTCTGAAATCACGGTGTGGAAAGCTGCATCTAATGGCATTCAACATAACACAACATTTTCTACACAAAACCCCCAAAAGCTTTATAGAAGCAAAAGAGGAAGAATATTTTTACTGATGACCACAATTGCAAGCACAAAACAAGGGGAGGCAAAGGATGCTGAATCTGTGGTATATAAGAGTAGGAAAGCATTGTTACTTGTTAAGCAGATGTTTTGACCTTACTAATTTGCTGATGAATTCTGCCTTTCATTTCCATTTGAGAACTGTCTCAGGATACTGCTTTGTGATCTTAATTCCCCTAATTAAGGCCATTGCTTTCGTATCTACATTTAAACTAAAAAGTTATTAAAAAGAAAAATATTATTGAAGTGGCCAGATTAAGCACACAGCGTGTTAGGGTTCAAGCCAAAGATTTTAGATTCTGCAAAAGGTGGACGTATTTCACCAAACTTTAGGCCTCCATTCCTTTACACACCCTGTGGGAAATACCTGCCTCCTGAAGGTGATTTCTCCCTCCTTACTGCAGTTGTCCAAAGCAGGCCCTTCCTGCGTCTGAACCCAGGTTTCTCTTTCTTTTCACTTGAAAAGAAGCTCTGATGGCTACACCTGACTCGTTCATAGCCCCTTTCACATTTCCAGCCTGCAAAAGCCTATTTTAATCCAGTTTATGGCATCTATGTCAGCCTGTTTTATGGTTCATCTCTACCAGCTTTACTGGTAGGAAACTATGTGTTAGGAAATTGTTAGGCTTGGGTTTACTTCACTGAGCCTGGGGGCAGGAGGATGATAGAGGCTGTACCTACGTTAGCCCGAAGGCATAATAAGAGCAGATCTGTGGAGTGAAGCTGTTGGTGCTGAGGATTCAGTGCCCTCTTCAAATGACTTTTGTGAACCTCAGGTGAGAGCTGTGCAGGTGGTAAGACCAGGCTGACAAGTGGAAGGGATGCTGTGGTTTGGTTGGTTATACCCAAGATCAGGCAAGAATACTCATGAATGTTCTTCAAGCAAGAATGTTATGAATGTCCTCTTACATGATGGAGGCCTTGTACGTTCCTCTTGAGGAAAAAGATTTTTGAAACCTCCTTTTTTGAGTGGTTCACTCTTTGACAAGATGAATGTTTTACAGAACGGGATTCCTTACTTGGGCCTGCATTCAGCACTGCAATTCTAAGCCTAGATAACAGACACTGCCTGCATTTCGTTGTATTTCCCTGCTTCTGATGGTATTTGGAATGGTGATTTTTGGAAAACACTGCAACTTGTCTTCATATATATATGATTTAGCACTTCAAGATAAAAGGCTGCCCTTTTGAGCAACCAGCTGGGAAAGGATTATAATAGACTACACTTGGTGAACTACTAGCATATATAAACAGCTTTTTCTTTTTTTTTAAGTTCTCATCTTCAATATTTAGCAACTTTTCCAGTCTTTCTTTTAAGTGGCACCTTCAGCAAATTGCCAGGCAGGTACTCTGTTTGTGACAAGATGATGGAAGAGGAACATGGATAAAGCCAAATGACAGCAGGGGTCCACCTCAGGTGTCACTGTTGTAATGTCTGCCCAGGTGCCCAGTCAAAAAGACAGACTCATTTTTGGCATTTAGTTCCTTTCTGTGAAAGGTCTGTGCGAGCATTCGTGATAAATGAGGGTGAGGTTTAACAAATGTTCACCACAAGGGAAAATACGATTTTGTGAGTCAGAAGCAGGTAAAGGTCAAGGAGAAAATGTGCTTTATTCTGAGAGCTTCTCATGGGCTGACTCAAAAGCTGCATGGTCTGCAGTCATTCAACTTTATGATGTCTTATGCAACTTTCCCTACTCTGTTGCCTTATTGTGGCTGAAAGCAATCTAATTCACAGAGAAAAATAGGATTGTTATACAGCTAAAATGTATAGCTGCTTAGGGAAAAAAAAACAACAAAGACCTTATGAGAAAATTTAATTTCTTTTGCTACCAACTGGTTTCTTGTAAGTCAAAATGAGATGAAAATTGAGGAGAGCACTGGAGAGAAGCACAGGCAAGGTGCTGCTGCAGGGGTTCTGATGCAGCCTCTAACCTCTTGGGTCATTATTGTACCTTTACAGATCTAGTTTCCTTCTTCAGTACACACGGGCCTGTTATCCATGAGTAACTATTCATTTCCTCAATATGACTGTTTCTTAGATAAAAACATCTGCTACTTTCTCACAAAGCCAAGCTTTTGGGTAACATGTTTGACTGTCTTAAATGTCTCTTACAAAATTGTAGTATTTTGTTCCATCATATATCAGTGTTTCATTTGCTTTTGGTACCTACTTGATACCATGTTTTCAGTGTTTTTTCTTTAATTTGGGGTTGAAAATAATCAAGAAAACTGTTAGATTATACTCACTTTTTTTGGTAATTAAAAATATACCTCGTCAGTTTATTAATATGGGAAATACCTAAAATTGACTTTCTAGTTTTAAGAGGAAAAGGCTGAAAATATGAAATATGAGCATTGATGCTGAATGAATGGATGTAGACAAATAGAATACAACAATATATGTACTATGCTATCTATATCAGTGACTGTTGATTTGGAAGGCTGGCAGCAAATTAATGTTGATCCAGCTGTATGCCATTGATCACTTCAATAGAAATGGAGTTTGGCTGGAAAAAGACTATAACTCTTAATGAAAGACTTGTTTTCAGTACAATCACAGGCAAAATAGATTTTGTTGTTATTGTTGTTGTTTTTGGTTTTTTGACAACAAAATTAGCACTTCTTTCCCAAAATATTGAATTACAGAACAGAAACTTGGACCGGAGTTCTCCCTTGCTTACTAGATTGCCTAATATATTACATTTTCTGACTGTTTTAAATGTCTTTCTGTTCCAAATAAGTCTGTCAAAACTGGCAATACTTTCTTGAAATATTTGAAGTTCAGTATACAGGTATATTTTAATAAAGAAAACAAAAGTGTTCTTAAAATGAGCCATCTGTTGATGCAGCAGAGAAAGCAGGCCCGGGTTTGTCAGCAATAGACACATTTATGTTCAGAACCTGCATTTTTCCACGTTTTCATCTGCTGTTTCCTGATTGTTAAGGGGTCAGAGAGGGTTGAGTTGAATTTTACTTTATTCCATTTTTGATTTCACCAGGAAAGAGTTTCACTGATCTAAATAGATTGAAAGATTAGCTGAAGGTCTTATGCTGCTTCATAAAGTTTCTTTGAATTCCTTGTGATTGATTCCTGGAATAATTTCAAATAAGTCTTTGTCTTCTTCCTTCTGCTGCATCTGTTGAAGTGTTTAAAGTAATGAAGAATTTATCTGGGCTTTTTCTGAAGGAAGTCCTGCCTTCTGCTATTTAAGGTGCAGTTTTTAGATTTACCAGTCATTATTTCAACTGCTGATCAACATTTGTAGATATGACCTGAGCTGAACACATACATAGCTTGTTATAGATTGCTTGACCACCTCAAGGAGAAATTTTATTTTTCATCTGTGGGTCAGCTCCTGTTTACGTGACTTTCCAGTGAGGATTTCTGGGAAATGTTACTCTCTGTTTATGCAGGATTAAAAATGTGAATCCTCTTGCCAGTCTTCTGCCCATGTAGTGAGATTGTGGGAAGCTACTGCTCTGATGGTGCATGTTCACAGAGCTTTATTCCTGAGTGCTACATAAATGGGAATAATCTGCATTGTTTAAAGGGTCATGGGCCAGGGTTACAGTGCTGAACACAATCTATCTTGTCACCATTTAATTCATGTCGATTTAAATGATTTATTATTTTTACCTTGTTGCACACTCTTTACTTATTTAGCATTTGCTTTTTTGCCTTATTATTTATTTTTAACCACTATGGTGAAAGGCACTGTAATTGGTCCACTCAAACAGTGCCAGTTATAGAAATGAAGGAACTGTGCAGGACTCAATAAACAAGCTGATTATGGTTAGCTTAGAATCAAAAGAATATTTTCCCTATGAGAGGCCTAAAACCTTGCTTGTTTGTTTGTTTTATATTTTTTGTTTGCTTCTCCGAACAAGATTACTTAAAAAAACATGTAGCAAGGAACATGAGGTTTCTTCAAGCATTAGTTAAACTGTCAGTTGGCAGTGACGTGGACTTGGTTAAGTCTTTGAAAATGAAAAAGGTGACCTCTGACACCCTTCTTAGAAAACCACATACCTCTGCCTGTGTGGGTAAGGCATTAAACTGATGCTTTAATACTGTTAAAGGTAGTAGGTATTTCTGGAAAAAAAAAGTTTATGATCCTGTTCTATTAAGAAATATGGAACTATAGCACACTTGGAAATTAGTGTAACATAATCTGCTGAGGGAATGAATCAGTTGCTGGACCTGCCACAAATTCTGACTGAGTGCAATCAACCCATTTCATTTTTTGCTGGACAAGGTCAATCTCTACATCTCCTTATGAAATACAGTATATCAAATACTACTGCCCTACATATATCTAGTCTTATAAGTGGCCCTAGCAGGTCTAATATAAGCTGGACACCAAAAATTTCTAATAGATGTTTCTCCCAAACATGCTGAGCACCAGGGCAGGGGAAAAAGGTCAGAGAGTTAGAGAAAAATGTAGTCACCATTCTCAGATTTACTTCTGCAATTGCAACACAGTGAAAAGGAAATAAGAGCTTGCACAGCTCTACACATTTGAAATTCATTTAGCCAGAATTCATATATTCTTCATTCGGTACTTTCCCTTGTGCTAGTGAGATTCAAGTTTTTTTGGCAAAGGGACAGAACTACATTGATTTAATCAACTACTTTAATATGACTGCTGCTCACAGAGCCAAATATGCCTTTAGTTATTGTAATGTCAGTATTTATCCAGAAAGTGCACTAAGCTTGCTAGCTAACTGTATACAAGAAACATAGACAGTAGCAGCTGCTGCCTTTGATTTTCATCAAACTCTTTATTGATACATACCGAAAACTCTTCTATTCCACAAAGACACTCAGCATTTTTATGACATAATTTGTGGGCAGTCTGAGGTATCTTGAAGTCTGATTATCTTTCAGTGTTTGGGATACTCAGCAGTTTCCAAATTCAGAGCTGTACAAGATCATTTGATGATTACTGAAACTGTTGACTTGCAACCACGATTTTAATAGAGAACTGCTTAACCACACATAGAAGTCATTAAAAAAACCCCAAAGACAACATGTCTTTCATGTGTTTGCTCTTTATCAGTGTTCCATATGTTTATTCTCTTGGTCTCTTGCCCTCAGGATATGCAGTTTAACCTCTGCTGGTATTTTAGCATCACTGACAACTGCAGTTACTTTATGGTGCAGAGTAACTCCATTAATTAGTTTTCTATTTCCCAGGTTCTATTTGAACATGTCAATGCTGTATATTTGATGCTTCAGTGATGAATTCTTTTCCCTAGTAGGAATTTTAATAGTACCTGTTACTGTGTCAGAAATGGACTAGCTGTGCTAAGGTCTACTATTGAGCATTTCAGTGATGTCAGATTTTGAGCTTTGACATCATGTTGAGGTGAGCTAAGGCTAAGCAAAAGAATCTGGCTTGGCTTCTGACAAAGTGAAAACAATGTTGAAGTAATACTATTCTATTAACCAAATTTTTGAAGACTCTAAAATTAGAAAAGCTTTGGGATTCGCACTGGCAACATGTCACAATGTGAAGCACTCCAGAGATGCAAGAAATTGTACATCTGGAAAGAAGCATAATGTAATATTAAAATTTTCTGCTCTTTTGTTATTTTGGCTCCTTGGATCCCTTTGCCACAGGAGTTCTGATTTGTTACAGAAGGAAGTAAGACAGCGGGTACTGCAACTTTTTGTCATAATTATTTTGTTCAAGAGCCTTAATAGTGTTCAGACTCTTATCCCTGGGGTTAAAATTGGCAACTGAAATGCACTGAACACTGGTACCTGAATAATAGCCCTTGCAGTTGACTGTGTCACCTGCCAGATTCTCAGTGACACTGGTTTCAGTGAGGGAGAACAATACTGCATGCAGTGGAATTTTGCAGGTTTTCTGCAGAATAGATGAGAGCAGAGTTCAGTGGCCTCAAATTCCAATTAGTGGTTGACATCCCTTGTTAGAAAGTTGTCAGTAACTTCTGTTTTGAAGTTGACTTCATTATCTGCAGTATAACCTTTAAAACTGGGGACATGATGGCCATTTGGCTAGGTCTTTGAGAAACTTTCTCTCTGAAGGTCTGTTTTGCAGACATCCTGGTTTTGCTGCCTGTTAGAAGAGCTCCTTTATCTTACTGAGTAGCAATCAAATTAGGAGGTGGAATACTGTATTGCTAAGGCCTAAGGAGGGCTTTTTGTGCAAGATCCAAAAGAATCAAAATGCTGCAAACAACCAGATTATACAGCTAAAATCACAAATGAACATATCCTCAAGTGCTGAAAGATTGCTGCTTCCTGGCTTCCCACTGAACAGTTTATTACCTACAAAAATTGCACTTTCACATCCCACTTTGATATGCTTCTCTTTTCATGTTTGCATAGTGTTTACTATTGCCTGTTTTCTCAGCTGTGCCTAACCTTGTCTGAAGTTTTTAATGCAGCAGTTCTCGCCTTTGTCAGGAAACACATCTCTTAGTTTTTTAACTGTTAATTCACACAAAGCCCTGGAAACTGTGCTCTCACCTCGGTTGTGTGAATTTTTCTGCTGTTACAAGTCAGTAACACTAACACTGCAATCTGTCTGAACTTGCAAATGTACCTGAATCCTGTACGACTGAACACCAGGTCACTCTCAAGTCTCCCAGAAATCTGTGATAAATGGGTAGCTGTACATCTCCTGTCAGCTTTGATGTTGCAGCACAGAGAGCGGCTATATTCCGTGCTAATACCAACAGCAGTAGAAGTATTTGTTTAATTTTTTTTAGATCTAAAGGTCTAAAGCTGTGTATGTTCTACCATACAAAGCTATAGGCACAATTAACTGCTCACCAAAATCCTAGTTAGAATGGTTAGAACTTTCCTCCATCGTCTACTTTCTTAAAACTCTTGCACCTTAAGCCTTTTCTTACCAAGTGGACGAGTATTGCATATCAATCTGAAAATATGCTTTTGCCTCTTCACTTTGTATGTCAATCTTATATCAAAATATTCCTCAGGTCAATTTATACATTTGTGAATGTGGCAGGAGAAGGCCATGAATTACCTCTTCTGGATTATGCAGAAATGGATAATTTATAGTTCAATAACCTGGGCATTATAAACAGTTCCAGTTATGTTAGATATAAGTTAGTTTGACAGGATACTCCACATGGATCCATGATACAGGGTTGACAAATATCTTTCCTAAATACCAAGAACAGTTCAACTGAACATATCACTGGACTGTGCCGATCACAAATGAAGTCTCCTTCAAAGCCTTCAGTCAGCACCCCCTCAGCAAGTTCCTTTCAGTTTACACCCTGCAGCACTTGAAGAAAGTGTATATTTAGCCAGTGACAGAGCAGCAGTTTCGAATAGGCAACTTCATCTTGGTCACTTCCCTAAGGCACCAGATTTGCCAATTTGTTAATGCCCTTTGCCTGGAGCAATTTCATACTTGGTTTGTCAAGCACATTTGTTATGTATGTTCAGGCAAAGACTAGAATGAAAAATACCTTATCCTGCAAGTGCTTCCATCTCTTCAGTTCCAAACTTAGAGCTGAAGCTTTTGCATACCAGCAGTAACTGATATTTGGCTCTTAGCAGTTTTTTATCTAAAGTTATGGAAGACTTTCAAAAGAGGAAAGGAATGTCAGTAAGGAAGGAGAAGCAAAGGTATCTCAGGTTAAGTAGGACAAAAGTCACAGGAAAACGCAGTGTTAGAGACAAAAGTATATAACCAGAAGTGGTAAAAGCAGAGAGGAATGTGTTCAAATTTGGAATAAAGGTCATAGAGGAGGACACAAATGTCCCAATGTTAATGGCTATTCCTATGTTAATAGGAATTGTGTACATAATCATATGTATATAATGTACATATTAAGTATATATAAAATATATAGAAAATAAAAATATATTCAGATTGCAGTTGCATTTTTAGATTGGCAAAAAAATCTTAATTTTGTCCATCCGTGTGTTCAAAACAAAATGAATAAGACAGGCTTCCAATGGAGGAGCAGCAGGCTTTTTGGACAATGTAATTAACCTGAAATTGCATGTAAAAATTGACTGGTTTTAATGTAATGATACAAAGATCATAAAATTAACTAAACCCTTATTGATTGCAGAGTATAGGTAGGGAAGAAAACTAGAGGGTTCTGTTTAAAAAGGGGTCATTTTCTTTTTAGCAAAGGCTTGAGTCCAGCAAGAGTCAGCCTAATCCATTAGTTTGGGAAATTTAAGAAATGCATTAAAATGGGTTAATTCAGCATATGAGGATATTGAATTCTCTTAAATCTTGAGTCCAAAAATGGTAATCCTGTACTCAAGACCACATTTGTGGCTGTCCCTTGAATACTGCAGAGAAACAGCTTTTTCCTAGAAGAGAAAATAGGCCAGTGCTCTTTTCCAGGAGTTTTTCTCATAGGCTTGTTTGATTTTTTACCCAAACTTTACTTCTGGGTAAACTGTGGGTGTGCTGACCTCAGAGGAAGTGAGGGACTATTGAGATCATTTGGGAAGAAGATTATAAACTGGAGCCTGGAAACTAGCACTCCCCATCCTTGTCCTAGCTGTAGACAGGCATTCATAGACACATGTCCTGTTGTTGTTTGGAATGTGTTTAATGCTTGGAATAGTTTGTTTATATTGTGAAGAATTTTTCTAAAGAATTTTTCTATCTCATCTGAACAGGTTTAACATAGACCATGGGTATTTCTGGAAGTATTTTGCCATCCTTTTGGGAACTATGGATTTAGAGATAAGTTAAAATGAGTCAACTAAAGCAAAACAAAAAAAAAATCTATATTTAAAAAGGAAAAAACGTAATTAGACTCACTACTGTATAAATAGCCCGGGATGCAGAATAAGTAATTTCAGTTCCTCCAGCTCAGTTACTGCTTTTGTTTGTTCTTGTCTGTTCTACAACAATCTCGTGAGATTTTCACTATCCTATTAGGAGCTCTAGTTGCTCCCAATATTCAGAGTAAATGTACATTTACCTTCCAAAAGCTGGTTTCTGTGGGTAAAAGCATGCTTTGAGAGCAGGTACTGTTACTGACTGATGTTAGTGGATTCAGACTGGCAATCCTGCTTTAAAAGACATGCTAATAGTATCTCGTCTGCAGAAAAGCAGTATCACCAAGACTTTGAGAATCAATGAGATCCTGATACACAGTTTATATTTTGGAGAAAAATAGCTACTTGAAAAGCTCTTGGGTCCAATTATCAGCTGGTTCAGCCCCATTCCATTGATCTTAATGTTTCAAAGGGAATGGAAGCTTTGAGACCCTGACAATACAAATCGTTGTGTGCAAAGAATACTCCAGATGTAGCAAATGGATAAAATAGGTAAATGAAATATCACATACCTCTATCTTCTCTTTGAAAATTCCATTTTGTTTTACACAATCACTTATTTAACATGCTCTCCCCCCATCCCCTCCTTTTCTTGATTGGCTTAACATCCTAAAATAAGTCATTTATGATTGGAATCTTATGGATTCAGAACAACTGCCTGGATCTGTGGTTATGGTCAAACTGCATGCAAATAAGAAAAGAAGATGAAAATGTTGGCAAGGGATTTTAATGGTTCACTTTTTGTAACTCCTGTTTTACAGCTGATTCACTGGCTGCACTGCATCAGGTTAGAACAACCTCTGAGAGAGAGGAAAACAATTTCATGTGCTGAACTTTATTTCCTAGTACTAATCAATGGAGGAATATTAAAACAGGCTAGAACTGATAATTTTATAACTACCTTTTGTGGGGTTTTGTTGGTACCATTTCGGTAGTCAGGAGACAAGGCAAGATTCTGCTCCTCACGCTGTCCATGTGCTGACTTTGAGGGAGCACCATTTGCCAAAAAAAGCAAAGTAACTGAACAAATCAGATCTTCTGTTTTCTTACTTTACCAGCTTACATTGAGAGTCAATATTGAAAAAACCACACAACGTAATCCAAGGTTCACAAAAAGCAGAGTAAAGGTGTCTGACATTTCCACATGTGTCCAAATGACACCCACACGTGGCTGCCTGGGCGTTCAGTGGCCTGGTGAACTGCTGGTTTCCAAAATTTGGGAAGAGAAAAATAATTCAGCTTAACTGACCCTGTAAATATTCTTTTCTACAAAAATTACAGGAAAGGGTTAAAAAAAAGGACAGCCCAAGTGGTGTTTTCTAACGGAATATGGTATCAGTGATATTTTAGAGTAGGAAATAAATGTTGCATGGATCCATTGATTGTCCAGCCTGCAGTCTCATCATGTTTTGGTGTGATGAACTGTTTGTTTCGTGGTATAAGACCTACATCAAGTGCGATTATCACTTAATCAATCTTGAGTGATATAAGGCGTGTAATGGGCTACTGGATCAATTAGGAAGTTAGATCACTTCATCGATACAGCACTGCAAGATTATTTTAAAAACTGATCTCCTTTCTTTTACATAGTGTGCTTTATATGTCCAAGGCAAAACTGAGGTCAGGCCTAAATTATACATGAAACTATTTTATTGTCAAAGCAGCAGTCCTAAAATTGAAATTAGGCTATTATTGAGTTATTCAAATAAAACTAAACATAATACAATCAAATGTTGGTACATAGTGCCATTTTTATGAAGTATTTGAATCAAGCATTTGTTCTAATTCATAAAAAGTTTCTGAGCAATTGCCTAGTACCCAAATTCATCTTTCTTATCTAGAGTTTCACCCCTCTAATTTGAATAACTGCAGCTTACTAAAGAGTGCTAGAGCAGTCTGTTTTTGTGAAAAGAGAACACGGTTGTTGGTGAATTAATTAAAAGATGATATCTACAATTGCAAAACATATTCTGAAAATTTTCAAGAGAACATCCTAACTCTGTAGGAAAAAGATAAATAACTGGAAAGGGAGATATTTTGAATTAATAGGATTCTTTGGTCTTTGAAATTACTACAAATGAAGTCTTTGAATAGCTTCTGGATTTAATGTTGGTATGGTATGGTGTGTTTTTATGTGATGTCTTAACTGTAGTAATTAATCTTATTTTTAAATCTTCTGATAATATTTCTGATGATTTTTCACTTCAGAGTAGCTGCAAAGACACTTTTTTAATTATATGAAATTTCATTATAAATATGTAGCATATATAACTGAACAGTTGCAAAGATAAACCTACAGGAAAATGTTACAATTTTGACAGAAATTAGTAAAAGCAGTGGCAAAATATCAGTCAAGCCAGGAAAAGATGTTTTCTGAACCAGTAACACGGAATGAAGTTGTCACAAAGGGGTCTTAGTACATAATGTGCTCTCCATTGGCTTGATAGAAAAGCTATTTGTAAGACAATGGGAATCTTTCCATGGACTTCCCAGCTGACTTTTGAGTCAGATCCAGTAAGCTCTGACATGTTTGTTTTGAATCCAGATGTTCTCTTTTGTGCTAGCTTGTCTTAAGTTGAGCATTATTTTTAAAATAACCTAAATAGTATTTTTATCTAAATATTATTAGGCCTGTAGGTGTACTAACACATCTTTGCCATTGGAAAATCTCAGAAAACCAAAAATTAAAAAAAAAAAATTAGTATTATGATAGATAACCATACTCATTTGTTTTAAGATCTGCAGGAATTCTAGCATAAATTTCACATATGATTTCTGTAGTTCTTTTGCTGTTTGAATATCTGTGAACTGTAAAATCTAACAAAATATTTGGGGTTTTTGCATATCTCACAATTTTATTCTTTAATTTGAGTATGTCAAGGCTATTGGTAATCATATATGAAAAAAAGGAAAGGCTATATACATAGGATTGCTTAATTTATCTTTTTTTTCTTTATATTAATATTTTTCAGTCAATATGGCAAACAGATACTGGATATCAAAATCTTCTCAAAAGCAGTTCTTTTGGCTGCAATTTCATTCAAAATCTTTTGGAAAAACACTTACCTATTTGGGCCTGATGGTTTGCTCCACATTTTTAGCTTTTGTTCAGTTTGGAACTTAAATTGTGATCCGATCCCTTGAAAACTATCTTCCAAAAAGAGCTCCCATGAATATGCTTCTATAAAGTTTCCTCTCTTGACTGCTAGGTAGTAACACAGCTGTTGAGTTCTTCAGCAGGAGAATTAAATGGCAAATTAATTTAGAGAGAATCTACAAGTTTAAATCTCTGCTTTTGCTTGTCTGAAGTGCAGATTTTTATCATGGGTTTTGCTACAGCATCACATCCATAGCAAAGCTTGGGAGCCATGGTAAGAAAAGCTGCCCTAGTGTGCTGTGTGTAAATATGATAGAGATGACCAGTGTAAGAAATATATGAACAACTGGTATTTAGTGAGCTTTTTGCTGTCAGGATGAACAGGACAAATAGGAAAAATCACTCTATAGACAAATGGAAACTCCTAGGAGAGTGCAAAGGTCTTTAATAGTTTCTGTGTCTCCTGAGTGATCAGGTCTGAACTGATATTCTTTGTATATGTAGTTGTGGCATTCAGTGGTATTTGTACCAATATATATGTAAAAGGTTATAAAGAAGTAAAAATGACCAGGTGTCAGGGAAAATTTGGAAGGTCACAAGTCTACCAACTCTGTTGGGTATTAGGGGATATCAAGGAATTCCTGACTGAGGTATATTTGAAGAAGGTAGGAAAGAGCACTGCTTCAGATGGAGATGGGAATGATATTCCTTATATTCCATAAAACAGCCCTTTTTCAGTGTTATACCCAGAAGCCTAACTTTGAAGTTTGACAAGTAATTCTCACATCTATTTTGGTACTAAACTTTTCTGCCACTGCTCTGTTGTGATGGATCCGAGGAAACCTGCGAGTCTGTGCTGCTCACAGGTGTGAATTTGGCTTAGTGGTGTCCATTCCCACCCAGCGGGGACAGAGGTGTCTGGGGCAGTTGCAGGGAAGCTGGGGGCTGACAGCAAGGGATGGCAAAGGCTGTGGTAAAGGATGGCTGGTCAGGCAATGCCTTTTCACTGGGAGAGCAATCAGCAAAAGCAGTAACGTGTTCTTTGTGCAAGGAATAAGAAGCAGAGGTACTTTTTTGTTCCTAGCAAGCCCTGGAGCACCACAGCTCCAAAAAAATGTTACTAATTATCAACAAAGGGAACTTTAGTGGCAAACATTGGCACATACACTGTCAGCCAGAATTACTGAATTATTTAACACGTAGAAAAGGTACCTTGCTACAGCAAATATGACAGGAACCATGTGTCTATGGACTGTAATGCACCCAGCTCATACATGCTTTTCATGGGAGGTATATGTTAGAGAGCTAGGCAGTCTGGAAAGAAAAATGGCATGACTGTGTTGGCAAAGAAAACCTAAAGGAGTATATATGAATAGCAAATACTAATTTTCACATCCAGACAGAATTAATTTAGAATACTCTCATGTGTCTGTAATAGAGTTATCCAGCAACATAATGCTTCGGAAAGATCTGTGTCATTTCTAATCTGTGGAAAGGAGCCAGTTGGATACAAGCTTTAATTAATTATATATACTGATTGAAACTATTAGAAATAGCTAAAAAAATAAAGTTATGAAAATGCAAAGCCATTTACTGTTAAGATTGCAGTGAAATGAAAATGTGAACTGCCAATTAATTTGGAACACTACTGTAGGAGTAGAATTCTGAAAGTATTGGTATTTCAGAATAAAATATTTCTCTAAATATTCAAAATGACAGTAGCTTCACTTTTGAATTATGTATTATCCCTGTCAATATAAATTTATTCATCTGTAGACTCGGCATTAACAGGAACATTTCAAACAAAGATAAATACTTGGAAGAAAAAGCTTGCTTCTTAAAATGAGAAACACTATGTATTACATTTAGTTTGTCAAGGAAATTATGATAAATAATTCCTAGCTCAAAGCAGAAAAGTGTGATTAAGTGATTTGAAGAACTAGTGGCAATATCCATCCTAATTACTTTCCCTGTGGTTGCATAAATATCTTCTGAAAGCCTAGCCTTGCTCACAGCAAAACACAAATGTGATAATCGACACTTTCAACCTGGGGGCAGCAAAGACACCTCAGCAAACAGCCTGGTTCTTAAAGGCTGCAGCACAGTTTTTGTGCATGTATGTTCTTACTGCACATGGCAAGGAAACGCAAGTTTCATTTTGTCCTTAGAGGAGTCAAGTTTGCTCCTAGAGGGAATGGTTTTAGAAGAGAGTCCTACAGTAGCAGGCAGCTTTGAAAAGACTTTGCTTTCTCTTCCCCCCTCACAGAACAGC
Source organism: Lepidothrix coronata (assembly GCF_001604755.1). Classification (NCBI taxonomy): domain Eukaryota; kingdom Metazoa; phylum Chordata; class Aves; order Passeriformes; family Pipridae; genus Lepidothrix; species Lepidothrix coronata. The sequence goes on along the minus strand of NW_016690300.1, from coordinate 1,269,843 downwards.
AGAAAGGGGCAGTAAGGGGATCAATATCTTCATGTTTAAAATTAATATTTCAAGCCAAAACACAAAGGTAGAGAGAAGATCTTATTTTTTTTCTATAAAAACTTGAGGTTTAAACACTGTGGAGGTTGGAAGAACCATTGTAGATGATGAACAACGCTGACATAACAAAAAATGAGTACACAGTGCCCCTGAATAAATTTATGGTGGAAATTAGGAAGAACTATGAATGGAATTAGGATCTGGAGTGGCCATTTACAGGAGCAGAGGGGACATGAGCACATTTGGGTGTTAGGATGGATTTTATTATGCTCAGAGTTATGTGATGTGGTTGTCTGCAATAGCTGATTGGACGACTCTGTTATGTCTGATGTGCTTTACCCCATCGTTTCAGAGATTCATTCCACCCAAAGAAAGCAGCTACCTTGGGAGATGTAAGCCAGGAGACAGTGACAATGTTTTAGGCAGGTTGAATTTAATCATCACAACTGTAATGAGGCTTTGAGTTTAATCTAGTACATGATAGGTAAAGGATGACATGATTTAAGCATCAAAGCCATGCCTGCCTTTCGTGACAATTATTTGTTGGCAGCTGTGCCAGTATATCTGTTGTGAGGAAGAAGATGCCTTTCATCTCCCTAGATAAAAAATAGATTTTGCAGCTGAGCATTGAAACCTTATCAAATTTGTAATCAGTAGTACATGTAATTAAATGCTGGAGATATTTACAATTTAAGGACCCCACTGAAATCTTCTATAGAAAAACTGATGTCTAAGAAGGTGAAAACACATTTGGCAGACTATGTTACAGTGCTGGTCACATAAGACAGCTACAGTATGTAGCTCACTAACTTCTATGAGCCTTTCATATTTTAGAGTTTGTGAATATCTTTCTTGGCACTAAAGGAGGCATCTGATTCGTTTCCTATTTCTAGAATTTTATCTAATATTAAGACAGGACCTTAACTCAAAGTTTTTGGACAGAAAGTCTGATAATAAGTGCATTTCTGACAAAGCATCTTTTTTCTTATTAAACAATAAGAAGACTAATTTAATTTATTAGTTGTACCTATTTTTAAATACCTGTTTTGACTGATTTTGAACAGGAACTTTTAACTCAGTATTATGGCACTCTTGAACTGCAAGGTCTGCCTTGCTTATGCAAAGTAACTTGTTGTTTCCATATCTAATTAGACTGATGTTTAACATCATAGAGAAATCCCCTTTTGTGGTTGTAGAGTTATGACTCCTAATCTTTATGTTTACGTAGTAATGTAGTTGGAGTATCCAAAAATTCCTTCACCTGACAGTTGGGTCTCTCTTTTAGAAAAAAAATAAAACTTTTCTCATATTAACACTTGTCTCATACAGAGAAATTAGGAACAGATAAAATTTTAACGGGGTCTTGTTTCTTGTCTTATACGAGAAGGCTCATTCTTGAGAGGTGTATAAAAGACTATCTTTCCAGGTAGGAAAGGACAGCTATTGATCTGTTAGAAGAAGAGTTAAAATCAACTCTGTTCTAAACTGAGGTTTTAAGAAAATCTGTAAGGCTGAAGGTAGAGGTTGGAATATGAATAAAACCTTAAGGAAGATTTAGGTACTCTAAATTAGGATCCTTTGCTCATAGAAGCCAAGTTCCAGAATACAGGATTTTGAGCTGCACTACTCAGGGCCTAGGTGTCCTAATCGTTTAATAGCTGGTGACAAAAGAACATAATAGTTATGAAATATAAGGAAGTATAAAATAAATAAACATAGGGTTTTCATTTTATTTTCCATGCACTTGCCTCTAAATCTTTGGTAGCAGCATTGTCTGTATCTGGCTGGTATCAGAACATTCTAGCTTCATTTTCGTCCTAGAATTCATCTGCTGTTTCTGCCAGTCTTTTGGGATAGCACTTCACTCCAGCTCATGTGTTCCATCATGACAGTGGAGCGGTGGTCTCTTCTCACTACCTGGACACATATACACTCCTCAGGGGTACCAATGAAAGCAGAGTGTTCTCCCACTAAGGTTTGTAAACAGTGCAGGAGTCATTAATAGTGAGAGCTGGTGTGAAAAAAGCATCTTCTGCTGATTAATGTTAAACTAGAGAGTCCTTATTATACAGTGGGATAGAAAAAGAGGTTCTCAGTTTTTCATACCTATCCTTAAAGTTACGGGATATTGGGCCAAGCCACTGGGGTCCAGATGTGCTGATCTAACATTTTTAGCTCAATGCTCTTCTTTCTTGTGCAAGTGAAATGTATTTTGGAACATCTTCACTGTTGGTGGCTACCTAATAGCAGATGGCAGTTCATCTCTTTTTCTAGACGGAGAAGAGAAGAAAGCAGAATGAGCACGGGAACTCATTAGCTCTTGTCAGGTTCTTGTTAGCTTCTCAGGACCCAAAATATTAGCTCAATTTCATTCTGGACTTTGCCATATATGTTTAGGTACCCTTAAATGTCTGTTGACACAAAAAGGCATTATATGGCTGACAAAATGTGGTGAGAGCTATGTAATATTCACATAGGATTCACTAAGAATTAAGGCTTAACAGCATAGCTTAACAGAACTTGAAACATATTAAAAATCCTTGCTTGTGTTCCCATAACGTCGCATTTCATTGAAGTGTGCATAGAAAAAAAGGAGTGAAAGACTGTGTTCTAATATTGATGTTACTGAAAGTTCATATGTTTTGTCCCCAGGTGCCTAAAGTTTGGCATCTAATCTGCATTTAATATTAAGATGCATTTTCAAAATTAGTTTCTAATTTAGATGTCTAACAGTGAACATCCACCACGGAGTCAGGACTAATCAGAACTGCAGCTTTCACCTAAAAAAAAACTTTTCAAGGGACTGCTCTAATTTAGAAGGTAAAGATAATTTGTGAATGGTGAAATACTCTGTGCCCATTACTTTTTTTCTCTGAGGGTGATAATGTTATTTTAAGTGGAAAATTCATTTGAAGTCCCTTACAAAAGATGATTTTTGACAGCTGATAATAATGGGGGTTGGTAATGAAAATCAATTGCACGTGTTTCTACAAGTTAATTTCCACTGCAGCTTGTGAGGATGAAGAGATTGCTATTATTCCTTGATCCATAAGGACATACATTTTCCTATCCTGTGGCCTGTAGTCTTCTCAGGGGAAACTGAGCTCATGCCTGTGCTGCTGTAAATACACTTTAATGCACGTGGTGGGGAAGAGCTTCCGAGGGAAAGAGTTCTGCCCAACTCTCTGTTAGTACGTTGTGCACCTAACGTTAAAACATATGTGTTTTCCTAGGGTGGTTTATTTGTTTTGTCAGGTTTGGCCTGCTGTAGTTTTTATTTTATTTCACACTGTTTGTTTTCTTTTGTACCAGATCTTTAACTTTGCTTCAGGATTTTTTTCTTTGTATGGTCCTTGGCTTTAACTTCAAGTTTCACAACATAAATCCTGTTTTTATCTCCCCAGTGCACTTTGAGATCTGCATAGTTAAATGGAATGAGGAAATTAAATGTCAGTGTGAAGAGCTATACTGACCTTTACACTTTCTTTTTTCCTTCTGAAAAACTTTCATCACGGTATCCATCCTCAGCACCTAGCACAGTAGATTCTCTGTGCTTGATTATTGACTTGTTGATGTTTCTGCAATGAAATCCTCATGCTTGAAAGGCAGTGCAAAATTAATTAGTATCTGTGAAGGGAGGAAATAGAGCTATTAAGGAAATAATTTTTAAAACTCTTGGTGAATCTGTATTCTATATACTGGAAAGAAAAAGCCTACAGAAAAATGTGATTCCAAGGAACTGAGATGATGTGAAATAGAATTTGAAGGTACTAAGTCAATGCCTGTGATATCATTATCTAATAAGAAGTCTAGAGACAAGGACGTGTAGTGATAGGACAAAGGGTAATGGCTTTAACCTGATGGAGGACAGGGTTAGACTGGATTTTAGGAAGAAATTCTTCCCTGTGAAGGTGGTGAGGCACTGAATAGATTGCCCAGAGAAGTTGTGCATGTCCCACCCCTGGAAGTGTTCAAGGCCAGGTTGGACGGGGCTCTGAGCAACCTGGGATAGTGGAAGGTGTCCCTGTGCATGGCAGGGGATTGGAAAGAGATGATCTTTAGGGTCCCTTCCAACCCAAACCATTAATGGTCATCTGCATTCTCAGTAGCTGTAGGAGGAAGAAGAGAATTGAGCCACTGAACTCTTTGTCCCTTGCAATGGTGAGCAAGATTTGCTAGGGAAGTTGCAAGTGCATGGAAATTTCTGTTTCCTCTTGCTTGATCGCCTTCCTCTGAGTGTCCCTTAAGCCACAGAATTATTTTGATTTTAATATAAAGATTTAAACTTGGGTTCAAATACATCATAATACATCATAACTCTCAGAATTACTTTCCTCCTTGAAGTTATGGTAATTTTCTTTTGAGAGAGGAATGGCATAATTTGAATTCCAGTGTGTGACACTCTGAAATAATGTTGCATGGTAGATTACTCCTATAGGCATTTAACAAAGTTGTCACATATCACACATCCTGGAAGAGAGGCTATAATGGGAAGGTTGCAGATGGTAGCCTATTAAAATATATTCTTTAGCAAGCTTGGCTGGCCAATGAAACTGAGCCAAGCAATGTGCTCCCAGAGAGATTTTCTAGCTGAAGTTATTTACCTTCAAATGTACAAGGTAATGAGAGAAAGTAGGTTATAACTGCCTCTTGAAAAGAAAGACAAGTACAGGACTTTTGTAAACTCATACCTGCCCTGGTTAATGCATACAGTCCCCAGGATAAGTGAAATTATAATAAATGGAACAACACATTTCACAGTACAGGGGCAGGTATTGCAACATCTGCTTTTAGGTGCCCTGTGCTGCTAGAACTCAGCCCAGAGCAGTGAGTTTATATTCCGCTGTGTAACCTGTAGGCAGGAGGAACCTGAGGGAGAAGACCCCAATTAGGAGCCTGAGGAAGAGAGGACTGTATTAGGTAGCCATAATAATATATATTTGTTTTTATAAGTGTTTAATTAGGTTTTATGATAAAGAAAATAAAAGGTGGTTTGTCCTTTTTTGTTTTTTTTAAATGAAACATTGAACTTGTAGTGATTATTTGCTAGAAAAATATAATTAGTCTTCAATTACCATGAAATTGTCATCCATTCCCTTTCAACATCTCTGGCACTTTCAGTTCCTCTAATCAATGTCGTGCTGACTAGTCTCACATTGGCAGGAGGTGAGAAAACACCCTTGAAATAAGAATCATTCTTCTCTGTTGAGTACCAGGGTTTGCATTTGAAATTGAGCTAATGATACAGCTAGCTAGGAGTTGCTTTTATTGGGCGATGAAATGAATATTATTTGATTTTAGTTCCATCCAGCCCTTTGTGCGAAGCTTAATTGAGGGTTTTTGATCAGACAAGTAGTGGTTAAGATTGCTCAAGGTCTATCCCGAAAATGTTTTTCACTGAAACACTGAGGAAATGTCCTCAGCTTTCCAGTTGCACTTCCACCTAACCAGGGAAGGAAATTGAAATAATGGAAATGTGATTATATATTGATTGTATTGTTATATAAAAGATGGGGTGGGGTGGCCCTGATGTATCAAATTAATTTACAAATAGATCTGAATGAAACTTTGAATGTACAAGTTGTCTGGATTTGCCAGAGGTAATGTAGGCTGTCCAAGTTTTAAAAGCTAAGCTTAACTCTTGTCTTCATGCAGATGGTGACCAGGAATGACGCAGAAACCTTCTTACTCCTCTGTAACTGTCAGTACTACAAAGTTTAGCAATAGTTACCCCCTTATGCAACTTTGAGATCCTGAATTGTGAGACTCTCTGCATGTGTGCAAGAAAAAAGGATCATTACTCTGCCTTCCTTCCTGGTTGTTATGAAAAGGACACTGTAGCATTGCAGAGGTTACAGGACCCTAAAGTCATACTCTTGTAGCAGAAGTTGTATTGTTTCCCTGGGTCTGGGAAATAAGAATTGAGTAAACTTTCCATTGGCTGATTAGTTGAGCTCATATTTTCCCAGTATTTATGTGTTAGTTGTCTCCATCCTCCAATAGGTCCCCGGAGACTTCATAGAGTTCTGGTCTGAGCAGACACAACCAGACTATCACTTCCCATGTTAATAAAATGTAAATTATTTCATTAACATAATATCACATTGAATAGGCTGTTTAGAATATCCCATTGAATAGGCTGTTCTATCAGCTCACTTTCAGTGTTGTATTGATGGTGTACCTCTGAGGATGGTGTGTCTCTAAGGCCCTAAATCCTGTGGTGCTTGGGACACAAAGGCCTTGTAATGTAATTCTCAAAAGACCATTTTCACGTGCTGTGTTAAGTACTGTGGATGCCTTTGTTGTCAAATACATTTGCTGGTAGGGAAAGGGAAGCGATTTTGGTTTGAGAGAGAGCAAACATTCCTAACCTCTGGATTTATATTAACTTGGAATTTTTGAATCAGTCTCACTTCCTCACTCAGAAATAACTGATTTTTTTTACTTTGGGAGAAAATTTTGAGAAGGGGCTAAGAGTAACGACACTGTGAGCAGAATTTTCTGATTGACCATCTAGAGAAACTCCACCTGGAACACGAGGCAAAACATTTCTATAGCTGAGCAAAATTCCTGATGGATTTGTGAAGGATAAACAGTAATCTAATCTGGAGTTTTCTGTAGCCCCTGAAGTTTCCTGAGGTGCTCAGCACAGTTGGTCTGTTGTGTTTAATTAAGAAAAAATTTGGCTGAGAGGGCTTTTTTATTGTTTTATTTTGTTTTAGCTACTTTTAATGTGTTTAACTAATTCAACTAGATGTTTGGCTGGATAAGCTTGTGATGATTTGATTTCTAGTTTTATAGCAAAAGTGGGACACAAATGAGGGCTTGCTTGAAGTTTATTCCTCAGTGAATAATTCACTAGGTAAGTGTTTGATGAGAAAAGACCTGTACAAAATAATATCACCAGAATTTTTTACCAAATTGCTCCACAATGTGATGGCCTCATCCACTTCTAAATTCCTACCATAGGGTACCTTTAGGGTGAAGTAAGTTCCTGGAAATGCAGAAAATGCAGAACTTGCTTCTGCTTGACTGGGAGACACAACTCCATGATTTGTCCTCCAGATAGATTTCTATTTTATTTTTTCACCAGTGACAACAAGACTGATGAATATCACTCCCTAAAATGGAATTTTTAGAATTTAACAAGTAGAGGTAACTTGTACTGCAGAGTTTTTAAAAGAATTAGCTAAAGCATTTTCTTCTCCGCATATCTACTTCTGAATAAACCTTGGATGAAATTAAGAAGGTAAAACTGCCCAAAAGAAAGCTAGTGTTAATATTAAAAAGAAGGTCACTCAGGCATATGTAAACATGTATGAACACAGGTGAATTAGGGAAAAACTTAACTCTTTTAATGAATATTACCTTTCAAATTTCCAGATATCACTCCTGATAAGTTATAAAAAAGATTCACCAAGATTCACTTGGCATTTCTGTTAGAAAGTCCCTTTACAGATGTCTTATTTCAGTTCCCTATGAGTTACTTGTTGGGAATATATTTTTGCATCATTATAGACATTTATAGAGAAGTTAAGCAATGTTAGATGCTTTATCTGGTATAAAGAAATTTTAAACATCAGGCCAGTATTATGAACTTCTAAACTCAGGTTTGATTTTGCTGCTGAAGGGGGTGAAAGTCCTTGCCATAGAGGTATCTAACACAGGCAAAATGTTGTCAGGGTCTCTAAATGGCAGGACACAAATTCAAAGAAAAAAATTCTTGTGAGCTCTTGGATATCAAGAAGCTCCCTGTGGTTGGCAAAACCCTTAAGCCATGCCTTATGAAAGCTTGGAAACTATCACCATTCCTGTACTCTTCTCTTTGCTGCTGATCCCTGGTCAAGACATTGGGTAGCACAGTAGGCAGAGCTTTTGTAACCTGCCCATCCTTACACAGATCACTTTGTGAGCTGCAATACAAGAGCACTCAGCCCACTTGTTGTGCACTGAGTCCAGAGTGCTTAGAATTCATGACCAAAAGCCAGTGGTTCTTTAGCTTAAGAGGAGTTCTTGGAGCATCGAGTTCTGCATCGTTAGTCTGTATTGTCTCGTGATGGTCAGAAATTGCTTTGAAAAATTGGTTTCTGGATGGTTAGGTTTTCTTATGACCCCATTTTGACTTCTCACCTTCAGATAAACAGTGTTGGGAGAACAAGGGTTTGCCCATTCAGAGCTGGCTGTGTAAATCAGGTATATATTCAGTAAGATTGAAATGAAGAAATAATGCTTTCTGTGAGGACTTTCTGATGAAAAGCTGAACGTTTCAAAGGGTAAAATTGCCAGAAAATACAATGTCATTTCTGCTCAGAGTGCTTTCTGGGGAAAAAAAAAAGGTAATCCTAGAGAAGTCACTGATATGTCTAAATGATTTTGGGAATGCATGCTTTGAGACTCTTTAAAAAAAAAAAAGGAAAAAAAGAAACCTTTTCCCCTTCAGCTTATGAGTCTTTGAGTCTTGTGATATATTCTGCATTTGAGTTACAGTAGAATTAATGACTTGATCTTAGATTTACTATTATTTATTTCCTGCCATGAGCTGCTATAAGCAAGCAATGCAAAAATCTCATGGTAACTAACACATTCATAAATGCAAGGCCACGTCCAGGAGATTTTTATTTGCAGACCAAAATCCCAGAATTTATAGAGTCTGTCTTAGTTACTATTGTGAAGAAGGGGAAAAAAACCCCAGTGAACTCTATTAAAAAGATTGATGTATGGCCACAAGAGCTCTTGACAATTGAAATTTCTCTCTGAATTGTTGTTTAACATATGTATGGCAAAAGAAATGCAGGGGAAGGAACCAAATTTTCTTATGCATTTTTGAAGCACTTTGAATCTAGCAAAGTAATAAATGGTTGAAACACAAATTCTATGCAGCTGAGAAAGCAAAACATTTTACAAAGCAAGAATTCATGCCAGGAAACAAAATCAAAATGATTTCCCAGGTATTTGAGCTATAGGTTTGCTATATGGCCATGGTAGTGGGGTCTGGTCATGCTGCTCTGATCTCTTGTTGAGCTGTTAATGGGACAAGACTTCTCTGTTTCGAGCTTTCAATCTGACAGATTACCTTCCTGTGGCATGCATATTCCAGGAAATGTCCTTTTGAAGTTCTCCTCCTCTTCCTTGAGCTGAAACATTCCTCACTGGATGAGACTGGCGATCCTGTGGACACCTTCTAATGCTGGGAATCATTGGAAACAGTTTTGTCCCTGAAAAAAATTTGCAATACATAACATATTCACTGTTGATTTAAATTTTGTATAACACCAGCTGCTTAGGTCAAAGCAGTACTTTCTGAACACCGTGGTGTCATGATGCTACCTGGTAAGTCATTCCTTTTCCTCTCAGATGTTTACACCTTTCAGGCAGGCTGTTACTTTTTCTTGCTTTGCTGTCACTTAGATGGATATTGAGTACTTTGTTCTCCTACACACATTAACATTCCTGGTAATGTTAGTGGAAGCTTGAGGTCCTCAGTAGCACAACAGGCAAGTTAATGTTCAATCTTTCAGTGTAAATGAATCCTCTCTGATCTCCAGTAGTTTCATTTGTCTTTTACTGTACCCAGCTTACCGCTGAATTTCAGAGCCTGAATTTCCTTCCAGTTACACATCACTTCTGAATCTGTTTTCTATGCCAGGAGCAAGTAGCCAAAATCTTTACATGGACATGTGTTTTCTCTATATTGTAATTTTTATTTGCTAATATCTAGTCTGTCTTTTCTCATACGTATTTATATATACAGAGAGAGTTCTGCTTCTGTTTAAAAACTCTGTATTATCTGGATGGTTTTAGCTTAAGAAGCATTTTGAGAGACTAAAAGTTGTGAGTTTGCATTTATTAAAAAAGAGACTTTATTCAAAACATTTTGTTAATTCTGAGAACATATTTCTCAGCAGCACTAGATCATAACATTATAGTCCAAAACAGAGCAGTTTTAACAGGCTGTGTTTATAATTGTTTACATATTTATTGCTCTGCTTTATTTTCTTAAAATGTTGTGAAATGTGTTAAAATAATACCTGGATTTGGGTGCTTCAGAATTTCAGTTCATCTGTCAAGTCACTTTTACACATTGTACAGAGGTGCAATGTGAGTCTCTTCCCATTCCAAACACTAACTATGTTAGAAAATGGGGAATATTTTCAGTTAGAATTGTCAAAACATTCATGACCCCAAAGACCACTACCTCTTCTTGTGTAGAAATAATGTCTTACTGATGGACCAATGTTCTCCAAAGTTCTGTAATGGTCTTGAAGAAGACACTGCAGACCCTTGAATAATATTGATATAAATTACTCCCTGATGGGTTATGCAGTAAGTGGATGATAAAGCCTTGTCATACCTTGACTTAGTAGTTGATGCCCCTCTGTCTCTGGGATTGGCTGTGCAGATGGGCCAGTTGCTTGCTTTGTGTCCATACAGGTTAGCCATCTGCACCTCTCACCCACCTCCCACCTGCTGGATAATTTATCATCTACGCAGGGAGTCAGAGATGTCACTGACCAGCTCTTTGCGTGCTGGGCTGATGTTGGGCTTGATTTCATCACCTAACAAAGAGAGTATTTCCTTTCAAATTGTTATTTGCTTTGGCCCAGCTGTTTGCTTGACTTTGGAGGAGGTGGTTTGACAGCCACCTTCATTCTGTAACGTTTTATTCAGCAGGGTTGGTTACAGATACTCCAAGAGATAAATGGTGGTGAAATGAAATGATGGCTCATCTAATATTCAATTACATATATGTCTTTTGTTTGTTCACCTTGGCCACCTGCCCAACACAAAGAGATGCTTATTGTTCCCTAAATAAATTACTCTGGTTCTAAACTGCTTTGCAATTTGATATCAGAGTTCTGTGTTTGTTTGTTGGCACAGGCTGCTCTAAAGATATTCAACCGTCTGTGGTTTGGCTTCTGTTATACTCATTACCTTGAAAAGTAATTATGCAAATATCACATTGCATTAAATACAGGCAGGTTTTTACTTATTTATAAACAATTTTAGAGCATGCAGCTGAAAAATGTCTGCACAGATTGAGAGATGGTGCTGCCTCCCCACCCATTGCTGAAACAGGACAGCAAGCAGTAGATAAGCAAAATTGTTCCATTCTTTGCCTTGCCTGCTTATTGAAAGGAGGAGTGAAGTAAATTGGGCTGTGGACATCCAGTCACCATGGGATTTGGCTATGCTCACAGTTCAGTGCCTGCCTATTGCATGTAAAGAACTTAACACATTTTTTTTTCTCCCATGAAAATAAAGAGGCAACCCAGGAGAAAAAAACAAAGAGAGCTGAGATAGAGATGTTTGAAAGATAATTTGTTTGAAAAGAAACATTAGGCTTCCATCAGCCCCACAATAACTAATAAAAGCCTTAAAGCTTGTGGATTTAGACAGGCTCTGATCTCTCAGTGATATTGATAAAATGTTGCCCTATTCAAGTGATCTGAGTCAGTGTTTACCTGAAATGGGAACTGGGAGCTTTGCTCGGCTGTTGCACAGCACCGTGCACTGCAAATGGCATCTCTTAAGAACTGCTGGGTACAGAAGGCTGCTATCACCATGGATAGCCAGGGGATGCACAGGGATTTTATACAGTTGATCCAAGTTTCAGTCTTATCCGTCTGCAGAGAAATATCCTAAAAGGAATACCAGATGGGTGAGTATCTGGGGAACTACAGACCATCAGCAAAAACTCACACATCCTTGAAAAATGTGTGTAATGTTGCTGTCTGGGGAAGGGGTTTAGAAAGTCAGGAGTATTAAAGTTAAAATTGGGCTTTAATGTATGGGGAGCTGACATTTAGGTTTCAGCAAAAATCTAGCAAAAGTTTTAGACTGCAGGTGCTTTTAAGGAGTGATGATGAGGCCCCTTTTATGTTTAAAAATAGGCTTCTCAAAATCAGACAATGCTGTAATTGTTTGAAAGGTTTGAAAAGACAACCTTCTTTTTAACAGTCTTTACTCCTGTCTGGGGACTTTGTTGAAAGAAAAGCATGCTGTCGAGGAAAGAGTGCACAGATCTTGGCAAGAACATACACATTAACTGAAGCATCACTGATAACTCACTGGTTAGCACAAGACAGAACTAGGTCCACCCAGTGTTCAGATTTTAGCTTTCTTGCCTTTTTGTTTGGATTGTTCTTTTACCACATTAGCCACCCATCCAGTGAGTAAAATACTACCTTGCAGCAACTATGCAAAGCTAAAGCAGAGCTTCAGAACTGAGAGGTGCAATGGAAAAATGATATATTATTAATAAATATGCCTTAGTTTTATTGTTTCCCCTAAGGAAAGTAATAGGAGGTCCAAGATTTCATGGGCAGTGTTCGTGTTACATTATTTTCCATAAACAGATTTTGTTCTGTGCTAAAGATAAGACACAGACATACAAATGCAAAGCAGTTTAAAAGAGGTAGTAGTGGCCCTGATCTTGTTTCCATTGCTGTGTAAATGCCCTACGTGATAGGACTGGTCCAAAGGGAAAAGAGGGAATCTACTCTCTAAGAGTTATGTGCCACTGACATCTGAGACAGCTTATTCTCTTACCTGAAACCTCAAAGGACAGCGACACCTATATGTACCTATTCAAGGATTCTGACTTTTAATTCTGTTTTCTGTGCTGTAACTAAACCTTTCCAAAATTCAGCAGTTCAGCTTCTGTTAGCGGGCTAATGTATAATTGGGAGTTACTAAGACAGGTCTTGGCATAGTTTATTGCAACAGCTCCTTTGAGCCTATTCCCTCAAAGTCTGTTCTTGGTAGAGAATTTTTAATTCGCTGTTGCAAAGCCCCGCAGACCGCAGACCGTAATGGCTGTGTCCTTATGTGTAACCATTTACATGATGGGCAGTAATAGGTTCTTTGGAATGGCTATAACCTATTGTGTCAATTGGATTTTCATGCATAAGTACTAAATTTGTGTGTTGAATGTCTTTCCATAGCATAACCTGAAACTTTAACGGATGTTATTTATTCCCTTTGTCTTTCCAATTTAATCACAATGCTTTTTTACCGTGCATATTTAATTTTGGGGTATAGAAAGGCTTATGAATTTGACCAGTAGAAATAATCTATCTCGTGATGCTTGTCTGAATTTCTTTTGCAAACCATTCATGAATACATCCGGAGTTTTTTGAGGAGAGAAAGGTGGGAGAATAAGAAACAAAACAGAAAATATGTTTTGTGTGCCATGTGCTGATACCTGGACAGTCTTTTCCTCTTTGGCATAACACTGAGGTTGATAGCAACTTGTGCATATATCATCCTCAGTAATATATTTATGTTTCTTGCATTCTGTGTGAATTTTGTTTTTTTATGAGTCTTGGATGATTTTGTTTTCTGCCTCCTATGGTTCCCATGACTAAGGAAGTAGAAGAATTTACAGTATTCCTTTTTTCTCATTTTCATGAGCCTTGTTGTTCCTTCTTTTAACTCTTTGCCTGCAGTGAAATGGCTACCCTTGACTTATGTTTCAAGAAGCAGAAATATTGTGATAGCTTCTACTGAAAAAAGGCAGAGTTGATATACAAATCTCCACAATTGCTCTCCACCTCTTCTGAGCAGGAATTTTGCAATGGCTTAGATTCTAGGGAGGCACACTGGAGGCAGCAGCCAGACCAGAGCCGGGAAGGTGGTTTGCTATCAAGATTAGCATCTGGTAAGCAAACGAGCAACCAATGCTTGGTAGACTTAAGGCTTGTTCCTTGCTGTAAAGCTGTGTAAGAAGTATATCACACTGAGCTCCTTAAGCCTTTACCCACAGATAAAGAAATGGAGGACAAATGATGATAAATTTTCTTCTACCACTTTTTGCTTATAGATAGGAGTGTAATCTGATTTATTTATGCAGTCACTCCATTGACCATGTACTATGGATGTACATTTTATGGTCATTCAAACTCTCTGGCTTAAGAAGTATTTCTAAATACTACACACTACAAAAATCACAACTGTTATGATTGATTGGGAATGAGAAATATTGTATTTGAGGAATATATTATTTGAGGTAGAGGGAAAACTAAGAGCTGACAATGCCAAAGGAAAGGACTCTAATATAATTTTTTGTATTTCTTCATCAAAAAACTCAACGAAGATCACATAGTAGAAAAATTAGCACCAGAAATATATAGACAAGAGCTGTCTAGAATAAAAAAGAAAAAACTTAATGAACCCATCACTTAAATGAACCCAATATTTTCAAAGTTTCAGGCCTAATAAAACTCACCCAAGGAATACAGACAAATGTCTGAAATATTCATAGTGGTTTTAGGAGTTCTTTTTTGAGAACACATGAAAACATGTTGGAAAAGGTACTGGACCAGATGAAATTTAAGATTACACAGTTTAGAAGAAAACCTAAAAAATCTCATTTTGGTTGAGACACATTTCGCACAGAAAAAAAAGGCTTTCTAGTGCTTGCTAGAGAAATCACAGCACTTCATGCCCCTTTACACAAATCTCAAAGGCATTAAGTGAATCACTACAAGATGCTTTAGAGGGTCTATTTGTCACAGATATTAAGGAATTACAGAAGCACTGTCACTATGGGTCTGCTTGCATGGTCTTTTACAACCTTCTTATTCCTGCTCTTTGAAGCCTTGTTGTCTTATGTCATTCTTTGGAACCAATAAAAGTTTGGCATTTTACAGAATGACTGGAAATAGCAGCTATGGATTATCTGCCAGTGATTTCCCTGCAGCCCTCCTGTGCTTTGTCCTCATCCTGGTGGCTGCTCTCATTTCTCCGCCTGATGGGTTTTTGTTGCTGGGTTGGCTCACTCTTGGTTCCCCTGGCACTCCCTGTCAGGTGCTTTTTCCTTGGGCTCTGACTTTTTGAACGTGATTATTCCCAGAGTAAGGGTCTTCATCTCCTTAATGTGAGGTATGTCTGTGCTGCTATTGAGACTATAGAGAAGGAACAAGTGTTTGAGTTTGAGCACTTCAGCTAAAGCAGTGTTAGTCAGAACAAGTGCAGCAGCTGCAAACCAATGCATTTAAAATTTAGGGCCATGCTGCATTAAAAGATGCTGTACTGCATGTTAATCAGCTGTCTGTGCTTACAAACCAGCCAAACTTCTTTGAGTTTGTTTAAAAAATATTTTTCTATAACAAAATTGGACATGAAAAGAACTGGGCTTGTTAATGCCAAATCTTTATCCTAATCTGCAGCGACTTGGTGGGCTGGTGAATAGGAACTTGCCCAACTCTGCACTGTTCCATTGGTGTATCCGCTTTCCTGACCATATTATTGAACTTCAGCCTCACTTTTTAGTCTATTTTTTATTTTTGCGTCGGTTCTCTGCTGGACATCCTGACTCCTCTCCTAATTAGCCTGGCTCTAAGCAGTAACTAGCTTATTAGGAGGTCCAACTGAGAAGTGATATATGTGTTAATAACTTGGCTCTGCTTAAAAGAAAAAAAAATTAAAAAATACTCTATCACACTGCCTAGGGGAAGTGGGGAAAATACAAATGAAGTGGATGGAGAGGAGAGTAAAGGCTTTATGGAATACGCAGTGGTGAGCACAGGGAATTAAAGCTCTGGTAAGCAGAAGCACCCTGCAATCAGTGAAGGAGCAAAGTTTCGCCTTCACCCCAGAAGTTCCTCCTTCTCACCAGGTTAGAGGGTTTATAATATACTTAAGAGAAAAATAGAATAAGTGGTTTTTAGAAGCACTCATGAAGAGGAAGGAAAAAAAAGGGCTCCCAGCAAAGAAAACAACAAGGGTAAACACTTCATCTTTAATTGAAATTTGAAGACAATTCTTGCTCTCTCCTGCAGAGAGGAAGGGGAATATGCTGCCTACATGCACTTCAGAGGTGAAAAATTTCTTGAGCAAAGTTGCTTGCTGTGTGTCTAAGCCTGCACTTGAACTGGAGCTGGAACTATTGTGTCACAGACTGTTAACTCTCAGTTTTGCAGCTCTGGCTTTTTTTTCTTTCTTTATGTCCCTGGGCTTGTTGTATGCTTATCTCTTGTGGTGGGTTCACCAAGGTGCCCACCAAGCCACTTCAGATGAACAGAGGGAGAGAAAATGTAAAAAAGACTCATGGGTTGAGATAAGGACAGGGAGAGATTACTCATCAGTTACTGTCAATGCGCAGAACAGACTCAACTTGGGGAAATTAATTTAATTTATTACCAGCCAAATCAGAGTAGGGTAATAAAAAATAAAACCAAACCTTAAAAGACCTCCCACTCACTCCTCCTTCTTCCTGGGCTCAGCTTCACTCCCAATTTCTTTTCACTTTCAGTTTCTTCCCCTGAGCAGTGCAGGGGGACAGGGAAGGGGAGTGCAGTCAGTTCATCACATGTCTCTACCACTCCTTCTTCCTGATGCTCTTCTCCTGCCCCAGTGTGAGTTTCTCTCTTCACATATCCACTGGTCTTGCCTGGAACCTGCTTCAGTGCAGGCTTCCTGTGGAGGTCTGAGCCTCCTCTGGGCATAGAATCATAGAATGGTTTGGGTTGGAAGGGGCCTTAAAGACCATCTTGTTCCAACCCCCTGCCAGTAGACCAGGTTGCTCAGAGCTCCTTCCAGCCTGGCCTTGAACTCCTCCAGGGATGGAGCATCCACCTGCTCCAGCAATGGGTCCTCCACATACTACAGGTGGATCTCTGCTCCTCCCTGGTCTGCACCAAAGGCTGCAGGGGAATCTCTGCTCTGGCTCCTGCAGCAGCCTCTCGCCCTTCTTCCTTACTGACCTTGGTGTTTCTCTCACATATGTCACTCCTCTCTCCAGCTGCTGTTCTGCAGGAGTTTTTTTTCCTCCCTCCTCCTTCTTAAATATGTTGTCCCAGAGGCTTTACCACCATCTCTTGGCCTTGGACAGCAGCGGGTCCCCCTTGGAGGTGGCTGGCGTCGCCTCTGTTGAACATGGGGTTTCTCACAGAACAGAAACATAGCAGTTTCTCACAGAAGCCACCTGTATCTCCCCCCACTGCCTTGCCACACAACCCCAATACACCTCTTGTATAAGAATATTAGAGACATATTTGTGAAGTTGCATGAGGCTCATCTTTACTAGTTTTCTCATCAGTAGTAAGAATGCACAAGTCTGATGAATAGTATTTCTCACTGAAAATTCCACCTTTTACACCATAGCAGACTGTCCCTTAGGTTGTTTCTTCTGTTCCCTGTTTAAATTTTGCATATTTCTCTGTCCCTTGTTTTGAAAATGCCCATGGCTCTCTTAAATGCCCCCTGTCCTACTTTACATATCACAACAAGAGTCAACAAAGTTTTCCATTGTCGACAGTTTTTCATTCAATTTTCATTCAATTACTTACCAGGGATTTAGAGAGTGAATGCTTCTGCCTAAAGCCTTACATTGTTATACCAACTATTTCAATTATTTTTCTCCCAAAGTATTTTCATTACTGTACTACAGTAGGGGACCAAAATGTATCAGTGCAGTTGTAAATGAAAAATAATTCAATCATTTGGCTTACAGTTAGAGGTGATGATAATAGTGATTATAATTAACTGAATTTGCTGTTCATAGTTGATTGCAGAAAATACCATGTAATTGCTAGCTAATGTGCTCCATATCTGCCTCAATACCTGATCCACAGACATTGTGGACCTTATTAATGTACCCATAATACTTGGTGCAAATAATGGCAGTATGCTTTCTATTTAAGAAACTTTATAGAATGAATCCTGTTTTCTTCAAGTTAATTAATATGAGCTTGTATTGCAAACTTCAGTGTATACTGTACCTGCAAGCAATCCATTTGTAGCAGGCACTACTTGCTGGGAGAACATAATGAGTCACTCTAAGTCAAAGTTTTCCCCCCGCTTGATTCTCTGTTTCAATGATAAAAGTTTCCAAGTAGGAAAATGAATTTGCAATTTTGTAATTAAAACTAAAGCGATCAGTAGCTTCCAGCCTGGCTTCCACAGGGGGCTGTTCTGACGCAGAGGGAGGTGTTTCTAGAACAGCAGGTAAACCACAAACACTGTACTGAGTGATAATAACAGGATGTAGAAGAAAGTTGCATTTGGCTCTGCATTTGGTTCTTGGATTTGAGGACACATCATCACAGTTTGCACCACCTTCTCACTGAAACAGCAGTGCTAAAAGATATGGCTTCTTAAATGTATTAGCTTATTAAGATTACAACAATGGGATGAGTTTGGGATTCATTTGACCTCAGTGCAGTCATTTTACTATGAGAGCAGTCTGCTCCAAAGCATGGTTATGACACTGAGATGGAAGAACTGACAGTGGAAAACAGGACAGGATAAAATGTATTTTTAAGGATAAAAATAACTGTATTGAACAGTGAGAGAGATTAAGCTGTTAAAAAGCTTTGTGAGTAGAAATAACAGTGTGCAGCTGAGGTATGCAAAGCAAATTTACTGTAATAACAGCTGGATTATAAATGAACAAAGTGTTAAACAATGGTCAATAATTTCTCTATCCTCTTATGGCTGCTAAGCAATGGAAAAACAAACTGCAGTTTGCTCTATGGCCCTTAACAAGTAACTTAATCTTGCAGTGCTACAGATTTGCTACATAACTGGTTTTAGGATACTGGTTACAAGCCTCAATTTTTAATACTTTAACCTCTTCGAGATTCCTAGGCCTAAGAACATTATATATATGCAAACGGCTATTTTAGTAAATTAATTAATGAGATTGCCTTATGTTGAATCCTACATTTTTCCCCCTTTAAACAGTGACTACCAGAAGCTGTTCCATTTAATTAAGATGTTAGACACTGATCTCACCCCCTGAGATGCACTTGCTGTTTTCCTGGGGATCCCCACAGGAGGTAGTGATGCTTTTGATGGCACTGCAGCAACCTGCAATAGAACACTGACAGTGCAATGTAGGATGCTCTGCTTGAAGTAGTAGACTGAAACTTTAAGGTGTCACAAATCTAGGTCTTTCTATACTGATCGTATGTATTAGATATTGCTTAGATACCTTGATGTCTTCCTTTTTTTAATTAGCTGCACCTGATTATTTTGTTATTAATAATGGAAATGTGGCTCAATATGATATTGCAGTGTTTCATATACTTTTTGCTCTTGAAGTGTCATACAAACTATGTGGCTTCACAAGTTTTTTTTCTCTGTAATCTTTCAATTTTTTTATATAATCCCATCATTAAATAAGGAAAAAAACCCTACATAAGCCAAATCTACATGAGTTAAGGAGTTAAGTTTAATTCAGTGGGATGTATCATGTATCTCAGTTCCTCTCCATGACCAATATCTGATCTTTTCTTTCCAGCAATGATGGTTCTCCCTTTTTTTTTCACTTGTCGTCATTCAGCTGACTTTTCTTTCTACACAATTTTTATCTTGTTGTTATACAATTCTAATAAAGAATTTGGCTTACGACTGGAATCTCAAAGGAGCAAAGTATGAAAACTGGTATAAATAATTTTGTTTCAACTAAAACAAAAAAAGGCTCATTAGTCCCTGTTGCTTGTGAAACTCCTATGTTCTTACATAAAGTAGTGGTGGTGAACTTTTTCACATTCACTGGCTGCTTTGAGGAATTCTATCAACCAGTAATGAGTGAGTGTGTTCAAGAAGACAGGGATTAACAGCACAAAGTTTCTGTATGCTGCAGAGTACAATAGGCAAGGAAAATATCTGAGTTTTCCTGCTACAGGATGATGAATGACGATGATTAGCATGAATTTGAAACTGTTTCCCACAGCATTCTCCTGGAGAAACTGGCTGCCCGTTTCCTGGACAGGTGTATTCTTCACTAGGTGAAATACAGTCTGGATGGCCTGGCCCAGAGAGCGGTGAGGAATGGAAGTGAAACCAGTGGTCAGGACTGGGGCCAGTTTTGTGGACAACCTGGATGAGGGTATCAGTGCACCCTTGGTTGGTTCACAGACAACGCCAAGTTGGGCAGGAATGTTGATCTGCTGGAGGGCAGAAGAGCCCTGCAGAGGGATCTGGACAGGCTGGATTGATGTGACAAGGTCAATTGTATGATGTTCAATGAGGCAAAGTGCCATTTGCCCAGAGGGCCGATGGAACCCCGACCTATATCAGTAATGGGGTGGCCAGCAGGACCAGGGCTGTGATTGCCCCTCTGTACTGGCACACCTCAAATCTTGTGTGCAGTTCTGGGCCCCTCACTACAAGAAAGACATTGAGGTGCTGGAGCAGGTCCAGGGAAGGGCAACAGAGCTGGGGAAGGGTCTGGAGCACAAGTCTGATGAGGAGCAGCTGAGGGAGCTAGGGGTGTTTAGCCTGGAGAAAAGGAGGCTCAGGGGAGACCTTATTGCTCTCTACAGCCACCTGAAAGGAGTTTTTAGCCAGGTGGGGTCAGTCTCTTCTTCCAAGTTACAAGTGACAGGATAAGAGGAAACAGCCTTGGGCTGTGCCAGGGGAGGTTTAGATTGGATATCAGGAAAAAAACATTCACCTGTCAAGCCCAGGAATGGGCTCCCTAAAGAAGTGGTGAAGTCACCATCCCTGGAACTATTTAAAGGATGTGTAGATGGGGTGTTTGGGGATATGGTTTAGTGGTAGACTTGGCAGTGTTGGTTTTTAGTTTTTGGACTTGATGGTCTTAAAGGTCTTTTCCAACCTAAACTATCCCATGAACTGAAAAATTGAAACACTTTGTTTGCAGACCTGATAAAAAACCTGGATATTTAGATCTTTGAGTAAGATACAAACAGTAGGGCATGTTTTCATAGTTTTGTTTCTAGCACACTTAGTCCTAGTCAGTAGAAGATATTCTTTCTTCCATATTTTCAGCTGCATTCTTCCCTTCCTGGTCTGTGAGCACTATAGGACTGTACAGGGGAGAGTAAGTACACTTACTACATAAAGTTTACTGCAGTTTATTGCAGCCAGTTCTCTTTTATTGAAATCCTCCCTATCTTTCTTTGTATAACTTTACTTTTATTAGGTACAAAGCTTTTGCTTTGGGGTGGGATAAAATTTGTTGTACCTGGTGGAAGTAAACTCCTCAGTTGCTATAAAGAAGTTCCAACAAACTCCCCAGAGTGGGAGGAACACCAAAGATATTCTTAGTGTTCAAAGGGATGAGAATAGTTTTGCCATTAAAGCTGGTACATTTGTGAGGCCTTTTTGTGCAGAGTGTAAGCCTGGATACTGTCAAGAAGACATTTCTTTCTGTGGTAAGGGAGTACTTGATTTGCTATTCACAAATGATACTGAGAAAATGTGGTGTTGAACAAGGCAAGTTGCTGCCCCAGAGTTGCAATTTGTGTGGTATTAGAGCTTGACTAATTAGCAGATGCCAGATCAGGGGTTTGTCTTCATTCTCATTTATTACTGTGTATTTATCCCTAGAAAGGAATTAACATAATTCTTCCTTTGTCCTAAACAGACTTTTTTTCAAAGTATCTTGAGTTTCGTGAACAAAAATGTTGCCTTTCCACATAAAAATGTGAATAGCTTGAGTCCTCCTTACAAGGAGGAACAGAAAGGAGTATTTCTTCAGCTAAATAGCAGCAGATGAAAAATCAGACCAATGTCAGTCACATGAACCTGTCTTCATTTCCTTGTAACTACTTTTTTCTTGTACTTTCATTTTCTTGTGTGGTTTCTCTTGAGAATTTGAAAGCAAAGTTTGTCTTACCATACTCGGAAAATCAGTCAGGTCTGCCCAAAGAAATGACTCAGTGTTTACAATCATCTTTTTTTCCTTGACAAATCTGTTGGAGACTACAGACTATAATTGTAATGGAATTTACAAATGGCTAAATGGGATGATTTTAATTTTTTTTTTTTTTAATATGCCTTGTTTAAAACTGGCAAGTGAACACCAGCACTACTTCTGTTCTGCTGCTTGGGTAACTTCGAACAGAAATTATATGTGTCTCTTGTTTATGCTAAAGTGTTTCCCTTAAGCTTAAATAGCAAAAAAAGCATTGTTTAGAGCAACAAATCTTACCTGCAACAAAGCTTGCTATGCTCTGCAAGTATATGTAAAAATGTGAGGAGGAATTACTGCATCCTAACCAAACATCTGTGGGCCTCTATCATTTTCCTGTTGGGGAATGAAGACTCTGGTCTCTGAATTCCCAGTGAAGATACAAGTTCCAATGAACCTGTGCTGGAGCAGCACAGCTGCTGTGCTGCATTTGGTGTTCCAGCCCATTGTCTACTCCAAAACACAACTGCCATTGTAAATCAAGGTATCAAAATGCCTGAACCACTGCAGTAGTTTGGAGTACATTCTACAGTTCAGTGCTTTTTTGGGGGGGTAAAATGTCTGACCGTGCAGTGGATTGAAAAGTGTGTTTCAGAAGAAGTAGAGAAGCAGCAGAGAAATTGTAAAGAAGCAGTCAGAAACAGTGCTTTTAAAGACTAGAATTATGTAGGCAATTGTATATTGTTTTTGTCACTGTATAATTTCCCTTGAAGGAAAAAAAAAAAGAAAAAAAAACAGACAAAGCCCCAAACCCCAACCAAGCTCATACAACAGTGTTTAAGATAGATATGATTTCTTAAAAGCAAATTTTTTTCAGATTCTGAGACTAGAACGTGCAGCATTGAATAGCATAAACCAAAACTCATCAAGATAGCTGGGCAGCCACTAGCAAGTTAATTTTCTATTGTATTAGTGCAATGTGAGAAATACGAAATAATCCGAGTGCTATTTGATTTTCTTAAACAGAATATCCAGAGATTTAACTGCAAGTCTTATACAGAAATGTATATATTCCTCAAAAAAGGCAGACTTTTTCATTTCCTTGGTACAGTAAATAGATGTGCTGCTCATTTCTGTGGTGTTAGAATTTAAGGATATAGGCTTATTTTATGTTCTATTTCAGAAGTGTGTATGTGCTACCAATCTATGTCAAGCCTTTGATGAATTTTAACATTTGTTTTTCAATCTTCTAATGGAGAAGAATTAAAAAAAAAGTGAAATTAGGGGGCAAGCTTACCTACTACTTGTAAAGAGGTAGTTAACACATTGAAAAGCTAATATTTTATTAATTGAAAAATAGGTCTTTTTCTAGTCTGTCTAAAAAATAGTTGCCCTTAAGCTATTGATAAAGCAGCATTTAAAATAAGTTCCTGACATTCTCAAGATATTTTCTTTCATTTGATGTCTGTTAAAACTTGCATAACAAAAAAGCAAAATTAATTTTTGAAGCCTGAAGTATCTTTATGGAAACCTCTGTTATGGAATAAAGGAAAATTCATTAATTCATTCAGAACTGTAATGTTTATATTAATACAGCTCTTTAGTCTTAAAATGGGTTTTACTTTTGACCCATTTTTGCAAGGAGATTTCAACACATTTTGTTCATTAGAAGCATTTTGTCACCATAATACAAGATCATATGGCAGAGAGAAGTGAAGGTGAATCAAAACATATGGTTTCCTTTTTCTTTTGCATAAGAATCCTAGTGGGCATAAAAGTTGTGTGCCAGAGGCATCAGTGAATTGTGATTTGATGAAAGCCAATCTGTTTGACAGGAGCTAATTTGCACAAAAAAATTTTCATGAAGTTGCTATGATCAGGCCTCCACTTAGAATAAAAATATGATCTTTACAGGGCTTTTTATCTCAAATTCTTGTCAGGAACATTTGCTTTAGTAGTTGACACTGTTGATGAGACAGTTAAATCTGTTCACTGTAAAAGTAAACAAAGGAGCTGTGCTTGTCTTGGTAGTGTTTCGATTACTTAGAAATTGTATTTATCCCTGTAATTATTTCATCTTCAGACTGGGGTAACAGTGGTTTGTTATTCATGGTACATAGCTGACGAAACTATTGCTACATGGAAAGAGAAACTTGGAGTGTTTTTCCCACCATTCTCAATGTATTGTATCAGTATTTTAATATCTCATGAGTATAGTAGAGACTAATATGTAAAATGTTGGATTATGGGCCAGTCTTATCAGCATCTAAAGCAAGAATGTAAATGCATGTTGTTTTATTTAGCAAATTAACTAAAAAAGTATTTCAGGTCTCCAGTGGCTTTTGTGTAGTGAGTTGTTTAGTTTGGAGCATGTACTTGAAGTGTCCTCCTGGATCAGTGTAAGTGCTCATGTGTGAGCTGTGCTGACATTGCCAGGCTTCTGTTTTAGGAAGTGGTGTGATTGAAACTTGGGCCTTGACTATTTGCACCCACTCTGGGGTGCCTCCAAAATGGACTCTTTAGCCTAACTGAGGTGATTTCTCCATCATATTTAAAACTTACTTCTTGAATCTTAGTTGTGCTTTTAGCTCATATAAAGCTGAGGCAGTCTATTTTGGGACACAAACTTTAACATAGTTACTATGGAGTAAGGTAGCCTCCCTAATTGTCTTCCAACCAGGTTGACTATACCTTCATTGTCCTGAAGTATGTGTACAAATACAAATGTTTGGAGAATGACCCGAAATTGAATAGAGAAAGAGGAAAGCAAATACGAATTGAGAATTCATTCACTTCTCAACAGAAAGAAGGCAATAGACCACACTGCTGTCCTAAACTGCTGTCAGAAACTTATGAGGAGATTGAAGGGCATTCCTAACGGCAGATTTAAAATTTGTCAGTATTTCCAGTTCCATAAAGAAGTATTAGTTTGTCTGAATTCTCAGCTTCAGCATACAGTATCCTTTCACCTACCTGTTTTCTCATTTTGTAACTTTATAACAATGAACCATTACATTCAGCAAATGACTTGCAGGTCCCTCCTGCTTTCTCAGCTTTTGTCTGCAGATTGGTCCTCTTTTGTGTCACAGTGTTTAACTTTAATGCATTATTACAAAATCTGATATTACTTTATTCCAAGTAAGAGCAAAAAGGTGACCTTTCCTCTAGAGACACCAAGCACTGCTTGTGTCAGACAGCTCAGCACTGTCTCCCTTTACAGTAGGATGTGTCCTCTAAGGCAGTGAAGGCAACTGTGAAGCACAAAGCAATTTGTTTTACATAACTAGCTGTACTACAAGAGAGTCTGGGGAGCCCAGGCACAGATCAGGACATTGTAGGAACCTGAAGCTAATTCACTGACAGCAAGTGAATTTGGCTTGACTATGAACTAATAAACCAAAGTTCTCCCACCAAAGTGGGAGAACATGCTTGGTGTCATATTTTGTATTTATTTTTGATGAATCACTGCAACCTCTTCATTCTGATGTTACACTGAGTTTCTGAAATTCAGGGATAGATCATGTGATTGATAAATGCCTGCTGGTGTCAAACCAAAAATAACTTCCCCCAAAATGCAATTCACATGCTTCTAATATTACCATGCAAAAAAATGAGATTAGAAGAAAAATTTATCTTGTTTTCAAGAATATTTCAATTTCTTATTTTGGCCAAAACTTGTTTTTCCTAGGAAGACACAGAGAAAATTATAGTGAAGACTTTTCATGCCAAGAAGCAAACTTAGCCGTCTCTTTACATTAGTCTAGGCTGGACCAATTTTGCCAGTTTTGCTTCTAAGAGGAAGGTAGTAGTTTTTTTTCAAAGAATTTATAGTATAAGTGGGACTGAATAAACACTGTAGGTGGTAGGCAAAGGCAGTGAACCTTGAGAAAGCTATTTCTTTCCTTCAGTGATGAAACAACTTCATATTTCTGACACTTCTGATTCTTTGGCTCCTAAATATGATATAGAGAGGTGTGTGAACTGCAGTTTATAATGGTTTATAAAATGCAGGCATAGACCTACGTTCCATAATGCCTAAACTGGCTTCTTCATCTTGACTGCATTTAAGCAGTCACTAGACAGTAAGTTTTCTGTACAGACATGTTTCAACACGATCAAGAAATTTTAAGTGAAGAGTGAGGCCTAAATATCTGGAAATAGCAGTGTCAGTGTGCAGCAAATTGAAAAATGTTTTTTTATGTAAAGATAGACACTGAATCTTGGAGTATTTACTAATTTCAGGATTGTTAACTCCTTTCCTTGCATACTGGCTGTAGCTGTATTTCTAGTAAAATGTGAGTAACTGTACAATGGAATGCATACCTGGGGCAGTGGGGAAAAGAGGTATAGTGGTCTGTGTGATGCAGTCTGGGTGTTGCTGTATTACCCAAAGTCTAGCTTGAAATCTCTTGCAAAGAAACAGCTACATAAGTAAAGTTGTCACTTGCAGGTTTAAGGTCTGCATAGTAACTGCAGTCTCTGCCATGAACAGGGATTTAACTCCCCTGCTGGCAGTGACACTGTCAGCTCTGCTCGTGACTATACTATTAGCTTTATCCAAAACCTTTCTGTGCAGAGTTCCTCCTTTGTGAACATGATTTCTTCTAATCAATTCATATTTTGTGAGTGTGTTTTGTATACCTTTATTCTTATGAACATCAATAACCACACATTGAACTCCTCATCTTGTCACTTCCAGGCTTGAACAGCTGCTACCCAACCAGCAGAGGGTAGAGCTGTCTCTTACTGACACGGGTCATGTACCAGCACTTTCCTCATCCCTCTTTTATGCTGTTTCAAATCACTTTTAACACTGAACAATGAGTCTGGGTAAGATCACCTCACCACTGTGCCAACATGACATGTCTAGAGTGCCTTTCAGTAAAGTAAAGTAAATGGAGGATCTTTTTTCCTGTTGGTAGGCACCATTCTGAAATATGAGGTTGTACACACCTCTCTTGTTCTGGCTGCAAAACTGATAATTTCCAGATCTACTCTTTTGTTATCCTTAATATCTGACTTTTAAAGATCATACTGTGGTTTGTAGAGAATACACAATCCTTACACCCACAATGAATGTTAGCCATCAAACTGGAGCAAAATCAGAACAATTCTGTTCAGAAATAGGAACCTGCCAGTGAAATATCTCCAGAGCCAATCTCTTGCTCCCTCATTCAAAGAACTACCTGAAAGACTTGTAGTGAGCTGCAGTCAAAGGAAAAGAAATACTGTATCATGTTTCTTTTCTCTGCAACTGTTAAGATAACATAGTATATGTATAATGAAAATAAATTTTTTTAAAGTCTAATTTGTTTCCAGTTACATCATGGGGTGGGAGTGAAGAAAAAGAAGACATGGGTAGAAGATTTTAGTCTTCAAAATTGTTAGTGTGACAAACTTCATAAAGACATCAGAAATACATAACAAAACTTATAAAGTACTTATGGAGTTCAGTAACTGTGAAAATTGTAACTGCTGGTATTTCGGGTAGTATAAGAGTTGTGACTTATTACAAAAAATGACATTTTTATTGCAATTGCTGTCTGCAACTGCTATTTTGTACCCAAAAGGAAGAAGCATGCCTGTAAGAAAAGTAAAAGGCTTTAATAGTTTCTTGAATGGAGATGATGCGAGACATTATTTTTTCTCTTACATACTCTACATGTCAGTAAGTTATAAAATAAAGGTTATTTTTAATTTGATTCGTTTTAAAGCCAAAGTGTGAAATGTTCACATAATCCTGTCTTTGTCCATAACCCATGACATATGTCTGGAGTCATAAGAACTCATAATGTAGAGTTAGAGCACGCTGTAAACATTTCCTTCTCTGGGTTATTGCTTATCTGTATGACAACAAAGTTAATACAGCATAAAGTGCATGAAGAAATTATGTCACTATGTGAGTTAGAGAAGTTAGAGCATACCATTAATTTGAAAAGCTTTCCACATTTATTTCCTTCCATACCATTGCTGTAACAAGGAGATTTTCTGTGAATCCTTCCATCCATGTAGAAAAAGTTTCAGAAGGAGTCAAGATCCAGCTATCAGATCCCTTTCCCTAGCTCATGTGAGGATGATTGTGTACAATTTGTCAGAGTGATGCTGCTGAATGTGGAATATGTAAAACAGCCTAACCTGAAGAATATATTTTGTTTTGAATAAGCCATTGCTGAGATGAGTGTAAAGTTCTCAGTTTCTCAGCAAAATGCCTTATCCTAATAGCTAAACAATCACCATCTCCTTTAGGGGAACGGATAACGAACAGAAAAATCTAGAGAAGGAACTGTTTTTATAATTTCTAAGGCAGAAAAATTGTAAATATAGTTAAGACATTGGTGATCCAGTTTCAATATTCCATAGTAGACCCCTGAATCTTTTCCAACACGTTCTCTCTTTTCCCTCGCTTCTCAGCTCATCTCCTTTCTTTGCTCTGTAAGGTTTCCAGTCTTGTCATTAATTCTGTTTTTGCACAATGCCTGGTACCATAAATCCCTCACCCTGGCTGAGATCACAGTGTACCACTTAATTTTGTTTTGGCACAGAGTAAATACTGCTTTTATGCTGAACAATGCCGGTGTGTGCCAGACAAATAGAAACAGAGGGTTAGGAAGATATGCTCCGTTAAAGCCAATGGAATTGCCAAGTACTCTTTTTCAGGCTTAACAAGAACAGTCAATTCCTCTTCTCTCATTAAAAAACTACCACAGACAGTGAAGGTGTTGGCAAAGGCAGAGATGTATAGCCTGGAGACAGTAAAGGCAAATAGATTACCTAGAGTTGCAGTACATGGTGTGAGATATTACTTGAAGATTCTGTGGACTTCACAGTTAAAAAAGGTGTTTAATATTTGTTTGGGGAAATAAACCTTTAATTTGTCTATGAAAAGTAGCAAGAATAAGATAGAAATATTGACTCCTCTGGACAACCATTGTGCAGGCTGTGGCTGCCCACAGTGCACTCTGCCTAGCTCACAGCTTTCTTCTCTTAGCAGCAAATTCCCTACAGTATTTGTATAGCACAGTAAAGAGAAGTGTTTTGATTGGGTTTTTTTCCCCCTCTTTACCTTAGAATTAATAAATAGTAACAAAAAATTTTAACCACAAAAGCGATGAAAATAGTTGTTGATCCCTTTCAACCCTCTGTAATCTATAACTGCAGCCAAAGCTTGAGCTGAAAACTGGGTTGTCTGCTTCCTAACCCAGATTTTGCCCCAGTTGTTTTAGAAAGATTTCTACTGTTTAGAGGTGTCTTTGGTAGCCAATCTTTCAGTGGGAGAATTGTGGACAGAAGGAAGCATAACATCGACCTACCTGGGGCATATTCACAATGACAAGAAAGCACAGAGGTCAGCACTGTGGTGACAGCAGCGGGGACTGATAGTTCACACAGAGATGCACCTTTTATTCTCGGAGAAAATTGTGTCCCTTTATCTCTAGCCATGTATTTCTAACGTTTCTGCTCTTCTCTGCTGCCTTGTTGCCCTACTTGTTTCCTGTAGTGGCAGCACAACAATAAGGATTTCATTAACAATAATGTACATCTACAGAGTTTTATGAATTGAAAGGCACTCTAGATCTGGTAATCTGTTTTCTTGCCTTGCAAGGTGAAGGGCTGCAAGATTTAAATGTAAGTTTTGCAGAAGAAACGCAAACTGGAGGTGACATAAAACATGAGGCATGGAAAAATACACTCAGATACAAACAAGTACACTAGAATATCAAATGCAAAATGTTTGTAATTCAGCACTAACATCATATAATTTATAATTTCTTTGGGGGGAAGAGTACGTAGAGCAAAATGCAAAGGAAGAAATCAGAATGATTTCTAACATGCTCTTTGATGACTAGTTTGAGCTAAGATGCACAAACATACACCTTGGAGATATACTTTTTAAAAAATCAATCATGTCCATTGATAAATTCTCCAAGTCTTTCACTATAATTTGATTTATAACAATGTAGCATAACTTGAATTCTTGCCTGTGTAAAAACAAGATCAATGTAAAGTCACTATTACAAAGATTTATTCACGAGTACACAATAGGTTCTGTCTGCCTAATTAAGTCTATTGTATCAGAACCAATTCAGTTGGGTTAAAGTTTGTGCACAGACTGCCTGGCAAGTGCTGCATCTGCAGTACCATTTAGTTATGGCAATTTGTCAGTGGCAATCCTAAATGACGAGATGTTGGAAACACAGGCATTTCCTTAACACTGACAATGTCATTTCAGATGTCCTTAATGACATTATATAATCTTTTATTGTTGTTGTTTGCTATCTCCTTCCTTCTCAGAAATGCCTCCGAGGCTTTTCAAAATAACACAAAACTCAGAAAGTAAAAGTCACACATAATTCTTTGCCTGCTTCCTCACAGCTTTGTCTATAGAAAAAACTTTGCAAAGGAATAGGGTTTGCCTAAAGAAAATTAAAAGGTGTGTGAAGTTGCTTATCTAAACTCCTAGTTCAATGACACAAAGATGAAAGCTCTCCATTTCAAGGACATCTATTCAATTTATGAAGATAATTACTATGATTACATCTGTGTGTCTACATAGTGAGTAATATTCTGGGTAAGAGGAAACAGTTGGTGTCAGAGCTCACTAAAAAAAGAGAAAAAAAAGAAATTAAAACCTGCCAAACTTTTATTCTCTCTGTATTCCTGTGGTATCCGTGTTCAGCTGAGATTAAAGAACTTTACAGCTTTGTGCAGAGTTCAGTCATTTTCTTGGAGGGAAGGAAATGTAGCTGGCAGCTGTTTAAGGTTATCTGTTGAGTGATTTTGTAGCACTAAGGTGACACAGATGACCCAGTTAAGATACTATGTAGCTTTTTAGGTTGCTTCTGGTTTGTGTTTTTTTCCCTCCCACACCTTTTTTTTTATTAGTTATTATTATTTTTTCAACTCTCCTTTACTTTCCTTGTGTCTAGCATACAGTGTGAATTCATGGTGGCTAGAGACAGGTGGCAGGGAGACAGTGAAGTTCTTGGTAGCTCCCAGCTTAGACCTGAATTAGTTTGATTTCTGGAGATTATTTTATCTCGCTGCTCCAATAACTTATTGTTGCACTTCTACCTTGAGATTGGCTATTTTTCATTCTAGAATTTAATCTACTGAATCAGTTTGATGTTGATTTCTTTCTGGCATGCTGTCCCAATAGAATGGAATATTTCCCTTACACCTACTATATTGTATTGAAGAAAGACAGCTCAAAAGCACTTGAGTTGGGAGGGACACTGAGAATCTATGGTTTATGTGCACAGATATTGTGGAAGTTGAGATGATAGAGACCTGTAGGAATTTAGAAGCATTAAGAGGACAAGATAAAAAGAATTCTTAGTGAGAGCAAAAGAGAACGTAGAAACCTAGTGAAAAGTAGCTAGAGCTGATAGTTTGGTTTTTGAATCCATGACATCCAAATACATCAAGAGAAAGAGAAGATGAAACCCAAATGGAAAATAGGGTCTTTGGATGAAGTGGCGTAGGATACTTCAGGAGCAAAATGCCATTCAATTAGCTTTTTACTGATGTAGTAAAAAATGTGGACTAAAAGAGTAAAAGAAGTTAGTAGTAGATGAGACTTGGAAGTCAATTGCAAGAACTGTATTTCCAGGAAAAGCAGAAAAGATATTTTTTCATATATTTAATTTGTTTGTGGATACTAAATCGTGTATTTTAAAAAGCACGTGTATCACACAGGACTGAGGCTCACTGAGTGAAGGTGCTTCAAAGCCCTATATCTGTCCACTTTTACCCAAAGCTTCTGGAAATACTACTGTGGTCAATATTACTATTCTTCAGAAGGATCAATGACCATCTTCATTTATTTGATCAATGATGTAGAAGTGAAAATATAGGTGTATTTCATTTTTAGCAAAATAGGATGCTGCTGCACCTGAAGCATAAGAAAGGTATCCTTGTGGTGTGTGCAGGATGTATCATTATCTTTGTGTGTCAAAATCTTAATATCCTGTATGTGTGTGTTTTATGCATATTTCCTAGGGATTTTGTAATTCCATTTCCATTTCTTTCTCTGTTGGAAAACAGAACTGTAATAGAAAAGTAACATATTTTGTTTATCTTTGTGTGTCTTTGTTTACATTTTCTGTCTGAAACAACAAATTAGTACATTGTTTTGTCCCATACAAATGTTTGGGTATCCAGGTATCCCACTTGCTCATTAGAAGTTGGAAGATCCCTACAATTAGACCCCAACTACATTTTATTCCAATTTTTTATTCCAGTAGATAGACGAGAGCAATTCAATTGGAAGGAATCTGCACCATCATCTAGTCCTACTGCCTCAGCATTCCCCTTTCATTCTCAAAGTCAATAATGACAACTTCTGCAGCTACTGTGCCCAAAAGGAGCCACAAGAAATTGATTTTAAAAATTGCATTTAACAGAATGTAGATACATGACTATTTAGACTCTTTAGAATGGTCTTGCTGTGTGTGGTTGCTGCTCCCAAAGTTATGAGAGGAAAATTCCACATAGACTAAGCACTGAATAAATGTGCAGCCAGGGCCAGTTCTGAGGAGTTCATAATCGAAGCAAGAAGTGGAGATATGTTTATTATTCAATTAAAATAAATGGAAAAGCAATATTTAAGAGCTGTCCTAACTCCCAGGACTATTATGTAGAGGTAATACATGGTTTACCCAATATGTTGAAAGACAACAACTGTTGTGGTGTTTTATTCCTGTGTCAGTGGCTTCTGGATCCATTTTTATCTATGTTACAAATGTCTCTCAGAATGGTAGTATTGACTAAAACAGAGCTTACTTATTCTTTGAACTTTTATTCTGTAAAAATGAAAATAAAACCTCTAATTGATTTTCTGCATAGAGCGTGGAAAAGCAAAGCCGTGCCAAAATCATCCCTTGTTAGGCATCAGTTCCAGTTCCAGTAATTAGGATGAAACCTTTCAGATGAGACATTTGCAAGACTTTGTTGTTGTTTTGGTAAGCTCTAGATTGTTTTAGACAGTTAAAAACAAGTCCCAGTCACAGCGTTTTATAAACCAAACATCTTCCTATGTCAAGGATGCTTTGGTGTAATTGCAGTGAATGCTGGGATAAAATTACCATCTTACAGCAGGCATTTGGCAGATAAATAAATGCCGGTTACAGGTGAGAGCAGCATAGTACCGTGGAGCATCCCTTGCTTTTCCAGCTAAGCTATGTTGTATCTAGAGCTCGACTGCTCCCATCTCCTTGCTCACCCCCACACTGTGCTTTCCTTCGTGTGTGAAGGAGGGATGTATTTCTAGAGCTGGAGGAAGCACGGCTATGCATGAGTGAAACTGAGCCTGGGGTGATGTGCAGGGGAGTGATTGTACAGAGCAGGATACAAGATAGTGATTTGTGTCCTGCTGGGAGCAGGAGCTGCAGTGTTGCAGCAGGGTACTGAGGGAGCTCACCTGTGAGCAGCTACACAGAAACAGGGAATTGTTACTGGACACTGGGCTTGAAGTGAGACTGGGCTCACTTGTATGTTCATCCCTGTTCTCAAACAGCAATATTTTTTAATTTAAGAGACACACAGCCCCATTTAAAATCATCCGGTACAACTGGAGCTTTTTAACATGAAAAGAATTATTAAATCTTGATAAATGTGCAACTTTTCAGGGCAGGTCGAGGGCGGGAGGTGTTTTTTAGCAGGAAGAAATTGGCAGTAGGATTAAAACGAATTTTTTATTTGTGTAAAGTCTTACTTGTGACTGCTCCTTTCTGGCCTGTGTCGCTTGGGAGCAGGGGAACTGCCACAGTGCATCAGAGCAGTTATTTGTCAGTGGCAGCACGGCCTTGCCAGCAGTGACCGACATCAAATCCTTGGGAAGAAGGCAGGGGAAACCTGCAAGGAGGCTAGAGAGGGAAACACTGATCATGAGGAAAGGGGTTTTTTTCCTCCCTCCTGCTTTTGTTTTGGTTTTACCTGGCTGAAATGGATTGAAACAAAGCTCCAAAGCTTCACCTGTTTGAGATGGCATTCAAAGTTTTCCCCTTTAAAAATGCATCAAAAACTAAAGGAGCTACTTAAATAAGAAGGCAAGGGAAAAAAAGGTGTCCAGCTGCATTAAAATGTGGATCTAATGCAGTGTAGGAAAAAATACTTTTCTTGTTTACCCCACTAAGAAAATTATTATAAGGAAAGCATTACATGTGCTGCATCTCCCTCCTGCCTTCCAGCCTTCACCCTCTTTGACTGCCTTTCTCCACAGCTGATAAATGTGTGTGTGCTTCAATGTTCTTTAAAGATACGTTTAGATTCTGCTTCCCCTGCGTTTCCAAAGGGAGATATTTCAAGGAATGCTTGATAATTTGCCCAAATCCAGGGAAAATTTAGGGACTGTATGTGGCCATAAATACTAAACACATCTTGTGATGCAGAGCAGTAGAGTAATCCAGAAGTTTTCCACCAAAAGTGCTGTACTATGTATTGGAAGGTGATGATGACAAAACACTTAGAATTGAAGAAAAATATATTTCTCTTAGAGATTTTTTTCTTCCCTCTGCTCTGAGCCTCTATTTTCATATTTTCAAGAATTTTTATAATGCCAGGCAAACTGTTGACAAAAGGTAGTTAAGATCTCTACGTTGAGCCTAAATGCCAAAATAGGAATAAATACCTTATTTTTCAAGGAGAAAAAAGTCTCATAAGACTGATTTGTGTATGTGGAAGACGGTAAAAAAAGTGTTTAATAAATCCCTCTGCAAAGGAATGGAGTCTTTGTGGACTTGGTGACTACCATGGATTTCTTTTCAAATTGAAGGATAGTATAACTAATAGTGGATATATTGGTTCTGGTGCTAACACATATCCATCACTGGGTTAAAGTACAGAAATACTTCCAACTGTTATGGTGAGAACTAACCAAGTCTCCTTCTTTTCAAATGAGGATCCTTAGAAGTTGGGTTATGAGCTACTTCTACTCTGTATCTTGCCCATTACATCTTGAACAAGCTTTTTGTATTAGGCACAGAAA
The DNA here is from genome assembly GCF_001604755.1 of Lepidothrix coronata. NCBI lineage: Eukaryota > Metazoa > Chordata > Aves > Passeriformes > Pipridae > Lepidothrix > Lepidothrix coronata. Next base: position 1,235,212 of record NW_016690300.1, on the reverse strand, counting down.
TGCAGCTTCAATAACAACGATCTTCAGTCTGCTGGAATATTTTAAATGAAAGCCAGTTGTTTAAGGTGACACCACTCCCTGAGTGGAGACTGCTTGTAGGTGGAATCCTCTTTCCATACATGTTGTGCTGACATGTTTTACTCTTCTTTGCAGTAACCAATCTGTGTGTTTCATGTGTTGGAAAATACCAAAGGGTTTTCACTTGTAGACCATTGCAAGTTGTCCTTAGTACTGTCAGGTTAAATGACCATGAAGCACAGTGGATTTTGAAGTAGGTAATGAGTAGTGAAGAGATTGATTGATTGAAAAGTTTGCAGGGAAGAGGGATATGACTGAAAGAAGAGATCACATGTGCAAACAGTTGGCAAAGAAAAAAGTAGAGAATATAATAGGGCTAAAACACCATAATACAGAGGAATGCAGTACTGGTAATGACTTGCATTCCTGCAGCATCTTTCATCCTGAATCGTCTTCAAACACTGCAGAGATCTCATCACTCATCCCTCCAAAGCAGTCACCTTTCAGGTGAAGGTGAGAAAAACAGATCAGAAATATATGGAGAAGAAAGATTGCTAAAATCTAGGGAAGGAGAAGCAGAATAGGCAAACCTATTTTTTAAGAATGTTTTACTAGGCATCCTACTCATAAACAAGTCATGGTCCTGCACTGGAGGCATGTATATTACATCATAATTTATATTGTGTAGGGGACCTCATCTAGGGAAAAATGGTTGTCTCACCTACAATGAAACTTGAAGACACAACCCCCTGAGTACTGGATTTTGGGGCTGGTCCTGCCACACACAGTCATCATCTACTGAGCATGTCCTAGTTTCCCCAGGGGATGGCCATGAGGGAACTGTGATCTCCAGCCAGTCTCTAGTTTGGACTATGGATATAACACATTAGAGAAGAAATCCACAAGTCAGTTCAGACAAAAATATCATTTCAGTTATAACTGATACCTTAAAACACTGTGTTCATCTTTTTTAAAACAGGAAAAATATTAAGGCAATACCAATTTTACCTATTGTTTCCAAGAAATGTGACAGGCTTGTGAGTTGAAAGGGTTAGAGTTGTTCACGTTGTGGGTGCAGGGTCTTTCATCTCCTGTGCACCCACAGGCTGCAATCATTCCATATGCCATGGGATACCCTATAATAGACCTGCAAATATAGGTTGTCTTTTTTGAAAGAGAAGTGTTACCATATAATTGTACGTACATTCATGCCCCCAATTCCCAAACACAGGCAGGAGGACTCTTTTTTTTCCCTCCTCATTACATATTTCACATTCCTAAAGAACAGACTTTCATTTTGCAACCAAATAGCCAAAGCCATCTTAGACTGATAATAAGAGAGAAAGAGAGACTATTAGAGAAAGAGAGACTATTACAGCTCAGGAAACAGCTCTTCAGCCTGACACTTACTTCAGTAATTCAATTAAGAGCACTGGCAGTTTAGGACACATTCAGCTGCATGGTGTTGCCTGGAGCTGTGCTCTGCCACACGGTGGCACAAGAAGGGCCAAACATTAGATCTTCAGTTCTGCTGATTTTTGTATTCAGCACGTGCAGTGTGCTGGGTGTGCGTGGGCTGCTGGAGAAAATTCTCTCCGAGTTGCTGCGTAGCCGAGTCTGGACGCTGACTGATTACACCTGTCACATTTCATTTTTAGACAGGTTCATATTAACCTTCCTTTCTGCAAAGTGTAGTCCCCTCTCTCATTGCCTCAGACTGAATTTCTGAGGAGACACCTTGTGTTTCCCCTTTGAAAAAAGGCAGGAGGGTGTATGCTGTTTAAAAAAGTGATGCCAGAGGACCTGAATCTTCGCCACGTCTCCTTGCCCTGTCCCCTACTGCCATTCTTCCAGCATCAAGATATTCTGGTGTGTAATTCAATTTTAAATAGTAGAAGCTGCACAGTTCTTATACATCCTGGTCAACTGGTGCATGAAATAAAGATACATGCACAGCCCTGGAGACAGATGCATGTCCTTTGCACCTGAGAAAAGCAAGTGACTGTTACCTATTTATTTAAAAATCCCCACTCTGTCTTCCAAATTTCATTTCACTCCATTCAGATTGAAATGCTCCCTTCTTGTTGCTTCTGTTTGTATAACTTCATACTTGACTTCACAGTAGGTCTGCTGCAATTTTTTGGGTTGAGCAACAGGGAACACTTTCTGTTCCCACTTTGTCTTCTGGTTCTGAGATTTATTCTCACGATCTCTGTATTTTTATTTTGATAATTGATACTTTACCTCATCTGACCTGACATTCTCTTTCTTTACTTTGTACCCATTTTATTGATATTTATCACCTATGTGTTTAAGTGTTTAACTAAAAATTTCTGTAATAAATTAAGCTATAAGAAAAAGCTATTTTAATTGTGAATAAACCCAAAATGTACAATCCAGAATTGCACATCTAAGGCATTTGTTACACAATTTTGTTGTTATCTGGTGAAGAATTAGCTTTTAAAGATTTTTAAACCTTTTGAAAATGTCTATACAATGTGATGGTATGTCACTGACAAGGCTTCAATGATTATTAAGAGCGATTCTGCTTAAGTTTTTGCAGCCTATATGTGTGCTAGCATACCTCTTATGGGTTCTGAAGGGATCCCAGTACAATCTGTAAACTGTGAGAGACTCTAGCGAACCAGTGGATACTATTCAGCAACATCCATGAAGATGAACATGGCTGAACACTGTATTTTGGCAAAAGTAACATGTCTGACGTGTTTGCTGAAGAATGAGGGTTCTTAGACGGGAAATCTGGAATTCAGTTTATTCACTCGGGGAAATCTGTAAGACCAAACTGAAACAGTTATTCCTTGATTGGGCTGGTCTTGTGATGCTTCTATAAAACAGGACAATTCAGATTTTTTCTGTGACTTGCACCAAATCTCTCAGTCTTTGACTCAGACTTTGTCTATTTTTGTCAGCAAGGCCAGAATAACTTATTCTGACTGAAAAATTCCCCTGCTATTTAACTTTTACCCAAAAGTGTTTTCTCTACCATGGAGTTCTTAAATGCAGCTGTTACTTGAGATGTAAACTCACTCTATGATGTAGCAGAGACAAGTTTTCAGTCTTTACTCAACAACTTTGCATAGGATACTGAGAGATTTCCTATTCATCTAGCAGAGCAATTTGTTATCATCCTTGAATATTCTTCAATCGTTATAGTTGTAATAGTTCTTAGAACATCATAGCCCTTTCTCTCTCTCCTCCTCTCTTTCAAGTTTTGATATTCTAAAATGTGTGTCTGTCCCTTAAAACAGTAAAACTTCTTATTGTTTTCTTGCAAACAATTCGGTTTATTCAAAAGCTCAAAAGAGACATTTGTAACAAGGTCAAGGACATGATTTGATGAGTTCTCCAGATGTCAGTGAAATGACAATGCTGCTGTTGCAGGAAAAGAAATGATCCCTGTTTCTTTAGAAATCACTGCTGACACATTGAATAAACACCAAAGTTATGTGGTGTGCTTCTGCGTGCAAAGTTGCTTCTGTGTGAAGCAAGCTTTTATTATTCTTTGCAAACAGGATAACTGCATTTCTAAAAGGCCTCTGTTATCTGTAAGCAAATTATTACTATACAGAAAAAAGCTCCAGTGTTAAGCCCCATGGGATGTGGTTTATAATAGACTCAGGACAGCAAATATCATGGTGGCATCAGTCTCCTGTAACTCAGAACTATCTAAACTTTGAAACAGGTAAGGTTAGTTTATTTATTAGATAAAATATTACCAGAGGGCAATAAGCCTTTTGTTTAATTTTTGACCCGTTTTTAATTTTATTAGAACATTTCAGAGAGTTTAGAAGACAAAAATTTTGTAATAGTGAACTGCTGGATCACAGGGGACAATCAGCATCAAGTTGCCAGCTTCATCAATGGGCAGGATCTGTTGAAGACAAGCAATCAGCCTTTATCAGGGTAGATGGAAGGAGCAAGCGAATATGGTGACACAGGCAATAATAAGCATCAAAAAGAGGGATTTCTTCCTAGTATACTACAGAATATCAGTGATATAACGTCATCTTACAATGCTTAAGAAAATAATTTTATGAGAAGAGAATGACTAAGGAAGGGGGTTTTTGTGATGTTATAGTCCTCAGTCTGTTGCTCAGTGAATGTGAGTTGAGAAGACTGATAATTTGAATTTACAGGAAGCATGTTCTAAACAGCACACAAATCTGCACAATGCTCGAGATTCAACAAATTGCCCTGGGTCAAGAAATCAAGTTGCATGTGAAGAGTGATTTGTTTCACTTTCTGAAAATCAGGCTGGTTTGTTACAGTATTTCTAGAAAGATACAAAGCCATTTCCACCATAGATTTCTATCCCTGTCCTATCAAATATACACACACAATTATCAAATATTCACCCTAGCCTATCTTGTGGTGCTATTCACCTATTGTGGTGCTCTTTTCTTGTCATAGCTGTTATAATTAATTCCTTATAAGTCTGATAAGGCAGCAGAACTGGAAAGCCGGAATTTTCAACCATGCTTATCTGTAGATGTACTGCTTTGGGCATCCATGTAGAGTGGGAAGAAAAGTAACCAGATTTGAAACTGCACTGCATTTTACCAGGGCCAATCATAGAGGAAAACAGCTCACTTCACAAAGTTTTAATCAAATCAGGATCAAAGTAGTTAATTGATTTATTAATGACAATCATTAACCAGCAGTCAATGAAGTGCATATTCAGGATCATTATCAGCAACACAGCATAATAAGCCATAATGATAGATGTTTACAGAAGGTTTATAAATACAGATTTCCTCACACCCTCCTGTGACTAATCCAAACAATTTACAAAATGCCAGCAGAGCAACTACTGGTGTTTTCAGGCCTAGTTTTAATGCTGCACTCTTCCTTTGCCTCTTTCCCTACTGCTATTTCCCTGTGAATTTGCTCCCCACGTGCTGTCAGAGAGGTGACACCACCCTGGAATCAGGTTCAGTTCTACCTTCTGGCTCCAGAGCAGGAAAGGCACCTTGAGTAGAGCTAAGCAACCAGACTGGAGCTGGTACTATTTTTATTTATCTCTTTGTTTATCAGGAGCCTTTTTTTCCCCACTAAACACGTTTTTACTGCCTTGTCTCTAATTTATTCTATGTCAGAGTCTAAGTACTAGATATTTTTTTTTCTGTTTGTGATGTGAGCCTTAAAAATTATAGATGATTCTATTTCCTGGGTAGATGTTATTGAAGAGTAACGAAGCTCAAACTCATCACTAGTCTGTAAATGTTCTTGGGGATATGGATGGGAATGATTATTCTTTGTGGATGACCTATAAAATTCCTCAAAATGTGGAATTGGAGATTTATATTCTTTTGCTGTACCTATTCTCTAATTTACTTTGCTAGTAATACTCTCTGGACATATAGAGAAATAGAAACACAACTAAAAGCTTTTACTTCTAAATCAGTCTTTTAACTCTTTCCTTGTTTACAAAAATAATTTAACCAGGTTCTCAGCATCATTGAATTATTAGAATTTCTACAAATATGTGTGTTGCTCATTATGTCAAAAAGTAAGTCTTCTTTGTGGTCTATTTAATTATTAATTACTGTTGCAATATTTATCCATTTCTTGTCCATGTTTCCTGTGTTTGTAATAAGCTCTGGTCTGTCATGTGTTTTATAACATGGAGGATTTGGAGATTTTCTTCTTTTGCATTAGATACCACACAAGCCCGAATTTTCAAATTTCTTAATTTCAGGTGACATCCTTAAGCATCTAGTAAATGTCTGATCTCCCAGGAGTACTGAACAGTTAGTTGTAAGAATCAAATGCTTTTACAGTGACTGTTGTATGTAATCTTTTTGGTTTGTTTGTTTTCCCCCCTACTTCATGTATTTCATATTGAGGAATTAGGAAATTAAACACTGGATATTTTTTTTTAGTCTTTCTCACATTTTTCTTTCTTTTTCTTTTTTTCTTTTCTTATCATCAAAATGAAATACTGTCCATATTAAACTTTCAAATTTGGAAATTAAAATGAAATGAAAAACCAAAATGAAACAGAATTCTCTCTGAAGTGACATCATGACTTATTCTTACATTTATCAAGGTTTTTGCTCTCTAAGCTGCAACTCTGTGTTCTGAAATGTTAACAAGATAAAGTTAAATCCTCTTTCCATTACTCTTAAAAAAGACAGGCATTTATGCATCCAGATTTTCAATATTGTGTATAAACAATTAGAAATGCAAATATGCCCCTCCAGTTGTGGGTAATTTATAGATGCAGTTAACATAACTATGGAAAAGATAAAAATGATGCTGCACTTACCAACTGTACCCAAAATTACCCAAAATCTGTGCAGGTTTTTTTTTTTTTAATTGGGCATACACAAGTTTTTTCTCATGTTGTAGACAGACGTATCATACATTAGAGTCCACTGTTATGTCTCCCTTTATTAGCTGGACTCCAGATTTTAAGGAAACTTTTACAGAAAAATTTGTTTGCAGTCTTGCTCCAATTACTCTAGGTGCACCATCATGTTTATGGTAAACTTTCCAATAATTTTTTTTCTAATGTATAAGTAAAACACAACTACTTTGGTTTCAGAAAGTACTATACCCAAGTTTTAGTGATTTGCTCATGAGTAATGGTTTTCAATTTTCCTCTGTTCTCCTTTATTTTTACCTTTGTTCTTCTTAACTTCCTTTTATCATTCAATTATCTGAAGGAAAACTGTTCCAAAAGCTCTTTCCTAGCATGATGGTCGGAAGATAACCTTTCAGCATAAAAATGGGATAAGCTTTTTATAACTATATTTACATGTGGGGCTTTTTTCTACTTTGGTAGTCAGAGAGCCATGTACAGGTCTAAAATCCCCTGGGCAGCAAATGCAGAGGAGGTTAAAAGACATAAAAACCCTTACAGCTGTAATTTCAAAAATTATTGTCACCTTTTGTTGACTTTGATCAGCAGGACAGTCTAGAGACTAAGGTGAAAAAATTCATGTGTTCTGTGGTGACAGTTAAATGCAGGAAAGTAAACAGACATTTTATGTCTTCCCTGAGCTGCTGTTCAGTGTTGGAAGCACCTGGAATCTATAGATAGTTCTCCTGCACCATGTGGTTTGAGATAAAGCAGAGTGTGATAACCCATAAAACTCAAAAAATTACTGTTTCAAATCAAAGACTGGCATAGGAGCTACATAAAGAACGGGAAGATTAAAAACATAAACAAAACCAAAAGTTGGTATGTACAGTTCAAGATGAATTAGAAGGTTTGTGAGATACTGTAAAAAAGTGTCTGTAGAACATAATCAGAGTGACATCCACTGCAGTGAGGAGGAGTAGCATTGTGGGCATGGAGCAGGCAGGTGGAATATTCTAATTGCTAGAAATCAGTCACTGCTGTCTGGTGAAGGTAAACACATCCTTGGTGAGTCATTGCTAAACTGGGTGATTCTGAAACACGAGAGAGCTGAGGAAACACTGCTCTGCCAGGACTGTGTATGTGTTTGTTAGGCCTTTGTGAGTAATGCTGCAAAGGGGCTGAGTTGTGACCTGGTCCTGAAAAATGTGGTCAAAGCTGAGGAAAGCTCCAAAAGCAACAGGGTTGCTACTTGCTGAAGAAATTATTCCTAAATAGAGCATTTGAAAGATACAGGACTGAAACCTGGTCAGTTCTTTTTGTGTAAAGTCTTTCAGTGAGGTAAGACAGTTATTAGAAAAGGAAGTGCTTTTTCCGAGTCACAAAAGCTGCGTCCGACTTTTTGTCCTTGCACAGTGGTGCACATGGAAGAAGTTATTGTCTGTTACCTCTGGGATTAAAATTGCAGGCAGAACCACAAGTCCTAAACACACCAATTATTAAAGTAAAACTTTAAAGGAAAAGAATCAAAGCTATTGGTGATCCCTTCTCCTGAATATAAAAGACTTTCTGTAAAGTGACTGATTCTGCCTTTCATTTCAGCGGCTGTTTATCAGTGTTTGACAGCACCATTTTCATTATCAAGTTCCAGCAGACAGTAGCTTTGGCTCATCACCGTGTCTCCTGGGTATTTCTTGGCCATGTGATCAAACAAGGCATATTTCTCAACTTAGCTCCTTTGATATCACATAAGGTATCATTCTTTGGAGTCATGTTCTAGGTTGCAAGTTGACGAGAAAAAGGATTCAGCAGATGCAAAGCAGCATAGATACCTTGCCTTTGGCTTCAAGGATAAGATATTGCCTTGGAACCAATAAAAAATTAGGCAGTGCCATCCCTGTGGCTATCACTCTTCTGTGTGCAGTTTCTAAACAGAATATCTTTTAGCTGAGGGGTTATTCTGTAAGGGGAAGTTTAGAAAAAACCTGAGACTTAGCTCAGTATGTACAAAGATACTAATGAAAATCTACCTCAAGGTTATTTTGCTCATCATAAATTCTCTTCCCATTACATTCGCTTTCTAAAGTTTTATTTGTTGTCCTGGTTCAGTAAAGTACATACACATTCAAAGCACTGGACTAGCTCTATATAGAAAAAAAAAATCACAAAGCTCTTGAGCTATTTTAACTTTGTATCCACATGCATTCCAATTTACAACGCAAATGGGACTAGGAAGTGAAAATTAAAGAATAAACGTGATGGTTAAACCAATGTTATATGAGAGTTCTCTGTCTATCCATCCAAGTTGTTAAAAGTGTTCCACCTCTTATTTTGGCAAAGTTTGTGTGCTGATGTGCTTCTGGTGTGTTCTTATCCATGCTGGAAAAATTTGTAGCCCAAGCCATGCTAGATGTTGTAGAAACATGAGTTAAAGTAATTTGCTCTTTTATTTCTCTGTAGTGACTTATTCTAACTAGCCAGAACAGAGTTCCTTGTTTTTTTCATACAAGACTATCATAAGAGTAATGCCAAATAAAATAATCAGAACTTTACCATGATAAACCTCCTTGCAGAGTTTTCATTCCGTGCATAGTACACATAGTATAGGAACCCTAAGTAATATTTGCTTTACATAGGCTTTCAGCAGTGTAACTTCAAAGATAAGGGAAAAAAAAAACAAGAAAAGAGAAGGAAAGATGAGATCTAGTTCTTTCTGCTGGGATTAGATATAATTTGTCTTAAAAGATCTTTCCATGAATAATATTCCACTCATGTTTTGCAGTGAAGAATTGCATAATGTGTTTGTTTGCAGTTCCTTGTTGTCTAAGAGGTAATTACTTCATAGCATTTTGTTGTTGGGGATGACTTGTACGTTACTGGAAGAAAAAGAAAATATCAGGATTGGTCTTTGGCTTTAATTAAAAACTAGCACGCAGAATATTACATGTTTCTCACTTCATAGGGGGAGTGTCATACAGTGCAAATTATTTCAAAATTTTCTTGCATTTTGTACAAGCAATTGCTGTTTGAACATGTTCTTTTGCAAACTTCTAGAAAGGAATAGTTGCTTGTATTACCCTGGAACCACCAAACAAATGTTAAGGCTGCTTATCTATTTAGGCTGTTACAGTCAGAATTTTGTTCAGACAGAAATGAATAAAAGCTACATAGTTGAAGGAATATAATTCATTTGTTGGACTGTGTAGTGACTCCAAAGGAGTCACAGGTCCATACATATAACCCTCAATGGCAGCTTTTTAAGTGCACCTTTAAATTAGCTGGAAGATCCAAAGTCAAAAACAGGCTGCAGTGGCTACTTTGAGGAGTGCTGTGTATTTTGCTTGTCTGAATGAACCTAGGAAATATGCTGTTTGCATGGCAAGGAATCATCAGAAGTGTCTCTGTGAATGACTTAGTTGCTACTCAGGTACACCCAGAACATTCTTAGTCTCAGGGATTCTAAGATGAAGACGTTAGAACAGTGGTAGGGTGACTGAACAAAGGAATAACTAGATGATGGGATAAATTTGGGTCAGAAGTTCTTTCCTCCCCATTGTATTCAGATCTTTGTGTATGTGTCATATGCAGACATGGCTTTTCTTCTCCCTCCTGTGGAAATACATCCTGTGGAGATGTACAAGGTGTGTTTGCTGTGATCCTACATTTTTCTTGTTTAAGAGAAGGAAGGTCTATGTTCTTATCCCACTTTGGTGTCCTGTTGTCAGCCTCTGTCCATCAGGTTCTCAGTCTCATTTAGCCTAAATCTTGACATGTAGCCTAAAATTTCCTAAATAGCCCTGAAAGTTTGGCTATGTTGCCATCTGGTATCTCCAGTCTCAATTTTTGTTCTGTAGTAGAAAACAATCCTCAGAGATATGAAGGATTTTTTTTTTTTACATTTTTTCTGCATGTGTCAGGAGGGTGGGCTCTTATTTAAACAGAATCAGTATATATATACACACCAATCTCATTAACTTTGACAAGTATTATAAACTGCAAATTACAGAGGAAACAGACCTCTTCAAAATATAACCCTATGTCAGCTTTTTTCGTTAAAAGAAATTTCAATAAATCCTGCATTGTGTGGGAAAATTTCTGAATCTAAACCAAAGAAAATACTTGCTTATGCCCTTGAGAATCAATACTTTCAGATTTTATGCAGCTCCAATTAAAACATAGCACACAACAGATACTCAGGCTCAAAAAACTCAAAGTTTTTTATGTAGTACAGTGTTCATCCTTCGCTGCTGGCTTATTCATGAATAATGGATATTTTATTTGTTATTTAGATAAACAATTTTGTGCCTGCTCCACAATGTTCTGCTGTATGTTGAAGTTGTCAGAAGTTGCCCATAATACATGAAGTTAAATAATAGTTAAAATTAACAAGGTCTTTTGGTATGTCCAGGAATGAATGGGAAAGCTAATGAGGGCAGAGCTTCTGAAGTATGTCTGCTTCCAGTTGCTGGGGTTAGCAGCAATTTTGGTATCACATAAATGGACTTAAGAATTTCTCATCTAGAATCCAAAATTTAAATGCAGTTGCAGAGATAACATCTCCATCTGCTTTCTCTTTGGTGGGGAAGGAAATTTTTGTCCATCTCTTGTTAAGCTTACATATACACTTTTTGCTTGCATGCCATAAAGCCAGAAGAAGCATATCAAGCTGGATCTTCAAAATAAGTTTTGTCTCCTTTGCTCATTGAACTGTCCATAAAAATGTTAGTGAAGCTGTGTGTGCTGTTATTAAATCACTTATATATCGGTCTAGCCTAGGAATTTGGGATAATAAAGCAAGATTACTTTTTCAGAAACTCGTTAAACTTTACTGAGTTGTATTATACATGTAATAATTCTAAGTTTTCTACTGCAGAAGTAGAGATGAGCAGTTTATTCCTCTCTGGTTTAACAGTTTCTTTATTTCGATGTATCTGGTTTTGCAACTGAGAAAGGAAGATACATGTGATTCTTCTACAAGCTTCTGAAAACCTGGAGCTTGCAGTAAGTTTGACTGCAGAGTGGGGTGAGGGCATGCCTGGGTAATGAATGGGCAGCAGGATCAGAATAGATGTAAGGACAGGAATTATTCTGGTGTGTGTCAGCAGTTATGTTGAAAGCCCTGCACTGCTCAGGCTGGGGCTGCCAATTCCTTCTGTCTGTTGCTGCATTTTCATTGTTGCCACCTCACACACAGACAGGAGCAGCACACACAGCCATGGTCCATCTTTGGTTTGCTGTGGAGACATGGTTCCAATTGAAAAATTAGCAACCCTAAATTTAGAGCTGCTTTGTGAGTGCAGAACTTCTCAAAGTTTGGCCCTACAATCCTTTGGGCTCTAATTCTGTTAAACAGGGTTAATCACAACAATTTTTGAATGTACATTTTGAATTTTGAAGTCTTTGTGGCAGAGACTGCCTTTAATAGAGTTCCACTGTCAGAGAAAATATTGAGATGCCTCTTGATTAGATGTAATGAGTAAAAATCATACACACAATGCAAATATATCTTAAACATTTCTAAATTTCTCTTCCCTTCAGCAAAGGGAAAGCATTCTCTCCCATGTTTATTTTATCTTTTGGGTTTTTTCTATTCTTATGGTTTGTTGGCAGGTGAAATGCTATTTTTTTTTTTTTTTTTGGCCAGATGAGTTTTACACTTCTGTAAATCAGGACGTTATAGCTTCACAAAAAGATTTTCTTTCTATTACTATTTTGTTCACATTAGTATATTCCAAGCATTTTTAATATTTTCTTTCCTGCAGAGGAAAACCAAATCAAATCTACATGTAGTCACTCAGAGCAAATTGACTGGAAAATACCGGTTTCTGCTGTAGTTAAAAGTAATACTATGTTGTTATTGCAGGAAAGGGTAAAAAAATCTGCAGAGTAACCAAAAAGTGCGTCTCATAAAGAGCTGCATGAAGTTATTTTTGCAAATATTCAAAAAATGAGCCTGTACCCTTTCCTCAAATATATACCTGATTTTTCAAAACTCATTTATTATTGAAATGGTAGCAAATAACTAATGCCACTTATTAAAAAGTGACTTGTTTTCATAAGAATTTGGAAATTATGAATGATTTTGGTCTGATGCAAACAAGGTTATTCTAAGTTTATGTGTCTGTTATAGGGAGCAGAATTTAACTGTATGAGAAACAAACATCTTGTATTCTAATTGAATTGAACAAATGTATACAAGAGATTCATTTCTTTATTATTACATTTTTCAAGAATAGTTGTCATATGCAGACACAGCTTTTATTTCTTTTTCTCTCTGACAATTTCAGCTTCGCATCTCTGGGGAAATAAATCAGCAGAACCTTGTCTGTGCTTTTTAGAAGCTGGAGTCTGTGAGAAAAGAAGGAAATGCAGTATTGCTTCTGCTGGTTTAGCCAGCCAAATTTCTTTCTTTCACCAATATTTTTTCTGATTCTTTAAAGATCTCTGTTGACCTGCTGTTCCTTTGGTTTCCTGGCGTGGAACAGACACAAAACACAGCATTGCAGCCCAGAGGGGCCTTTGCTCCAGAAGCCCTGTTCCTTTCCGTGGGGAGCATTGGCTTTCTGGATCGAAGGGTGCACAAGCAGTTAAGTCGGCTGGCGATGGCTGCAGCTCACCCTGCTGGGCACATTAGCCCTGAATTTCCCCTTGATACAGGATCATTTCAGCTTTGCCCCGTGTTCTGTCTTATCTGTTTCACCTGACAGCTGCTGCTCTGTTGATATTCAACACTTCCTGCCTATGTAAGGTCTCATCCTCTTTCTTCAGAAACCAGCAGTGGAAAACTCTGGCATTAAGGACCATACCCGTGATCTCTTCAGCACTCTGGCAAGGCTTGGCTGTGTAGTCGGATCAGATGATCCAGCTCTGCCTGTGCTCTAAGTTAGAGGGATATGAGCCAGGTCTTTGCTCAGGGGAACATCTAAGGTCACAAACAGGCATCCCTCATTCTATCTCAGTGGTTAGATTAATGAGACTAACAGCTAACAATTCTAATAGCTTTGAAATAGGTTTGTGTCCCTGGCTGGAGCACACCTCTTTCCCAGTTCCCAGGCAGAGAGAAGTGTGAGTTAGAATGCTACTTTGTAGACAAAGACTTTTCTGTTTCTGTTCTTGTCTCGTCCATATACTCTGCAGAGTCTTGTCTCGTTCTACAGAAGGTTTACAATTTTCTCCTCTTGGAGACAGGTAATATCAACATTTCCTGGTTTTTTTTAAGATGGATCTTGTTCAGCCACCCATTGCAATACAGCTTTTGCTAAACTTCCTTGTGTTCATGCAGTGATTTTTTTTTGGGTGAGAAATACCGATTATACTTAATTTGTGTTACTTTAGTTGTTGAATTTTTGTTCTTGAGTAAATACAAAAATTAAGACTGTGATGCCTGGAGATGAACTCATTGGTAAGCTAACTTGCTTTGACAGATTTTTTTTAATAGACTTACGTAGAACTAATTGTATGGGGGTTTCTTGTTCTCTGGTACAAGTTTGCCTTCATTCATGACAGCTGACAGCATGATGCAAAATGTCAGGAGTAATTAGTCAATACTTGCTAAAATCTTCCTGAGAGGTCATTGGTCACCCAAAGCAACCATGCAAGAAAACACATAAGCACATTTTCACTAACCTTTAGGGAATAAAGTGCTGAAGTAATCTGCAAAGATACATAGCCTATTTTACTATACATAGGGGATACCTTTCAGTAGCCTCAATTCCCTTGAATCTGCTTCACGATTTTCTTAAAACACTTTTAGTCTCATGGGCTTAGAGTTCTGCCTTCTCTTTTACCATTGACTTTTCAGCAATCTTGACGCTAAAGCTTTTTTTTCTCTTGTGTTTTTTTTTGAGAATGCATCCGGCACTTCTGCTGGATAGGATGAAAGAATTCCCAGGGCAAATCTATGCGTGTGCAAGTTTAAACTTTGGGTTCTGTGATCATTCATACCACTGACATTTCATTCTGTTCAACTTCAGGGAAATCCTATTTCAAATACAAAAGCAGGGTGAGAAAAGACCAGAGGAGAACTCATCTAAAAGCTGAGATGAATGGCCTTATACTCACTTGTAATTGTACAGCACCAGCTTTAGGTAATAGGGTGTTAGATTTTTGCACTTATAAAAGGATAATTGGCTATTCTATTTCTATCAAATATATTTTGAATACTGAGTTCCACTTGACAGTTATGAATTTACAGCTGTATGAGTCCACCTGTTCCTATTTTTTTTCCTGACAACAGCAAAAATTGGACTAGAAAGGTTCTCAAAAACTAAATATTTGCCAGATCTTTGAACTCAAGCTTTCTCCACTGCTGCAATATTTTAAAGGGAAGATAAAAAATAGCTGTATGTTCTCCTTATATTGTCCTCCATCTTCTACTTTTCTAGTCCTTGCAAAGGATTTTGAAGCCTTTAGATGCTGCTACTGTCTCTGTTAAGACATTCTCCTGGCCAGGTTTTTCTGGGAGAGTCAAGTGATGTTCTGGGCTAAAAGAAATGTCCATGTGCTTCCTGAAACCAGCCACCCAAAAGGCTGTTCTACTGGACAGAATTGAAGCAAAGGAGATTTTGTTAGGACTGTTTGATTGCATCCAGTTTAGAGATTGTAGTGATAAAACAGTTTGTCAAGAAGAGTTTGTTATAGTGGCAGCACCGCAGGACAATCCAGATACTACCTATAAACTGCAACAAAAGGATGCAGTGGGAAAGATTTTTAATACAAGCAACTTAAATCCTAAATTAATTTCTAAAATAAAATATGATAAATAGCCTGCCTTAGTGCATCATACATTCATATTGATAGTAAAAATAATCCTAAAAGCTATGTTATTGAACAATGAGATTCCAAAGTTTCTGATTTTAAAACAGTTAAGTAGCTGAAAGTCAAGGAATACAAAATTACTGGGGAGTTTCCTTTCAGCCAGGATGAAATTAAGCAGGTTACTCTGAGAGCTGGTTGAAACCATAAGTTTAATTAATTAACGGTTCGGGGCACAAGACTTCTGATAAAGCAGATTCTTTGTGGAAAAGAAAAAACAATAATAAAATGAATTTTTATACTCCCAATAAAATTAATTAAGTACTGATTGCTTTTAATAGGTTTTACCCCTGCTGCCTTGCCCACCTTTACCTGATTTGCTAATTAGACTACATGTCATCAAGAGATGATCGAGTCTCCTTGTAAAAGGAGTCCCTGCAGAGACTGTCTGACTGCCTTTGGCTAGAAGTTTTCAAAACAGAAAGAGTGCAGCAAAAAAAAAAAGATTGCAGCTCAAGAGAAAGCAAAATGAGTGAGTACAAAAGGAACATGGATTTTTGAAGCAGTTAAGTTACTAAGATGCGGCTATAATTGTACTATTTTATTAACCTTCTAACTATACGGTGAATTTTCTTTCTTCATCATCTTTATAGATACCAGTCTGTGTTCATTAAAGTCAATGGATAAGCTTTTATGGGCCAAATTTGTAAGGTTGTTTCGACAGATAGATTCCTATCAGAATTAGGCTCCTCAATGCTATTTAAAGTCTCACTAGGTGCTAATCTACATCCCTAAGCAGTTTTAAAAGTCATCACATAATCATTTTCATTAGGTCTGTGATCAGGTCTTCATCATCCAGGCTAAAGGAAAGAAAGGTTTGGGTGATCTGAATAAAGCACAGAACATACGTAATTTAGACAGCAGGAAAATACAGTGAGAGTTCATGAGTTCAGCTGTGGTGTTTACTTAGTTCATATTACTGAGACTCTTCAGAGACTCCTGTCATTTTTAAAATCATTCAAGTTTGTTTGGCTACAGTAGAGAAAAACTTGTTTAAAACTGACTTGATCCATAGAAAACCAGCAGCACCTGTGGATGCCAGGTAGGCTTCAGTCTGCAGCAGGAATCTGGGGGCAAAGCAGTGGATGGGGGACAAAGGAAGGCTGAATTCTCTCCAGCAACCCTTTTTCCTTCCTGAGCTAAATCCTTAATGTTACTATTGAAAAGTGAGTATTCAAATAAGCACTTGTAAGTTCATAAAGAATTGTCAGGTGTGGTCAATGCATGGTCAGTCTTGTCTCAGACATCAGCACTGTAGCCCAAGGTAAGAATATTGGAACAATGCAAGGATATCGTTTCGTCTTCTGATGCAACCCTTTCACTCCACAGAAATGTGCAAACCTAGGAATTCTTGAACTGGAGACAGTATTTTCCTACTTAATGACTCTTGAACAAATCATAAATAGAAAAAAAGCCTCCATCAGCTTCTTTTTGAACCCTTTGAGTTTTCCTCTGTCTTTGGAAACCTAACCCATGGAACCACACCTGGCACTAGCTTTTCCTTTGGTGACAGGAAAAAGAAATGTGATGCTACAGCCACCAGCAGAGTGACCAGGGAAAGCAGAAAGCAGCTACATCACCTGCTTCACATAGGGCATTCATGTTCTATGACCTCTTAGCAACCTTGTGCTGGCCACAGATTTGTCCTGTTTCTGTCCTTCGGTGTCTGTTTGTCCAATGGGGTAGTCAGGCAGGTCAGGGAATCTCTGTCAGGTTGAATTTTGGGACAGCTACTGAAAACAGAGATTCTACAGAAGTGTTGGACTTGATCACCTCCTAGACCAATGAAATTAAAGCATTATTGAAGCTCCTTGGACAGGAAGATTAAACTTTTTCTATTAAATTGAACTCCTTGGTCAAAGAAGTGGAAGATTCAAAGCAGACAACGTATCAGTGGTTAGAGAAGGTAATTATCCTTGAGGTAGTAAGAGAAAAATCATGGCAATTTAAAGCTTTTACCCAAGAGAACAAAACATTTCCTATTAGAAAATCTTCTAGTAGTGCCTTTGAGATTCAAAAAAATCAAGTTCAAACACAGAATAAAGATGATCATATGCTTTTCTACACTTTATACTGTGTGATCCTGTAATACATTAACCCAAGCCTTCTTTTTTTTTTCCTAGTCATGCATTTAACAATGTAAGCTGCAAGTAGGGTGTTTTTTTTCTTAGGTTCTTTCTCATGGATTAAGAAACAATTTTTTTTTTTTTTTGGTGATGTGAGGAAGAGGGAGTCATGCACACATAAGGTGTGCAATTTTAGTATTCCATGTGAGAATTGATCACATTTAGATATGGTTTGGATAGTCTGGTCCTGATTCTCTGCCCTTGGTACTGATTTTGTATGGTAGCTAAACAGTGATGCTCTCACACTGTTGGGGTCCCTTCAGGTAAATGTGCTTGAACCCCTTCTATCCTCACATTGCTGAGGAAGGTCTTTTGCTTTAGTGAATACTATTTAAGTTTTTTTGCTCTGCTGATGACATCATCATGTCAAGTAGTGTCCTTTGAATTGAAAGGCTACTCCTGATCAAGTTAGTTTGTCAGTTGGTTTCAGTTGTTCCACATTGCATTTCCATTACTGATAAGTTTGTGGATGGAATGACTGCCAGCTCTCCATAAGAACATCTGGTTAGGGATGTTATTGACTTTTTCATTTTATTCTGAACAGCAATTCTATCATCATGGCTTAAAAATTATCATGTGTTTATTAAGGCATATTATCATGTTCATGTTTTTAGCACTGTCATTCTGATTATTTTATTCTGCAGAGGGTGAATGTCAATTTACTGTTTGTTCTGTCACTTTGGATCACTGGCTTAACCCTAAGAAATTTATGAAGGTTTAAGAGGTGTGAAGAAAACAGGAAGAATTGGGTACCTTTGGAATTTATGTTGCACATTTGTCTAGTTCTTCACTAACAAACTGTGTTACTAACCTGTATTATTGAAAGGTAGCTTCATATCTCTGTTTCTCTCTTAATGTGCTTCTGTACCAGGGCTTACAAGAAAATATTACAGCTGGTAACTGGCCTCTCTGGATATTTTGTTTGGAACCCTAGAACTTTAGAATCCTTTTAGGCAAGTCCTGCCCTTTTATGGACACGTAAGAAGCTTCAGGGATCTGCTGACTGTGAGAGTGTCTGCCATGTAAATTAAACAATTTGGATTAGCTGCAGTGTCTTCAGATAACTGCTGACTAATCTTAATGTTTGGTTGTCACGAGAAAATGGAAAAAACCCACATAATTATTTCATTTTCAGACCAGAGATAAGTAGGAAAGAAAAATATGATCCTGGTACTTAGTAATACAGTGAAGGTGTCTGCAAGGTGCAATTTTTCCTCTCAAAATAAGTAGCTTCAAGTAATGCATAATAAATATCAGTGTGAGCTGTGAAAGTGATGAGAGCATTGTTGAATTAATAAGGATACTCTTTCCCTGTAAATTTGTTTCTTTCATTATTTCATTCTTTCACTTATAAATCACAGGATGTTTGTTAAATATTCTCTTATTCAAGCACAAGTAGCTTATCAAATACCATACCTAACATGTCTTGTGGTCTTTTCTGCATCTGAGGTTTAGCATAAGAAATGTCAGAAGAATAAATGCTTTATGTTAGACTTGGGGCTAGAAATATAATAGACTTTCAGTAATGATATATGATCAGAATTATGCAAAGATGATGAAAAGATCTCAGTGGAATTTTGTTCAAAAATGTTTCCCTTATGGGAGCATCCTATGAAACCAATTAAGAATAAACCCAAGAGGATTCTGTTGAATTTGTTCCAAAGAGATACTGTATGTAATAAAAAGCAATTGCTCTTTTTGTAGGTTTTTTTTTTTTAATCATCCTTCAGAAGATCGTGAATAATTATACCTCTGCTAGCAAATCTCAGAGGCTGGTTTTAAAAATCTGCCAGAATTTCCTGGAGGAATTAATTTCTGTAGGTTTGTTTTGTTCAGTATGATCATATTCTTTTGGATGATTACTCATTTCTTTTGTGATACTTTTGAGAATTGAGTATTTTCACATAGGCTTGAGGTAGAAGAGGCACGTTACTTTCAAAATTTTGGTTCCTTCAGAAATTCATTTCACGTCTATACTTGAAAAACCCCCTCTACTATAATATACACAAAAAATTGGCTGGTTAATAGCCAAGATGGTGATCAGCTACAATGTTTCTTAAATTGCTAAGAATGTCTATGTATCCCAAACGTTGTTTGTAGTTTTCTCACTTAGTTATCTGATATAATCCCTGTTCTCTGTCTGTTCTTTTATCAGGATTTTGCTCAGTACAGTTCAAATCTGTGCCCCAGTAACAGAGATGTGTTAATTAGCCCTGTGATGGAAGTATTGTGTGATGAAGCTGGTTTGTCCAGGCTTGTTCCTGTGGCTCAGCACAGTCCCCTGTGCTGTGCCATTGAAACTTAGCCAGGGAGCTGAGCCCTGGATTGACTTCCATGGGCTATGACATGTGGGCAGCACACTGGCACTGAAGAACTTGACTGGTAGCTGATGGCAGCAACTTGTCCTAAAATGTCCCTGTGCTATGTTTGTGAATCTCTGCTCTTCCAGATGCAAAAGCTTTTATAGGGCAAAAGGATTAGATGTTTTTCTGGTGGTTAATAGTTCTTATCTGGAAATTCAGTAGTTGGAAGGAGTAGTTTAAGTACTGGTAGCTCCTTGGGGAGAGGAGCCTTTCCTAAGGCAAGCTTTCCTGAAGGGTTAGGGTCTCTCCTACCATCATTTCCTGCACTTTTCCCAAATGATTCTATTACTTTATATTCCATAGAACTTTTACTGTAAAGGATAGTTGCTATGTTTCTTGTAAAATCTGTTCTTCATGTATTCTGATTTGCATAAAATACACTATTAGGGGACCTCTGTCAAGCTTTGCTGCAGAGTAACTGGAACCTTGAGCAACCCTTACTGTCTTCTGAATGTATGAAATGTTCTGTTTCAGGTTACTTATTTGGAAAGCTTGGATAACTGTGGATTTAACACTGGAGGTCCTTAGAAAGGACAAGCTGAGTGGCACACTTAATAGAATTAGGAACTTATGGAATGTGTAAAATACTATCATTACAAGACTCAAACAATTGAGATTTGAAATATTTCTGGACTACCTGCCTCTGCTGTACAATGGCCAAAATAGGCTACCTCTTCCTAAAGTATTTATGTAGCCAAGGAGCATGACTAGAGATGCAAATGACATTCACTCAAAGAGAAATGAAGAGTTTAAGCAGTCATGATCACACTAAATATATGATAGAAGGAATTAAAAATTAGTCTCAGGTGCTAGGACTTGGTGCAAAACAATGGAGCTATTTAGAAGCAAAGTACTTACACAGTAAGTCAGGAGATACTGGGTTTTGAGCCATTAAGGGTCAACAATTCCTCTACAGAAACAATAAAGTAGGAATGCTATAAGTATTCCATTAAAGTAGAAAATGAACCTTTCCTTGGCTTGCCAAAAGAAGCAAACTGGATGTAACACAGACTCACTGTTTTCTCACATTTGTGAAAGCTGAGTAACTGGAAGAAGACTTGGCAATTGAGTAGCCTCTGCATGTAACTCCTTAAAAGTCAATCACAACCCTTGTAAACTGGAGCTGGACAAAATGAATGCACTTAAACAATTGTTGGTGCCTGCCAACCCTAATCAGGCAGCATCGATCAGTCTTACGCTGCACAGCACTAATTACTATAGTTAGTCACCCAGTCCTCGTGCCACTTCCCTCACAGACTCTGCCTTCATATTGTCCTTTTAACCAGATTCTCCCACCTCCTTTTCACTCAGATCTCTGTTGTTCTGTAAACTGCCACCTTTTCATACTAATATCTCTTTCTTTGTATGCTCTTATGGATCCATGGTAATGTTGAGGGGGGCTGTTCCCCTCATTCTACTGGACACCTGAGCTCAGAAATAAATTAACCCAAGGTAACGAGCCATTCTGTGGTAACTTTCAAAGAGTGGAACCACTTGGTGCTCCTAGCCTTATAGAGACAGAGGTCTGACCCCATTTTGAATGCTTTGGAGTAAGAGATATGTGAAGCCAAAACCAAGGCTCATGCTTTGTACTGGCTCTTCCTGTGAACCTTGTCACTGTGATGAACACACTACTCCTTTCACTTACAGCTCCACTTTCTCTTTGCTGTAGAAAAGCAATCACTGTTAAGGCCCTGATGAACTAGGGCTGCCTCTCTGTCTGTAACTTAATTGCATGTGCATTTGTAGCCTTTGCTCTGAGCACCTATGTTAGAGAATGAGGCACCTGCAGTGCTCATGAGAGAACAGACCAGGCCAATGTACACCCTGCTCGCTGAGCCATGGCTGTGACCCACATGGCCAGAGAATGTCACAAGACAGCTGCTTCCAGGGATGGGCTGGCTGTGCAGTACACACACATCTGCTCTGGGATGCCTGCCTGACATCAGTGTGACTGCAGGAGGGTATGATGTGTTTGAGAATGGTTAAGGCAGACCCATTGTAGTGAAAGTACCTCAGTTGCACCTGGCAGTGCAAGGCAAGTTGGAAGGACTTTCTCTTTTAACTAGCAAGTTTTATGCTAGAGATTTGTAAAAAAAATTTGATTCTGAGAACAAGTGTTTCTTTCAGTGCAGTATTTACTGGCCCTTTGTCTAAGCCTGAAACAAGATAAGTTTTATGTAAAGGGGAAAAAAAATTAATCTGTGGGGGAATTATCATTCTAAAAGAGGCACTTGGTTCTGAGGTGGATATACAGTGGAAAAAAATGTTCTTCTCTGTCTTGCTGACACTTCTAGGAATAAAAACAGTTGTTCTGTTTGTCCTCCAGCACTTTATTGAACCAGAGCTTCAGAGCCTGGTTCACTTCAAAGTCATCCTTAATGAAGCATAACTTGTATTAAGAGCAGCTAGATAGCATGATAGAAATTTCAGCTGGACCACAGAATCTGACAATGGCTTAAGTAGCAAAGACTGGCAAAGCCCAGTTTGTGATGCACTCCAGAGATTTCAATTCACTTCCTAATGACACTGCCCATGAATCACTGCCCACATAAGCAGAAGCCTGTTTCTGGGTATCAAACCCTCTTTAGAAGAACCAAAGGATGTTTTAACAACAGTATCAGTGAGGCACAATGCACAAATATTTTCAGAGAATCATGTTACAGAATATGGAAGAAAAAAGTCTGGCAAGTATTAAAAACCAGCCTGACAGTTTTTAAAAGCTAGGGGAATATTTTTAATAGTCAGCTCTTCATTTTTGAAGATATTAGAGGGGATTTTGATGTCTTGGATACTCTAGGGGCTTTTGTAGACAGCACTGAGCCTGAGCTAATAAGCTGTGTAAAATACAAGGTGACTGTAGGGAGCATTGTACAGAGATACCCAGCCTGACTTTATACCTAAAGCAGCTCAGGCACAGCAGCCTTGACTAGACCCAGTTCTGTGCTCTGCAAACACAGCTGCTCAGCTTCTTGGCAGACCATGGAGTTAGTGCACCTGCATTTATTTGACAGCACACCTGAGGTGTTAAGCCCTCTCCAGTCCATCTGCCTTTGCATCAAACCATCTTGGGAGCTGCTTCACCTGCTGTACTGTTTATTCACAGATAAACTGCTGAAGGATTAATCTGAGTTGATTGTACTTGTGAAGTCAGAGAGGCTAATGAGTGGCTTACATTCCCATCTCATCCTCTGTACCAAAAGATCCAAAATACCTTACAGAGTTAACTAATCAATATATAAAGTGCATTACACAACCAACATGTGTTTTGTTTCATCTAGTTATTGATCTTTGCTTGTTGACTGAATAAGAGTCTTAGTTTAACACTAGATGTTTACTGAGAACTACAGGGGAAGAAGGGAAGAATAGTATATGAAGAGACATAAATTCCACTGAGGTAGAGAAACAGAATCTGATAACTCCATCTGATAAAATGCCTAGTTTGGATTCTTCAGTTTCTAAAAGTCCACAAGTCCAGTATTTTGCTTACACAAGCTGTTAAAAAAACCAACAACCAAAACAGAAGCAAGTGTATTAATAGGTGAAATCTAGATACTAGGGAAAGTGTATGAGTTCTGTCATTCAAGAGGTTCACGAGGGATCTCATCAAAATATGTCAATATCTCAAGGGAAGGTATAAATAAGAGGGGTCCTGGGTCCTTCCAGTAGTGCCCAGTAACAGGACAGAAGGCAGTAGGCACAAAGTGAAACACAGGAGGTTCCCTCTGAACATCAGGAGACACTTTTTTTACTGTCAGGGTTGTTGAATGCTGGCAAAGGCTACCCAGAGAGCCTGTGGAGTCTGTTTTCTTGGGGGTATCAAAAACTATCTGAATGTGGTCCTGGGCAGCCTGTTTGAGGTGTGGGGGACCCTGCTTGAGCAGGAGTGTTGGTCAAACTGACCTCCAGTGGTCCCTTCCAGACTCAGCCACGCTGTGGTTCTGTGATATGTGATTACCTTTGGAGAACCAGGGCAATAGTAAAATGGTTTAGCTTTTAAACTGTTTAGCTTTTAAACTGTGGTGTCTTACCTGACATAGTAGGTAGTAATAATTTTTGGGTCTTGGGGAATCTGTGT